>NW_006399821.1:4188662-4209364 GCF_000299155.1 Elephantulus edwardii | reverse complement strand
CTTCTAAACCCAGCCTGGACTTCTGTTAGTTTTCTGTTGATGTGCTGTTCCAGTCATTTTTGGATAATCTTCAGTAAAATCTTGCTTACATGTGAAATCAGTGAGATTGTTCTGTAGTTTCCACATTCTGTTGGGGCACCTTTCTTTGGGATAGGAACAAATATCGATCTCTTCCAGTCAGTTGGCCAAGTGGTCGTTCTCCAGATTTCTTGGCACAATTTGGTGAGCACGTCCATGGCAGCATTTGTGAACTGAAATACGTCAATTGGTATACCATCTATTCCTGGAGCCTTATTTTTTGCTATATCCTTCAAAGCAGCCCGAACTTCTTTCATGACCATAGGCTCTTGCTCTTATGTTTTTTCACGAAATTCTTCTGTGTCTTCCAATTCCTTTCAATACAGTGACTCAGTATATTCTTCCCATCTGTATTTAGCTAATGGGCACAAGCTTCTAACCTTTTGGTCAGTGGCCAACCACTTTACTACTGTACTACCAGACTTCTTTGTTGTTATATGCCATCAAGTGAGAACCAACTCATAGCTGACCCTCCAGTTTTCAGAAGCAGTAAATTTCACAGGACAAGATTATCCATCTTTCTCCTGTAGAGCAGCTGATGGATTTAAACTGTGTGTACCTTTAGGTTAACAGCACAGTTCTTTATTACGAAACCACAAGAGTGCCCAGGCTTTGTTAGCCTTTATTAACCCAAAGCAAACCGAACTTTCTGCTGTCCAGGAGATTCGGACTCATGATTACCTTCCATTGAGTTTCCTATGTAATGAAGATGCTGCCCATTTTTCTCCGTGGAAGAGGCTGCTATATTTGAATTGCTGACCTTTCATTTAGAAGCCTGACACCTCAGGCACTATGCTACCAAAGATTCTTGTTGATTGTAATAGGATGCTTCCCCAAACTTCATCTGCTTTATGTTTGAGAATGGTGGGTCTCTGAATATTGTCCTGACATAGCCTTTGGTTGTGTGTTTGGCATGACTGGCTCATTGACATGATGGGTGCTGGGAAAATCTCTGATGGGGTGGGGGACTCGTATATCCTCCCAAACTGTAAGTAAACCTACCTTCTTACTTCTGGAAAGTTCAATTTGAGAATTTTATTTGGATTATTTTATTATAGTTACTAACTGTGAAATGAGGGGTAATTGACTAATCTGGAATCTGGGAGTGATTTTGGAGATTGGAAAATTGGATCTACAACCACCACTTGAACAAATAAGCAGCTTCTCAAATGTGCGCTCAACCAGTTGATTCAAAGTATGTGTGTGTATGGGGCTGCCTCTGTGTTCTCTGCTTTTCTTTTTTATGATCTACATGATATATAAAAATACCTCCCTTCTTCAAATATCCCACCTCCAGAATGCAGACACCTCTCCATTATAGGTATTGTTTATGTTCCTTTGAGTCTTTGGTAATTGCTAGTAACCCTGTGTATGAGAGAATATACTCAGTCCTGTACTATCTTGATGATCTTTGCTATGTGTGAGCTCAGTGTCATAGCCACAGGTATATTTAATTGGAAATAAATGGGCTATAGGAGCAAACCAAGCTACTCCTTGGAGGCAAGGATTCTGGGGCTTCGTCTGACATACTTTGGACATGTTGCCAGGAGGGACGGGTCCTTGGAGAGGGACATCATGCTTGGGAGGGTGGAGGGACAGTGCAGGAGTGGAAGACCCTCTAATGAGATGGATTGATTCGGTGACTGGGGTAATCGGGATGGGTGTGTCAGAGGGAGTGTGGTTGGCGCAGGATAGAGCAGGGTTTAGGGCTGTTGTGCATAGGGTCGCTCTGAGTCGAAAAAGACTCGACGGCACATAACAACAATAACAACAACAACATAGGAGCAAAAGGGAGCTCTAGTGGCCCAGTGTTGTGCTGCCAGCCCAGATGTAGACTGTTCAAATCCACCTGTGGCTCCACAAGAGAAAAATGACAATTCCCCGAGGAACTTATGTTGTCATTGACTATTATAACTCAGCGACCCTTTGAGCAACACCTCTAAATCTTGTCTTATCCTGCCATTCCTGTCATCTGTGACATATCTGAACCCATTGCTGCAGTCACTTGTGTCAACCTAACTGGTTGAAAATCTTCCTCTCCTTTGCCATCCCTTCACCTTTCCACACATATCTTTTTCCAAAGAATAATCTCTCCTAGCAACATGCCCAAAGAATGTGAGATGAAGCTTCATCTTTGCCTCCAAGGAGCAAATTGTAGACACTGAAAAAACCGCTGCAGAGTCATCTATGAGTCAGTTCAGACTTGATGTCACAAACAACAACATATTAAAAAATTGATGAGGGCACAGATTACTTGCACAGTAAACTTTAAAATCTAATCTGTAGCTTTAGCAAGGAAACTAAGTTACCTGCAGTTGCTTAAAATATCTATGTATAAAAAGTATTTGAAAAATACTTGTTAATTGGATTTTCTTTACTCAGAACTATCCTTGGGAAATATACTTTTGATTGAAGTATGTTTCATTATATCTGGAATATTACTTATTTTAGCTTTAGATATTTCCTTATATTTAAGTTGAAATAATTTATATTAATGTAGGATATTGGAATACCTAACATCAGCTGTGAGGGGCCTCTCAAAAGCACTGAAGAGCAACGATGTCAGGCTGGAGACTAAGGTGTGCCTGATCCAGGCTATAGTCTTCGCAATTACATACTATGTATCTCAGAGTTGGACAGTGAATAGGGATGATAGAATGAGAATTGATGCCTTTGAGCTGTGGTGCTAGAGAAGAGTGTTGAATATACCATGGACTGCTAGGAGAACAAACAGGTTTGTCCTGGAGATGGTGAAGCCAGAATGCTCCTTGGAGTTAAGGATTCTGAAGCTTCTTCTGACATACTTTGGACATATTGCAAGGATGGACTAGTCCTTGGAGAGGGACATCATGTCCGGGTGAGTGGAGGGATGGTGCAGGAGAGGAAACCCACGATGAAATGGATCAATTCTGTGAGTGGAGCTGAGGGAATGAGTGTGTTTGAGATGGTGAGGTTGGCACGGGATAGAACGGCATTTAAGGCTCTTGTACATAGGGTCGCTATGAGCCACAAGCAACTCTATGGCATATAACAACAACAACAACTCTAATTTAGTGGGATATAGTGGTTAATGTGATCTCTATTTGAACTTATCTGTCAGTAATCAACAGCAAATGATGAATATGGTATACTTTTTAAAAGTTGTTATATGAATATGCTGTGTGAACTATTGTGTTAGATGTCATTGAGTCTACTAGAACTCATAACAACTCTATGAACAACAGATCTGAACCTTATGCTGCCCTGTACCATTCTTAAAATCTTGAGCCCATCGTGGTGGTAGTTACTGTGTCAGTCTATCTCTTTGAAGGTTTTCCTTTCTTTCATTGACCCTCTACTTTTCCCAGTATAAGTTCTCTTTCCACTGACCCATTCCTCTTGAATAATATTATCAAAGCAAGTTAGGTGAAATTTCCCCATTGCTGTTATGTTGTTATGAGCCATTGACTCGCCTGCCATCCATAGCAACCATATGCACAGCAGCTCTGAAACATGCTGTGTCCTGAGCCAGTCTCACTGATTCCGACACACCTAACCCTATTTCCCCAGTTATTGTATCAATCTATTTCTTCCAGGGTCTTCCTCTCCTGTGTCATCCCTCCACCCTTCTGAGGATTCCGTCCTCCTCTGAGGACCATTTGCTCCTGGCCACATATTCAGAATATGTGAGACAAAGATTCAAAATTCTAGCCTTCAAGGATTAACTTAGCTTTACCCTCTGCAAGACAGACCTATTTGTTTTCTTAGTGGCCCACAGTCTGTTCAAGACTCTTCTCCAGCACTACAACTCGAAGGCATTGATACTTCTTCTGTCATTTTTAATCATTGTCCAGCTCTCTGATGCAAAGGAAGAGATTGTAAAGACCGCAGCCTGGATTAGGCACACCTTAGTCTCTACATTGACATTGTTGCTTTTCAGTACTCTGGAGAAGTTCCTGATTTTTCCAATGCAATTCATCTTTTGACTGCTGGTGCCAAGAATGCTGATTGTAGAGCTGAGCAAGCTGCAATTGTTACAACCTCAATCTCTTCTCCATCTATCATGGTGCTGCCAATTTGCCTAGTGGTGACAATCTTTGTCTTTTTAATGTTGAGCTTCAATCCATATTGAAGACTACAGGCCTTGACTTTCTGCAACAAATGCTTCAGCTCCTCCTCAGTTTCAGCAAGTAAGGTTTTGACATCTGCATGTTGTAGCTTGTTGATGAGTCTTCCTCCAACCCTGAGGCCACATCCCTCCTCATAATACCCAGCTTCCTGAATGACATGTTCTGCATATAGCTTGAAAAGATACGGAGACAAGATGCATTCATGACACACTCCTCTCCTGATTTTGAATAATACAGTGTTCTGAGGACTCTTTCCTGGTCCTGGTATAGGTTTTGCATAAACACAATCTAGTGTTCTGGAATTCCCATTTTCCTCAAAGTTAGCCATACTTTGTTGTGATCCACAGTCAAATGCCTTTGCATAGTCAATTGCCTCTCAGGAGCACTCTTTTTGCATCTTCTTCGAAACAAGTTTTTTCTTTTGGTGGAAAAGGAATTCTGTTCTTTTTTGCACATAGAATATCCTGTATTCTTTATCGAAACCACATTTCGAAGACATAATTCTTCTTTGGTTCTTTGTCTAACTTTCAGGTACCTAGGAAGGAAGTGAAAATACCACAGCCTGAATAAGACACACCTTTACCTCTACATTGACATCCTTGTTCTTTAGAATTTTGAAGAGTGCCTTAAGCAGATTTTTCAGTGCAACATATCATCTGCATAATGCCTTGTCTGTTAGTTAACCATATGGTGGTAGCTTTTGTGTTTCCGTGATGCTGTGCACTATACCAGTGACATTTCAAATACCAGCACAGTCACCCACAGTGGAAAGATTTCAGCAGAGCTTCCAGACTAAGATAGACTAAGAAGCAAGACTGAAATAATAGGTCTTCAGAAACTGTACATAATGGAAGAACATTGCTGAATAGGACATGGTGCTGGAAGGTGAACCCATCACATTGCAAGTTTCTCAAAATGAAATTGATGAAGAGCTGCTTTCTTAAAATAATTTTTACCATAATGGGATGAATGGAGTACAGCCCTCACCCAGTGAAGGGCCTATATTAGCTTATGTGTCAAGACTCAAAATGAGGTGAAACAAGTACAAAGATTCATACATGTATGAAGCATGAATCTGAGGAAATTGGAAATTGTCAAGAATGAAATGGAATATGTTCATATCAGTATCTTAGGCATTAGTGAGTGGAGGTGAAATGGTATTGGCTATTTTGAATCACACAATCACATGATGTCCTGTGCCAGAAATGAAATATTGAATGGGAATGGTGTTGCTTTCATGATCAAAAGAACATTTCACAGTCTATCCTTTATAGTACAATGCAGGACACTATCCATATGTGTACACATACAGTAACTTTGGAGATACTAGAAACATTCAGAAGGAGTGAAGACCTAGGAGAAATCTGAGACCGTATTAAGTCAAGAGAAAATTAAATCCCTGAGGGCATGGGTGTGACCTTCAACTCCTAACTCTTTAGAAGGTGTTAAGGCCAGTTTTTCAAGAAGTTAGAGTTAATTGAAATGTCAAGAGAGATACAGCTAATACTCTGAAATTAACTTTTGAGTTAACTTCCTAAATATGTTTGGATTTGTTTTCCTGCCCATTTCATTTTTTTTTACACATTAATAACTCAATGTATTTATATGCTTTTCATGGTTTCTTATGGCTGCCCTAAAGACTTCTAGATATAACTTTTGAGTAGTAAACTTAGATGTTATGAAGAGTTAGTATTATCCTGGAAGATCTAGGTTCTATCTAGGCTCAGGCTTTAAATGAAAAACTGAAAGAGGTATCATTGAGGAAAGTACTAAGTACTTGACATTATTGTAAAATCTCAATGTCTTTTTTACCCTTGTTGTTGTTAGATGCCAGGGAACTGGCATCTATGATTCAGAGATACTGATAGGAGTTGTAGTCAACTTAAAGACAATTAATAATAACACTTGATTGTGCTTATGTGAAACTTATACCATCAACAATCTACATCATGCAGATGGCACAACCTTGCTTGCTAAAACTGAGGAGGACCTAAAGTGCTTGCTGCAGAAGATCAAGGACTGCAGCCTTCAATATGCATTGAACCTCAACAGCAAGAAAACAGATTCTCACCACAGGGCCGATTGACAGTATCATGATAGACTGTGAAGAGATTGAGATTGTTAACAGCTTCCGTTTGCTTGGTTCTACAACACTCTTGGTACCAGCAGCCAGAAAATTAAAAGACAAATTGCACTGGGAAAGTCTGCTGTCAGAGACCTCTCCAAGGTTCTGAGGAGCAACGATGTAAGTCTGGAGACTAAGGTGCGCTTGGTACAGGCCATGGTCTTTGCCATTACTTGCTATGCATCCGAGAGCTGGACAATGACTAGTAATGATAGAAGGAGAATTGATGACATTGAGCTTTGGTGCTGGAGACCATAGATACTAGGAGAACAAACAAGTTTGTCACGGAGGGAGTGAAGCCAGGCTGCTCCTTGGAGCCAAGGATTCTGAAGCTCCATTTTACATACTTTGGAGATGTTGCAAGTCGGGATCAATCGTTGGAGAGACGTCATGCTTGGGAGGGTGGAAGGACAGTGAAGGAGAGTTAGACCCTGTATGAGATGGATTGATTCCATCTCTGGGTAATGGGGATAGGTGAGCCAGAGACAATAAGTTTGGCAAGAGATAGAGCAGGGTTTAGGGCTGTTGTACATAGGGTCACTATGAGTCACAATTGATTCGACGGCACGTAACAACAACTCTTTAAACAACAAATTGAAACCTTACCTTATCCTGTTCCATTCTCATGATCTCTGACATGCTCAAGCCTATTGTTGAATTTACTATGTTAATCCATGTTGTTAAAGATTGTCCTCTCCTTCACTTGGTCTTCTCTTTCACTGACCCTCTACTTTTCCCATATGATATCTTTTTCCAAGGTTTGACTCCTCCTGATTCTTAAAACTCCGATTTGTCAATTTCAAGAAATTGTTTAAATTCACCAACTGAAAACTAACCTACTTAATGTGTTTTAGGTAAAAGATGAAGTTAATGGCAATTAAATGTTTCTTTCCTAAGAATGACGTAAACTGGAATTGTGTGTGTGTATCTTTTAAAGCTATCTTGTTGTGAGCAATTCTTGTCAGTAACCACTTGTTTGAGTCTTGTCAATAACCACTTGTTTCATCATGAGCAAATAAAAAAAAAGGGTTTTGGCTTTAATTTTATTTTTTGCCAAATAACGATTTGGAGTTAGAATAACTTTTTAAAAGGTTTCAATTACTATACATAGAAATAGATATATTTTATTAAATATGCCAATAAATGTGTGTATATGTATTAGAAGCAAAAGTTTTGCAATGTATCTATACTTACATTGTGTAATATATTCTTTATCTCCTTAGAATACCATTCACTAAATTTGGGTTCATGACCCACATCTATCACTGTGAATTGGAAATGAAACATTAGGTTGGATATTCTCATATAGCCATTTTGATTTTTTCTATTTAAAGTAGAATTTCAGGAATTTGTTAACTGTTGAGTTGAACTTTCAGCAAAGAGGAGCTGAAATCCTCCATGGAAACTCCATCATTAGGTGGAAGAGTAGTGAGCCAGCTTGTCTGCTGGGTGGAGATCTCGAATTGTGGCCTGTTAGTTCAGCAGGTGCCTGTGCAGCAGCCTAGGTCAACACAGTTACCTTCTGTTTTACTTCCTCTGCTACCAAGTCAGTCTGATACTTTGGAATCTCATTCCTTGGAGTTGAAATCATTAAAATTCTGATTAGAGCATCAAGATTAGAATACACAGACTTCTTAGGAAAGAATAGAGGCATGCAACATTTAAATTGATGATATCTACCCAGGGGAAGTGACATATACTTTGGGAATCACACACATGTCCTTTTTTGGGGGGGCTTGTGAATATAGGTTGTGAAAATTAGGGAACACATATGTATTATGTATCTTTTAATATAATCATTATCTTTTTTTAGTGTTATTATACACATAACTTTTCCAACAGTTAAAATCAATAGTAGAGATAGATTTCAGTCATGGTAGAACAATGAAGTAGCTCCCTCTGTGGGTCTGTATCCTGAAAATGGGACTCTGAGCTGAATGTGAAGAAGCAGGAGTTACACCTATTCTACGGTTAGTTGTCTTTTAGGTGGATATGTCTCAGAACCTACCTTTGAATATGATTTTTTCAGGGAATGGGGAGATCTCATCAAATCTAGACGTACAAAGAGTTTATTACAAGAGATGAAAATAAGAGTCACTAACCTGTGTGGAATTTTATTTTCTTTTGAAAAGGGACCTTAATTCAGAACTATACTATCAGCAAACCAAAAAGAATGAATTAATATCTCCTACAGTGTAGGCCCTGGCCTGTACCAATTGAGATTGTGGTTGACATTATTTAAAAAGTTGACTGCTTAAATATTTTTTCTCCTGGTGGGCTACCCAGATCAGAGTAACACATGATAGAACTTGTTCATAAATCCAGATGGTTAGGTGATAGTAGAACTTGGAGAGCAGGGTAACCCAGAGCAAGAGGGTGCTGTCGAAGAACACAGCAGGGAGTAGTTCTTAGCCTGTGGTAGGTCTGTGTACACCTCCAGAAGGACATGAAGAAAGGGTCAGGATAGACATGCTGAGCTGCTCTATGGAAAAGTAACCTACCAACCTATTAAAACTGAGCCTCACAGAAACTATGTACATAGTGATATAACTATTATTTTATCCCTAAGAGATATTTCTGTCTTGATTATTTTTTCCTATTCTGAAGACCTGATTTTTTCATGATCTTTTATTTTTTTTCTTCAGCTTTCAGAAGTTTGAAAATATATGGGTTTTCCACTGAGAAACTTGACATACAGTGTTTACTAATAATACCCTTTATAAATAAAATACTGGATCATTTTGTGAGACTACAGTATGCCTCTATACAATAGCCTGTTAAGTTGAGGATATTACCTCAATTTTATGTGAAAGTAAGAGTCCTATTATGGATGCACGCAAACTATATAAAATACCATTTTATAGCAACCAAATAAGTGAATATCAAAAGTATTACCTTAAAAATAAAAAAATATTACCTTGTTTGGTCTAATAACTTATCTTAAGATCAGATAACCATGAAGTGACTAAAATGATATTAAAATTCAACATTGCCTTCCCCAAAAGCATGTCTTCACATTGAAAAAACTCCCTAATGAGCAAGAAACTAAAGAATATACCATTCACTTCCTAAGCAACATGCCTCCAGAAACTCTATGAACTTTGATAAATGTCGATAGTTGTAGAGGGGCTTCCGGCTTTTTTGTTCATAGGGTCTCTATGAGTCATGAGTTATGCTTTTAGTATGCTATTGCTTATGGCTGTTGCTTATGGTGTAGCTGTCCAGGCAGCCATTCTCTCTGGAGACAAATCTGAAAATGTTCAAGATTTGCTGCTCCTGGATGTCACTCCACTTTCTCTTGATATTGAAAATGCTGGTGGAGTCATGACTGTCCTCATCAAGCAAAACTACCATTCCTACCAAGCACACGCAGACCTTTACAACCTACACTGACAACCAACCTGGTGTACTCATTCAGGTCTATGAAGCGCCACTACCAAAGAGAACAACTTGCTTGGAAAGCTTGAACTCACTGGGATACCACCTGCACCTTGTGGTGTTCCTCAGATTGAAGTCACATTTGATATTGATGCCAATGGTATCCTTAATGTTTCTGCTGTTGACAAGAGCACTGGGAAAGAAAACAAGATTACCATCACCAATGATAAGGGCTGCTTGAATAAGGAAGATATTGAACAAATGGTCCAGGAGGCTGAGAAGTACAAAGCTGAAGATGAGAAGCAGAGAGATAAGGTGTCTTCTAAGAATTCCTTTGAGTCTTATGCATTTAATATGAAAGCAGCATTTGAAGATGAAAAGCTTCAATGCAAGATCAATGACGAGAACAAGCAGAAGATCCTTGACAAGTGCAATGAAATTGTCAGCTGGCTTGATAAGAATCAGACTGCAGAAAAGGAGGAATTTGAGCATCAGCAGAAGGAACTAGAGAAGGTCTGCAACCCCATCATCACCAAGCTGTACCAGAGTGTTGGAGGCATGCCTGAAAGCATGCCTGGTGGCTTCCCTGCTGGTGGAGCTCCTCCACCTGGTGGCACCTCTTCTGGACCCACCATTGAAGAGGTTGACTAAACCAATCTGTGTACTTTAGCATTCATTGTCCCACAGTTACATTTTGAAGGACCCAAATTTGTAGCACACTGCAGTTGAAAAGTCTAAACTGCTAGACTAAATTTCTGTGCATTCTCAGTACTTGAATATGGAATGTGCATAGGGAAAGGAATTAACATTGCACTTTATTATCACTGTGTTGTAAGAAGAAAATGCAATGTCTTAAGTAAAGATGTATTTAAAATTGGTACCATAAAAAAAAAAGGCTAGGAATAGGCTAGGAATTTTTCCTCAATGTTCATTAGGGTATGGATCAAACGTTTTCTTTTCTTTTCTTTCTTTTTTTTTTTTTTTATAATGTCTTTCCCTGGCTTTGATATCAGGGTTTGTGCTTGTTTCATAGAATGAGTGTGGAAGTATTCCTTCCTTTTCTGTCTTCTGAAATAATTTAGGTAATATGGGTGACAGTTCTGTGTTTTGTTTGTTTTCAACTTTCTTTTCTCTCTTCTCTTTTTTTTTAATTTCTTTTTTCATTATACTAGTTTATTTACAAAATTCTAATACATTATATGGTGTCAGTTCTTATCTGGATATTCAGAAGAATCCTTCTCTGTAGCCATCTGGTACTGGGCTTTTTTTTTTGTTGGCAGGGTTTTTTGTACTGTTAGTTTTGTGTTGATTTTTTTTAAATGATATGTTTGCCTTTTTATTTCTTATTCAGGTTAGAATGTTGTATGTTCAATACTATTAGTTTGAGGGAGATGATTGGTGGTGATTGGCATCTAATGCTGGAGTGGTAGGGTATGCTAAACCTTGCTTGGTTTGATGGAATATGTGGCACTGTAGTCTGGTATGCCTTAGAATCCACGATGAGGGTAGTGCAGGAACAGGCTAACTAAAGTGACTAGTGAATTGTTGCCTTTCCCTACTGCCATTTGTTGGAAGGGGTCTTTGCTTTTCTGCTCTTTGAGTCACTGAATTTCCTAATTCTGTGGATCAGGGGCTCTCTGTGAAGTGGAGTTTTTCTTCTGTTCCATGACTCCTGGTGTTCATGTACCTTCCACAGCTCTGATGAACTAGTGCAAAGGAGCAGGTCTATCAACTCAAAGTCAGGGGGCCCAAATTTACCATCCCTTTGGTTGACATGAGAACTAGGGGAATTTTCCCCATGGGATCTACTGCCCCTCAGAACATGCCATAGCATCAGTTTTAGTTGGAGGACTCACAGTATCATTAACACTGCATCTTTAAAGTTTTGCCTCTGGTCTGAGGTGGGTTCAGCTCATGCCTGCGGGATATTGAAGGACATGATCAGCTGGAAGAAAGGACTTTGAATTGGGGTCTCACTGTCTGGCCAGGCAATGTTTGTTCCCTGGGTTTTTGCATCAACCTGACAGTTGTCACTGTCTTGGAGATTTGGTGAGGTGTCAGTCCCAGAAGAGGGCCATGGGTGTATCTTTTATGTTCAGCAGCAGCTATTTCTATTATAAACAAATCCACACCCCTTGTTATACACAAATCAGCCTAACCTGACTGTTTCCAGATGACTGTAGTCATGGTCATTGTGGAGGCAGGCTTGTGCTGAGGATCATCTTCCCTTACTGTGGGTTGGAGGGTTGGAGCAAGGTGGGACAGTTCCAGGTAAAGTCCTTGGATGTAGCTATTACTTTCAGGGCCTATGCACATGTGCATTCCTGTACCTGTACTACCCTCGGGTACTTTGCTGAAATGACTTTATTAATATCCTGCCCCAAGTTTAGCAAGGTACCTCTTCTCCCAAGTTTAAATGGCATTTGCCTGCATGCTATAGAAGAGGAACCAGTGTAAGGGGACCTAGAGTCATTTTTCCTTCCTGTTCCAGTGGCAGTTTTCTCAATTAATCTTCTGTGAGTAACAGAGAGGCAGGATGTTGTATTTTACTTGTTGGTGATCCAGTTACGGTAGGCTTAGCTGCTAAGAGTATGTGGAAGTAGAAGACTGATTTTTTTCTTTTTTTTAATTAGTTTTAATCAAAGTTTACAGAGACTTAGGGTTTCCAGTCATTCACTGTTGTACTTTTCTCCCTGCACCCCACCCCATTCATTCTTCTCCTTGAAAAGTAAAAGAAAAACTCTTTCATTGTTATGCAAACCCTCCCCCCCCAAGTCCACTCCACTGTGCAGCCTCCATTCTGGACTCCTGCCATGACAATAATACCCAATCATATATACCTTTTAAATAGTTCTCTCCCTCATCAGTTTCAATGCAGTATACATCATTCCTCCCCTCTTTCTCTGTCTTCCCTCAACCCTGATGTCAGTCCCATTTTACAACAGTGGCCCTATGCAATATTTGTCCTTGTGTGAATGAGATATTTTGCTCAGCATAATGTCCTCCAGGGTCATCAATTTTGCATAATATTTCATGAGTTCCTTGCAGCAGCCCTTGGTTCTTGCCTCGATGAAGGGTGATTTCAGTGTTATCAGATAAATTTTTTAAATTTTTATTTCTTTTCTGAAAGTCAATATATTTATGCCATGTTTTTGTCTTTACCATTGAGTTAGAAACAACTCAGAGCTGACCCTCCAGTTAGTTTTCAGAGTCAGTACAGTAAAGATTACCTATCTTTCTTCTTGTGCAGCAGCTCGTGGCTTCAAACTGCATATGTTAGAGTTGGCAGCAAGATATTAAGCCAGGAGTTCCTAGAAATCTGAAAGTACCATTTAGCAGGCACCAGTTAAAAGACAAACTTAGACAGAATGTCATTTCTTTAATTCTAAATATATCCCTTTCTCACATGTCTGCCAAGTGACTTCTTCATATTTTAAAAATAGGGTGCTGTGCCTACTCAGGATGCCATGGTGATAGAGGGTAACTAGATATCCTTAGAAAAACTGTCTTTCCCCAAGCCCTGAGCATTTCCTGAGATGCTCTTGTGAATTCAGCCAGAAGTGGCATGTGCATAAATTAACATGAGTTGCTGCAGGTGGGAGCTATATTAATTTTCCCTGTGCACTGACTGTCTAATCTAAACATTCCACTGTTGAAAACAAAACTGTTAGTTGATATTTTGTGGGAAGGGTCATTGCACCTCAGATGAATAAAAAGAATATATGTAAAAAGAAAACAGTGTATTAATATAGAATATCTGAACCTAAGATAGAGGAAGGTCACACACTCATCTCCTTACGGGGTTGAAATTCACAGATGTGCCTGTGATATTCCCAGCCACAGTGATTTCAAACATTGAAATGGCACTTGGAAGGCAAAGTTGGGTTCAGATTAGGATGTAGTGAATAACAAAGTGAAAATGTTCTTATAGCAGCTCACAAGTCCTTCATTGTATTTACTTCAGCTGAGTCCCAAAAGAATGGTCTTGAAAGAGTGATGCCTGTTGTTCTTGGCTTTGGGGAATTTTTGTTCCATGCAGTGTGAAGGATCTGCTGCTTGTCCTAAAATGATGAAATTGAAAGAAGATTGATTTTGGATGACTTCCAGTGCATTTCCTTAAACATCAATTCATAGAGAGTAATCACTCAGAAACACAACCAGGACTTTTAGTCTGCTCCCTACCGCTGTGAGCTCAAAGTCTATGGCTCAGATGCCTCATAGATTTGAGAGGGTTGGAAATCACAGCTTCTGATGGAGCGATATCCAAATCTGATCAGTTTTATGTAATGAAAGGCAACCTAGTGTCAGGCATGTCTTAGCAATGTGAATGGACATCTTCGTTTTCTCCAGCCAGATGCATCATGAAGAGCAGCTGCTTAACATTGGAGAATTATGGTGGTGTTAGTTGAGGAAGAGGTTATTTCTCTTTTATTGTTGTTGAGTATCATCAAGTCAGAAACAACCCATAGCTGACCCTCTGTCGGATTTCAGAGGCACTTAATTGCATGAAAGGAGATTACCCGTCCTTCTCCCATGGAGCAACTGGTGGATTCCGACTCTGTGTCTTCACAGCCCACCAGATGTTTAAACATTTTAGGAAATCTAATGATACAAGGTTTTCAATGTGCTATTCACAGAGTTGCTGTGAGTCCTAAAATCAACCAATGGCACTAACAACAAAATTATAGAAGCAAAACAAATTGGTGTTATAATAAATTAACTTTTGTTGTATGACTTTTGTTTCCTATTGTGTAAAGGAAAGATTACATGTCTAGAATACACTCAAGGACACACCACTTGTCCCGTCATGACCACACCCTCATTAATACACACACAGACACACCCTCACACACATGCATATACTCAAACTGTACACACAGACAACTGAAACAATACACACATTTCATTTCACACATGCATGCATGTACTCATATCACACACATTCTAGTACATAACACATGTGCACGTATGCAGTTTAATAGTGGGGCGGTCACAGTCTTAGTCAATCGTAATGATCCCATATGTGTGGAGTCCATTTTCCCAACTTATGTGATAAGTGTTCAGAGCTTCAAACCTACTCTTAAGATGATCATGAAATTCAGATGGAATTTGTTCAACATCTTATTTCCTGTGGATTTATTTTCATTTTCTTTGGACTCATATTGAACTTGTATATAAATTGACTCACAGTCTGCTTCTGGCCTAGCTTTGACTGCCAATATAGAACTTCCCCAATGATTTTGTCCACAAATGTAGTCAATTTGATTCCTATGCATCCCATCAGGTAAGTTTGGCATGTAAAGTCTTCTTTTTTGTCTTTTAGAAAAGGTATTTGCAATGAATAAATCATTGTAAATACATAATTCAGTCATTCTATTTCCAGCTTTATTTCTATTTATCAAGTCCATATTTTCTAACTACTGCTCCCTTTTCACTGTTTCCTACTTTTGCATTCCAGTCACCAATTTTTATTAACACATCCTGATTACATTTTCAGTCAATTTCAGACTGCATAATTTGGTAAAAATTCTCAATTTCTTACTCTTTGGCTCTAGATGTAGTGCCATATATTTGAATAATAGTCCTGTTAATGGGTCTTCCTTGTATGCATATGGATATTACCCTGTCACTCACAACATTATATTTCATGATATGGCTTGAAATTGACTTTTTTGCTATGAATGCAACACCATTCTTTCTGTTTTTCATCTCTTGCATAGTACAGCATATGATTATCTGATTTAGTGTGGCTAAAGCTGGTCCATCTCATCTCACTAATGCATAGAATGTTGATATTCATGGGTTCCATTTAATTTTTAACAATTTTCAGTTTTCCAACATTCAAGCTAAGTACATTGCATGTCACAATTTTTTGAGGCATCGAATACCAATGATCAAAGACCAGATGAGTTGGGAGATGTTATCAGGGATATCATCTATGAAGAAAGCAAAAGGTCATTAAAAAAACGGAGAAGAAAGAGAAAAATCTAAATAGATGTCAGAAGAGACTCTAAAGATTGCACTGGAATGTCAAGAAGCTGAAATAAAACATGTTGAAGTGAAAGAGCAGAACAGACGATTTCAAAGGTAGCTCAGAAGGAAAAGCAAAGTATTATAATGGAATGTGCAGAGAGCTGGAATTAGAGAAAGAAAGGGAAGAATTCACTCTACATTTCTCAAGCTGAAAGAACTGAAAAACAAATGTAAGCTTCATGTCACAATATTGAAACATACTATGGCCAGTATTTTTTTATTAATGTTAATGAAAATTTACAGATTTTGGATTTCCATTCATTTATTGTTGCACTTTTCTCCCTGCCCACTCCTCCCCCCCCCCCACTACACTCCTCTCTTTGAAAAGTAAAGAATAATTATTTCATTGTTTTACAACCCCCGCCCCCACCCCAGGTCCACTCCACTATGCAGTCTTCTGCTTGGGTGGCAGTTATGGTTTCTTTGGCGTATATTCCCAGTAGTGGAATTGCTGGGTCAAATGGTACCTCTATTTGTAACTTTTTAAGAAAGCATATGGGCAATATATTAAATGATCCACAAAGCACCAAGAGAAGATGGA
Organism: Elephantulus edwardii; assembly: GCF_000299155.1. Taxonomy (NCBI): domain Eukaryota; kingdom Metazoa; phylum Chordata; class Mammalia; order Macroscelidea; family Macroscelididae; genus Elephantulus; species Elephantulus edwardii. Next base: position 4,193,100 of record NW_006399821.1, on the reverse strand, counting down.
AGGTATAAACGGAGTCACTATATCAGAAAAAATTGATTGACACTGAAAAATTTCAAGAAGTACCATATGAACAGGAGCCAGTCATAGTGAAGGAGTAAGTGGAAGCTGCACTGAAGGCAAAAACTAAGGCACTAGGAATCGATGGGATACTAACTGACTTGTTTAAATTAACATATGCAGCCTTGGGTGCATTCACCAGTCTATGCCAGGAAATTTGGAGGATGGATGTCTGGCCAGTGGATTGGAAAAGGTCCGTATTTGTTCCCATTTCCAAGAAAGGTGATCCAACTGAATTGGATTATCAAAACATATTGCTATCACATGCAAGCAAAATACTGCTAAATATCATTCAAAAATGGCTGGAACAGTTCATAGATAAGGAACTGCCAAAATATTAAGTGGCATTTAGAAGAGGCATTGGTACCAAAGATATAATTGCTGATGTCAGATAGATCCTGACTGAACATAAGGAATACCAGAATGTCTATTTGTGCTTTATTGACAGTGCAAAGGCAGGTGTGGCTGACATGGAGAAGAATGGGAATCCCAGAACACTTGATTGTGCTCATGTGGAACCTGCCTGAACCAGAAATCTACTATGCAAACTGAGCAGTGAGCACTGCATGGTTTGGAATTGGGAAGGGAGTGTGCTAAGGTTGTAATCTCTCTCCATATTTATTCAATCTGTATATTGAGTATATTATCCAAGAAGCTAGACTTTATGAGGAGGAGTGTGGCATTAGGATTGAAGGGAGTCTCATCAGTAACCTGTGCTATGCAGATGACACAACCTTGCTTGCTGAAATTGAGGAGGCTTTGAAGCATTGTTGCAGAAGATCAAGGAATGCAGCCTTTGTTATGGATTGCACATCAATGTCAAGAAACCAAAGATTTTTACCACTGGACCTATAGACAGCATCATGATGGATAGAGAGGAGATGGAGACTGAAAAGCTTCATCCACAATTAATACACTTGGTACCAGCAGTTAGGAAATAAGAAGACTCATTGCACTGGGAAAATCCTCAGTTAGGGACTTTTCCTAATTATTGAGGAGTAGTAATATTAGTTTTATGATTAAGGTGTACAGAACAATAGTAGCATCTTGGAGTGGATGTGGGGGAGGGATTGAATAACAATGAAATAATTTTTTTACTTTTCAAATAGAAAAGCGAATTGAGGGTGGTGAGCAGGGAGAAAATAAATGGAAATGAATGAATGACTGGAAATCCAAAGTCTCTGTAAACTTTCATAAAAGCAACTTAAAAAACACACACAAAAACAACTAACATGTATCTGATTCAGACCATAGTCTTTCCAATTTGTAGCCATGCATCCAAGAGCTGGACAATGAATAAGAATGACAGAAAAAAGAATTGATGATTTTGAGCTATAGAGTTGGAGAAGAGCACTGAACAGCTCATGGACGGCCAAGAGAATGAACAGATCCGTCTTGGAGAGGGTGAAGCCAGAGAGCTCTTTCAAGCCACGAATGATGAGGCTTCATCTCACATACTTTGAACATGTTGCTAGGAGGCGCATTCCTTGGAGAAGAACAAGATGCTAGGAAGGACAGAGGTTCACTGAAGGAGAGGAATACCCTCAACCAAATGAATTGATGCGGTGACTGCTTCAATGGGCTTTTGTGTGTCAGAAAATGTGAAGATGGCGCAGGATAGAACAGAGTTCAGATCTTTTGTTCATAGGGTTACTATGAATTGTGCTCAACTCAATGGCACCAATACCAAGAACAATATCAATATGTGATAAATAGCAGATGTTCCATGCAAAACAATGCGTAAGCAGCAGCATATTTAGACAGCATATGTATTTCTTTTCAAACTATACCCACTTGGTGTAGTCTGTAGTAACTTGTGCTACAATTCTAAACTCAACCTATCTCAGCTGGTTCAAATTCACCAGTGGCTCAGTGGGATAAAGAAGGGCACCCTCCTCCTGTTATGATTGACAGCACCAGAAACCCAGTGGAGGATGGCCATGAATTGGGGCCTACTCAAAGGCAGTAAGTTTGAGTTTGAGAAAAGCATCCATAGGAGTGACTGTTTCAGTGTCTAGGCCACAAAGTGCCTTCAATATTTTGGGCAATATAGGTTTTCTTTCTCAAAAGTTATCTGATTCTTCCCCAGTTCCTTTGTGTTTATCAGACACCAAGTAGTGAAAATCACCCTAGGCCCAACTGCAATGAATATTTCTGGCTGAGGACTAACTGCTTTCTTGTGCAGATTTAGGTATAACTGTGGTCAAGAAAATGCAGAGTGAATTAAGAACATACAGTTTTCAGTTTTATTAAACTGCAAATGTCTTAGCAGTGATTCTTAAAACTAAGAGCTATGAAATCCCTGGTTTCTTTTAATATATTATGAAGACAATGAATGAAATCTGTTTTATTTGAGTGAATGTACAAATCATGTTTGTTTTTTTTTTTCAAGTAATCATTCATAGGCATTCAAGACCATTGACTATTGTTATTAAAGTTTTTCCAGAATTTAAGCAAATCTTTGTTATATATTGCTTTTCTCTTCACTACCTTCTGGTTTATTTTCTTCTCTTGCTCTCTCCATTCCTGTTTAATTAATAATCTTTCTCTTGTTCTAGATTGTTAGTTTCAATACAGCCAATGTATGATCATCTATTCATTTCAGATTGAAAAATAACACTTCGAAGAGATATTTTCAAAAATTACTTTTTCACAGAAAAGTGATTTACTTGTGAAATACCATGATAACTTTCTCTTTGATGATTTCTACTTTGTGAGATGTATGTTCAAGGGTTCAAGATACGCGTGAAATGGGTGCCTAGAGAAGGCTGTATAAGTTGGCACAGCCCTCTGTGGGCCTCCTTGCTCTCATTTCAGTTTCATTACCTGCTGTTTCACTTCCATCCCTGTGCTCTGCCCCACTGGCCAGCTTGCTGATCTGGGACATGCCAGTCATGCTCCATTGGAGAGCATTCTTTGATTCCTTGCTTCTATATACCTTCACTATTTACTCCTTCCTTCAGATCATCTCAGGTGTCACACTATGTGCTGTCTTTTTCCAACATAGCCCTTACTACTTTCTAATGGACTCAATGTATAGACTTACCAATTGTATTTATTATCTGTCTTCTCTGATTAAAGCATAAGGCTCAAAAAAGAGGTATTTTGTGGATTTTGTTTGTTTATTTACTGTGGCTCAGAGTGACCCTATAGAAGAGAGAGGAACTACCCCAGAATTCCTACAAGATTTTAAGTAAGCAAACTATCACAACTGTCTCCTGTGTAGTGGCTGGTGGCTTCAAAGTACTTTAACTGTGCCACCAGAGCAGCTACTATATACAATACTGTCTACTATAGTATTTCTTACTATGTGTATTTACTTAGTTACTATGTATATTTGAGTACTAGGATGGGACCTAGAATGAAAATGGATGGCACTTAGTAACGAAGCACAAAAACCAAACCACATGCCCTCAAGTCAGTCTGATTCATTGAAGCCTCACATGTGCAGAATAAAAGTATGCTTCATAGTATTTTCTTTATTTTTATGAACATTTACATAGATTTTGGATTTTCATTCATTCACTGTTGCATTTTTCTCCCTGCCCACTTTACGCCCCAGTTCACTCTTCCCTTGAAAAGTAAAAGAAAAATTATTTCATTGATATACAATACCCCCTCCCCAGTACACTCCACTGTGAAACTTCATTCTGGACTTTTGTCATAACCATAATGTTGTTTTTGTTGCTGTTGTTATGTGCCATTGAGTCGCTTGTGCCTCATAGTGACCCTATGTACAACAGCCCTAAACTTTGCTCTGTCCTATGCCAATCGCACCGTCTCTGATACACCCATCCCAATTACCCCAGTTACTGAATCAATCCACCTCATAGAGGGCCTTCCGCTCCTGCACTGTCCCTCCACCCTACCAAGCATGACGTCCCTCTCCAAGGACCAGTCCCTCCTTACAACATGTCCAAAGTATATGAGACGGAGCCTCAGAATCCTTGCCTCCAAGGAGCAGCCTGGTTTGACCCTTTCCAGGATGAATCTGTTTGTTTTCCTAGCAGTCCATGGTACCCTCAATACTCTCTCCAGCACCACAGCTCAAAGGCATCAATTCTTCTATCCTTCTTCGTCATTGCCCAACTCTCTAAAGCATAACAAGTGATAGCAAAGACCATGGCCTGTATCAGACTCACCTTAGTCTCCAGAGAGACATCTTGCTCATCAGTACTTTAGAGAGGTCCCTAACAGCAGACAAACCCATGGCAATATGTCTTTTAATTTCCTGGTTACTGGTGCCGAGAGTGTTGACTGTGGAGCCAAGCAAACTAACACTGTGAACAATCTCAATCTTTTCACCATCAATCCTGTTGCTGCCAGTTGGTCCAGTGGTGAGAATCTTTGTCTTCTTGACCTTGAGCCTCAATCCATATTG
>NW_006399821.1:4186940-4188298 GCF_000299155.1 Elephantulus edwardii | reverse complement strand
CAGCATAATGTCCTCCAGGGTCACCCATTTTGAATAATATTTCATGAGTTCCTTGTTTTTCATTGCAGCGTAGTATTCCATTGTGTGAATATACCACAGCTTCTCTATCCATTTGTTTGTTAATGGGCACATAGGTTGTTTCCAACTCTTTGCTATTGTGAACAGAGCGGCAGTAAATATGGGTGTGCTTATATCTGCCTGGGTGGCAGTTATGGCTTCTTTAGGGTATATTCCCAGTAGAGGAACTGCTGAGTCAAATGGTGTTTCTGTTTTCAACTTTTTGAGGAAGCACCATATTGCCTTCCATAGTGGTTGCACCATTTTACACAGCCACCATCAGTGAAAAAGGGTTCCAGTTTCTCCAAAACCTCGCCAGCATTTGTTGTTTGCTGCTCTGTTAAATTTCGCTATTCCTATTGAGTGAGATGATATCTCATAGTTGGTTTGATTTGCATCTCTCTTAGAGCTAGTGATTTTGAACATTTCTTCATGTGTTTATTGGCCATCTGAATGTTGTCTTTGATGAAGTGTCTGTTCATATCCTGTGCCCATTTAGCAATTGGGTTATTTACCTTTGTCTTGTTGTGATGCTCGAGTATTTTATAAATTCTAGATGTAAGTCTCTTATCTGACAAGTCATTACCAAATACTTTTTCCCAATCTAAAGCTTCCCTTTTTACTCTGTTGGAGAAGTTTTTGGATGTGCATAGGGAGTTGATTCTTAGAAGGTCCCATTCATCTATTTTATCCTCTCCTGGTTGTAGATTTTACAGGATGCTTAGAAGACTGTTTGGGTTGTGGATTAGGACTTCTAGAGTTCTTCCAAGCTTTTCTTTAATGAAATGTATAGTCCTTGAATTTAGTCCTAGGTCCATGTCCATTTTGAGTTGTTTTTTTTTTTTGTATATGGAGTGAGGTGTGGGTCTTGCTTGAGTTTTCTACAGGTAGTGTTCTAATTTTTCCAGCACCATTTATTTAAAAGTTTGTTGTTTCCCCACTTAACTGATTTCATCTTTTCGTTAAAAATCAGTTGACCATGTGTAGATGGGCTTATTTCTGGATTTTCTATTCTATTCCATTGATCTATGTGTCTGTCATTATTCCAGTACCACACTGTCTTTACCATCACGGCAGTGTAGTAGGATTTGAAATCAGGAAGTGAGATACCTCCTACTTTATTTCTCTTTTTAAGGAATGCTTTGCTTATTCGGGGTCTCTTTCCATTCCAAATGAAATAGGAGATAGCCTTTGCCAGAGAATGAAGAATGGAATTGGTATTTGTATTGCGATTGCATTGAATGTGTAAATTGCCTTTGGTAGTATTGTCATTTTCACAATATTGAGTCTTCCTATCCATG
>NW_006399821.1:4180578-4186279 GCF_000299155.1 Elephantulus edwardii | reverse complement strand
GGCGTCTTTACCTGGCTTTGGTATTTAGGATATGTTCGCTTCATAAAATGAGTCTGGGAGAATTCCATTATTTTCTATTTCCTGAAATAGTTTATGTAGAATTGGTGACAGTTCTTCTCTGAAAATTTGATAAAATTCTCTTATAAAACCATCCGGCCCGGGGCTTTTTTTGGTTGGAAGTTGTTTTATTACTTTTTCAATTTCTTCTTTTGTAATGGGTCTGTTCAGATGTTCCATTTCCATTTCTGTCAGTTTACATAGGTTGTACATATCTAAGTATTTGTCCATTTCCTCTAGGTTTTCATATTTGTTTGAGTATAGTTTTTCATAATATTCCAGTGTTAGCCTTTTAATTTTAGTTGGTTCTGTTGTAATGTTGCCTGTTTCATATCTTATTCAGATTATTTGCATCTTTTCCTTCTTTTGTTAGTTTTGCTAGTGGTTTGTCAATTTTGTTGACATTTTCAAAGAACCAACTCCTTGTTTTGTTGATGGTTTCTATTGCTTTTTTGTTTTCTATCTCATTTATTTCTGCTCTAATTTTTATAATTTCAGTTTTTTAAAAGGGTGTCAGTTTTCTTGCTGTTCTTTTTCAATTTCTTGGAGCTATTGGGTTAGAGAGTCAATGGTCCCTTTTTTCCTGCTTTTTGATGTGTTTTATTATTGCTATAAATTGGCCTCTGATTACTGCTTTGGCTGTTTTCCAGAGGTTTTGATAAGTTGTGTTTTCATTGTCATTTGTTTCAAAAAACTTTTTAATTTCATTTTTTCTTTCTTCTAGAACCCACTCATGCAAGCACGGTGTTCTTCAGCTTCCAAATTTATGTGGGTTTTTCCCCTCTTTTATCCTCTTGTTATTAATTTCTGATTTTGTGGCATTGTGGTTTGAGAAGATACTCTGTATAATTTCTAGGTTTTTTAATTTGTTGATGTTTGCCTTGTGACCTAGAATGCAATCTATTCTGGAGAATGTTCCATACACATTGGAAAAGAAGGTATACTGTGCTTTTGCAGGGTGCATTAGCCTATAAATAGCTATAAGATCGAGTTGGTTAATTGTGTGGTTTAATTCTTGAGTGTCTTTGTTGAGATTCTTTCTGGTAGTTCTATCTTTTCTTGAGAGTGGTGTATTGAAGTCTCCAAGTACTATAGTAGTGTTATCTATTTCCTTTTTCAGGGTTGTTAATGTTTGTTTTATATATTTTACAGGTCTTTCATTTGGTGCATAGATATTCAATATTGTTATATCCTCTTGTTCTTTTGACCCTTTTAGCACTATGTAGTGACCTTCTTTTCCTTTGTGATGGTTTTGCATTGAAATTTATTTTATTGAAGATTAGTATCGCTACTCCCGCTTTTTTTTTTAGTTGCTATTTGCTTGGTGTATTTTTTCCCATCCTTTTATTTTTAGTCTTTCTTTATCTTCATTTTTCAGATGTGTCTCTTGTAGATAACATCTTGATGGGTTTTGTTTCTGTATTCAATCTGCTACTCTTTTTCTCTTTAGTGGTGCATTTAAACCATTCACATTCAGTGTGATTATTGAGAGGTAAAGTTTTATTGCTATCATTTTGTTCAATTCTTTTTGGTGTTGTTGCTAGTTACTTTAGTCCATCCTGTTTCCTGTGAAATCTCTGTATGAAGGATGTCTCTCATTGTTTCCTGTAAGACTGGTCTTGTTTTTACAAACTCCCTTAGGTTCTGTATTTCTGGGAATATCTTTATCTCTCATTTGTATTTGATGGACAGTTTTGCTGGGTACAGTACTGTTGGTGGACAATTGTGTTCTCTGAGTGTTTGATATATGCCATTCCATTGTCTTCCTGCTCCCATGGTTTCTGCTGAGAAATTCGGACTTAGTCTTATCTGCTTTCCCTTAAAGGTTTTTGTTCTCTCTTGCTGCTTTCAGTATCCTCTTTTTATCTTTGGTTCTGGCAAATTTGACATGATATGCCTTGATCTTTTTCTTTTAGGGTATATTCTATATGGTGTTCACTCAGTTTTTTTAATATATATTCTCTCACTCTTCATTATGCCTGGAAAGCTATCCTCTAGTAATTCTTTCACAATTTTTTCATGCCTTTACTTGCTTCTTCCTGTTCTGGGATTCTGATAATGCGAATGTTATTTCTTTTGATGGTATCCCACATTATTCTTAGATTTTCTTGGCTTCCTTCTTTTTTGATTCTGCTTTTTGCTTAATCAGATTTATGGTGACAATTCTATCTTCTATTTCACCGATTCTGTGTTCCATTTCTTCAGCTCTGTTCATGTGTCCCTCCATCATGTTGACAGCATCAGAAACCTTAGACCTCATATTTTGGATCATGGTTTCTTGTTTTGCCAGTGCCTCTACTGCCTCACTTGTTTTATCTGCATTGTTTTGATTGTTTTTTTAAGCTCTTTCTGATTTTTGCTTGCAGTGTCTTGTAACTCATCAAGTTTGTTTTTCATCCATTGAAAATATTCAGGCCTTGTTTGTTTGTTTTTTACAATTCTTTGTCAGAAAATTCCGTCAGACTTTTTGGCATCAGGAAATTCATTGCTACTGAGTAATTTTTGGGGAGTGATATGTTGCTTTGGGCTTGTGTGGTGAGTTGGGTGCCCTGCTTGTTTCAGAACATTGAGGTGGTAGAGTTTTTCATATCTGAGGTGATAGCTGTCTTTTTATTTGACGTCACTGTGATACTTTTTTAATTTTTTTGATTAATTTTAATGAACGTTTATAGAGACTTAGGGTTTCCATTCATTAATTGTTGCACTTTTCTCCCTGCTCACCCACCTCCGATTAACTCTCTCTTGAAAAGTAAAAGAAAAACTCTTTCATTGTTATGTAATTCCTCCCCCCAAGTCCATTCCACTGTGCAGCATTCGTTCTGGGCTCCTGTCATGACAATAATACTCAATCATATATCCTTTTTAAACAGTTCTCTTCCCTCATCTGTTTCAATGCAAAGAGTGATACTGTTAACGGTTCAATGATTAGGGGCTACAGTTTTCATGTTTTTGCTAGCTTCACAATCAAACTAGGATCCATATGAGCTTTTAAGCTTTTAATGTGTTCTCCAAAATCATTGATTCACTAAAGAGTTACAAAACCTTCTACAAAAAGCCTTTTGGGGTATACTTTTCTTAAATGTTGTGGGGTTTTTAAAATTGTTTTATAATTGGTTTGCTTACAAAGTTCACATGCATTGTGTTTTTTTCTTGTTCTGGTACTGTGTTTTATACAATCATTCCCATGCATTATGTTTTATAATTAACTACAGTTGGACCTTGCTCATCATTACCCAGTCTTTTCACTCAAATCTTTCTCATTTCCTTCATCCCCTCTTTCTACTCACCAAACTGTGCAACACTGTGGTTTCACTCTTACAGAGCACACTTAAATTTTTTTTTACTAGTACTTCTATTGTTACTAGTCACTAGGTTTTCTTAAATATGTTTATATATTCCTTAAAGATCCATTTTTGATCTTTAACTGTGTCAATGGGGTCAAGTGTGCCAGAGATTGTAAGCCTGGCTCAGGATAGGACTAGCTTCAGAACCATTGTTCATAGGGTCACTCTGGGTTGTAGTAGACTCAACAGCACATGATAATGATAACACTCGGGAGCTCTGGTGGCCTAGTGGCAAAGAATTTCTGCCAGCCCCACAGGAGAAAGATAGGTAATCGCTACGTCTGCAAATTCACTGGAGGGTCAGCTATTAGCAGATTTCGACTAAGGGTATACAACAAAAGTGATAACATTTAACTATAATGTTACTTTTATGGCCTAAATTCTTCTTTTCTGGAGATACTAATTCTCTTTTTTTCAACCAAAAATTAAAATGCATGTTTTTGGTTGTTTTGGTTTTTTTTTTACATCATACACTTTTTTTAAACTATGTAAAGGAATCAGGTTAACTAACTCTGTTTTGTAAAATTTGTGTTCTTTTGATACTTATGAAACTAACAAAGTTTCACATATTTATTTCACATCATTTTAATTTTTGCCTTCAGAGACAATAATTTTAACATCATAAAAAATATACATTTAATAATGCATATACAATCTTCTGGCTTAATTACCTAGACAAATACTTCTTCAGCAATTCTGAACTTTGTATCACTATACATACTTAGCCATCTCTCAGGTTTCAATTATTTGTATATTATTTTAATAAAGCTACAGCAATTTATTTATTGTCTAATACATTTTTCATTCATATAAAGAAATATGAGTAGTGGCTACAATACTAAAAGTAGTAAAGAAATCCACCCCATCCCTTATATTAAATGGTAGTTAGAGGGATTAGTTTTACATTAATTTTCCTATTCATATGCACTCATATGCATGTGGAGCACACACATGCTCACAAAAATATAGGAATTACTTGAAACCCTGATTATACTGAGTACAAATTTCACTTCTTAGTTATGTTTGGATAAATTCCAGACACTGAAAAATCAGAAGCAGCCTGCCTTAATATATGTTAAACCAATGACCAATTCACACTCTTACCGTCTTCTTGTAACTGACATTTGATATAACCCATTAAAACACAAATCTTCCAGCAATTCTCTTTAGGCTGTCTTACACAGTTCAAGTTATATTAAAATTATTAAAATGTGAACACAAAATAAAGTATCCTTGTAAAGGAGAAAAACTAATGTAACTCTACAAAATAATGGCTTAGAATAGAGGGAGAAAGGGCACAGGGGCTGAGATTACAGGGGGACCTTGAGCTTTGGAGAGCAAAGTCTGCATAGCATATTTACTTTTAACTGAATTGTGCCTAAATCAGTTACATAATTGCTAGGAATGAAATTACATCCAGTAAGATTATTCACAGAGGTCTGTGGAAGGACTGTAGTGTTTCATGAATGGAGTCTCCTTTGAGTTGCAGCCAATATATCTCCTGTGCAGACACCAACATTGACTAAGAACACTAACATAACATGTTACAGAAAGTCTGACAACTAGCATCCAAGTAATCAATGAACCTTCTTCACATTTAAATAGTCTCACTTGCTTATTTTCTGATTGTCAGCAACTCAATAACAAATTTAGTATGCAAAAGTAAAACAATATGCCTAACTGTTTTAGGGTGGTTGTTGTTTGTTGTTAAGAGCCATCGAATCACAGGCAACTCATAGTGACTCTATGAAGGAGAGTCCTCAACCCATGGGTGTCTTTCATCCTCTCTCCAGGTTCATAGGGTTGCCGGAGGCAAGCCATTATGGAAGTGGATGCCACTCCTCCTTCCAAGCTTGTTTTAATCAGGGAGCTCCACCCCATGGTCTGTCTGCATTGGTTAACAAGCCATTAACACATTTGACACAACAGTGTTGCAGTGTTCAGCCTCACAACAACCACAAGTTACCCCTGTACAGCAACTTGTACACCAGGGCTATAGCTTTCGAGGAATGTCTGTACAAAAACAATGAAAGGCTCCAGGGCTGCAAATTAAAATTCACCCACCTTTAGCTTGGTAGCATCACTTTCTGTCCACTGGGCCATCATAAAAATTCTTATCATACGCCTTCAGATTAAGAAAATATTGCACTATTTAATTTTCTTGAAGATTGTTTTGTTTTTTACATTACAATTTATAATCTTACTTGATTGACTTTTTTATTAAATTTTATTAGTTTTAATGAACATTTACAGAGATTTTGGGTTTTCATTCATTCATTGTTGCACTGTTTTCTCCACCC
>NW_006399821.1:4178284-4180019 GCF_000299155.1 Elephantulus edwardii | reverse complement strand
CCCTCCCAAGGCTCCCCTCCACCAGACATTACCCTCTTGGAAAAGTAAAAGAAAAGATTCTTTCATTATTTTACATACCCTCCCCCAGCATGTAGCCATCACTCTAGACTCCTGTCATGACAGAAATACCTAATCACATATCTCTTTTAGACAATTTTCTCCCTTCTCTGTTTCAGAGCAGCATACATTATTGAACCCGTCTTACTCGGTCTCTCCCCAACCCCAAGGACAGTCCCATTCTACAACAGTGGCACCAGGCAATATTTGTCCCTTTGTTACTGGGACATCTCACTCAGCATAATGTTCTCATAGCATGAACTCCAAGTGGAGTTCTCTTATCCCATATGGCACCAACCGATGAACACTGTTAGAACTCCCAACTTTAGTATACTTGTCTGCTCTAAAGCAAGTGCCTCACTTTATAGTTTGACTTCTAAGTAAATCTTACTGTTCAGGTGACATTAAGATTCTACTCATTGAGTTGTATTTCTCTTCAAGAGTATCCTGGTTATTCTTATTTCTTTACATGTTTATATACATTTTTAAATCAGCTTATTAACTTACACAGACACATACCTCTGCTGGGTGGTGCTTATAGTTGTGTAGCTGAATTATTGTTGTTAGGTGCCTCGAGTACAATTCATAATAACTACATGAACAACAGATGTGAATCCTGTCCCCTTCTGTACCCACCACATCATCATCTCTAACATGCTCAAGTTCATTTCCTTCCATCATTGTGTCAATCCTTCTCATTGGGGGTCTTCATCTTTGTTGCCGATCCTCCAGCTTTGTGAGCATTATGTCCCTTCCCAAAGAATAGTCCCTCCTAACAGAAGAGATGATCCTTAACTCCAGGAAGCACTGTAGATGGATTTTCTCCAAGACATATCTATTTACTTTTAGTAGTCCAGAGAATATTCAGTGCTGTTTTCTAACACCACAACTCAAAAATATCTTTTCTTCTCTGTCATCTTTTTTCACTGCCACCAAACAAATGCATAACAAGTAATTGGGAAGATCGTATCCTGAATCAGGCACACCTTAGTCTTTAAACTGACTTTACTGGTCCTCAGTATTTTGGGGATGCCCCTAATCGGAGATTTTCCAAATGATATTTGTCTTCTGATCTGACTGCTGGTACTAAGTACAGATGTGAATCTGAGTAACATTAAATAATTGACAATTTCAATCTTTTCTCCATCTATCATGATGTTGCCTATTGGCCAACTGATAAAGATTTTTGTCTTCTTGAAATTGAGAATTATTAATATTGAAGGCTGTCATCCTTGATCTTCTGCAGCAAGTCTTCAAGTCTGCACTTGGAGCACACCGGGTTCATTTATGATATTGATCTTTCTGCCTATAGTCAGGATAGCATCTACTTTGATTTAGATAATAATTGATAATTTAAATTTTTGTTGCAATATTACATTCATATCTTTTCAACCTGTATGCAGAGCAGATTATCCGAGAGGCTGGGCTCTATGAGGAGAATTGTGGCATCAGAATTGGTGGAAGATCTATTAACAATCTGCGATATGCAGATGACACAACCCTGCTTGCTGAAACTGAAGAAGCCCTCATACACTTGCTGCTGAGGGTCAAGGACTGCAGCCTTCAGTATGGACTGAGGCTTAATGTCAAGAAGACAAAGATTCTCACCACTGGATCAATTGGTAACATCATGACGGATGACGAAGTGATTGAGATTGCTCACAGCTTCAGTTTGCTC
>NW_006399821.1:4176466-4177468 GCF_000299155.1 Elephantulus edwardii | reverse complement strand
CCTATGAACTTGGAGAGAGGATGAAAGGCACCCAAGTGTCAAGGACTCTCCTTCATAGGGTCGCTGTGAGTCGTCTACGACTCGATGGCACCTAACAACAGCAAAATGTTAAGAAAAAATGCCTGCAGGAGAGAACATTCTTTTAGGTCTTCATTTCTTTTATCTTTTTTCATCTTTATAGCAGACTTATAAAACATGAAAGAAAGTTCTTTCTCATGCAAAATAGTCCATTTCATGTCAGACATCTGAATCCCTCTGGGGCCAGACTAGTGGAGTTTCACCATTTGGAAGCCTGACCTTCACAATAACAAGTGGATGTGAACATAGCAATCACTCATTTGGTCTTACAGCTTCAGCTTGAGAGGTCGTATTTACCTTCCATTCCCATGTCATTCACCAAAGCAAGCCAGATAGAAATATAAACTTAATGAGTAGGGAATACCATCATGTCTAGAGGAAGGAAGACTGGGATATCCTTCTACTATCTGAATGAATGAAAGATGTAAGAGAAACAGATAGATAAGGAAATTATGAAACCAATTTCATTATAGCATCTATAAGGATAATAAAACCTAGGAATAATTTTAGCCAAGGAAGCTGAAAGACTGTTACACTGAAAATAGGAAAGCTTTACTTAATGAAATTAAAGGAGACCTAAATAAATGAAAAGCCATCATATAATCTTAGAATGGAAGATTTTGTATTGAGTAGGTCACCATGTTACCCAAAGCAATATATGAATTCAATAGTATCCCCAATTCAATTCTACCAGCCTCCCTCTACACTCCCAAGAAATGGAAAAATTAATTCTCAAATGAATGTGGAATTGTAGTGAGTCCTATCATGGATCATGATTTACTGTTACAGAGGACTATTGATTTGAGTAACCACCCTAATAGATGAATAATTTATTTTTTTTCTTCTATAATTATATTTTATTAATTTTCATAAACATTTACAGAGATTTTGGGCTTCCACTCATTCATTGTTGCACTATTCTCT
>NW_006399821.1:4173456-4174711 GCF_000299155.1 Elephantulus edwardii | reverse complement strand
AGGATTTGAAATCAGGGAGTGAGATACCTCCTACCGTTCTTCTATTCTTAAGGAGTGCTTTTCTTATTCGGGGCTTTTTGGAATAATTTATTTTTTAATCTTTTAACTTGATTTTCCCCCATGTATCTTAAAACTTTCTCAAAATTAACTGAAGAAAACTTTTGAATGTTTGTGTGTCCAAGTTCATTGAATTAGTTAATGGACTAAATTCTTTTAAAGTAAGAAAATAACTTTTCCTTCCTGATCTGGTCCCACATGTCCATTTGTATATTATGTGTACACATTTGTACATGGTGCATAATTCCTTTGACTATTTCACAAGGTGACATATTTCACTTCATAAATGAATGCACATTGCTTATAGAAATGAAGATAACAGATAATATCATTGTATCATATAAAAAAATCTTTTCTGGTAACAATAATTCAAATAAAAGAAACAGTTTTTTAATGCATGCTCTCAACTTACCACAATTATTAATCTTGTCTTTAAAACAATGCTTATAAAAGCATCCTTATTGAAGTGAGATTTAAGCCACATGAATGATATGCTCACAACTTGATACTGATGAAGGTGACTCAAGGACTATAGAAGAAACACTTTACTATTGAGCCTTTGGAAAACATTTTAAGATGACTGCTTTTATTCTTTTCATCTTTTATTTTTAATAAAATTTTTATTTTTTACTGTTTTGCTTACGAAGTTCATATACTTCCTTTTTCATACCGGGTCTTTCCCATTTCCTTTACCCACCACCCACTCCCTCCACCCATTAAATTATATGACCCTATGATAACTTACCTGCTCATCTCCACCTCTCTGCTCCTACTCTCCCCTTCTTGGATCCTCATACATGTTTTGCTTCTTATCTTTCTATTTCTACAATAATGGGTGTTTACAGTATTTGTCCTTCAGTGACTGAGTTAATTCACTTAGTATAATGCTCTCTAGTTCCTCTCAAGTTGTGTAGTGATTTTCAAAATAATTTATCCTGCATGCTGTGTAGTATTCCATCTTGTGTATGTACCAGTTTCTCAGTCGTTCTATGATGGTTGGACATTTGGGCTGTTTCCATGTACTTGTGATGATGAATAACTATGCTGTAAACATTGGTGTAAAATCTCTGTTTGTGCCCAATTTTAATTTTCATGAGACATATAATGTGCCCTTTCATTCAAGGTTTTTTGCCAAAGCATCCTTCAGTGCTAAACTCGAGACGTCAATTTTTACAGCAATTCTTTCAGCTTGAGAAAT
>NW_006399821.1:4156145-4173356 GCF_000299155.1 Elephantulus edwardii | reverse complement strand
TCCTTCCTTCCTTCCTTCCTTCCTTCCTTCCTTCCTTCCTTCCTTCCTTCCTTCCTTCCTTCCTTCTTTCTTTCTTTCTTTCTTTCCATAGGGTTGCTATGAGTCACAAGCGACTCAACAGCACATTAACAACAATCCATTTTTACAAATGGATTTTGGTAAAGACTATGAAGGAAACTGCAACTAATCCTCTTGATTTTTACTAGAGCCTGACTAATAAACAACAGTGTGGATAAATTCAATTTCACTTATTACTTGCATCTCTGTAAAGGGCACTGTGCTTTACAGTCTTGAAGGAGATTTTATCCCCTTTTATTTCTTAACTCCAGAAGTTTGCATATTTCATCATTATACTTTGCTTTGTCTTCTTAAGTTGTGCTTTGAAATCTTCAGAGACGAACAAGCTCTCTAACTTCAGCATTTCTTTTCTTTGTTTTGGCTTCTTTTTGTACCATTGCAAGTTTCAGCATCTCATTTCACATCCATTTTTGAATTTGCTTTCTTCTTGTCTTAGTAATGACCTTTAACTTTCTCCATGAATGATGTCCTTGATGTCATTCCACCACTAATCTGATCATTAGTCATTCTATTCCTGAATTTTTTCTAAAAAATGTTGATTTGAAAATGAAATTCATATAAAGTGTGTTTTATAAACTTAATCCCCACTTTCTTCCATTCATGTTGTGTTTCATACAATCATTTACATATCTTGTGTTTTATAAACTTAATCCCTGTGAAATTATGCCCACTCTGTCTTTTCAGGTCCCTCCTGGATCTTTCCCATTTCCTCTACCCACACTCCACATCCACCAAATTGTTCAACCCTGTGATTTCCCCTCTATTCATCCTTACCCTCTCTTTGGAACTCTATACACACTTTGTTAGTTATCATCCTGTTTTTACAATAATGGTCTTATGCAGTATTTATATTTAGGAGACTAAGTTTGCTCAGCATAATGCTCTCCAAACCCTCCAAAGTTGTATAGTAATTTTCAGAATGATTGCTTCTGAATACTGCGCACTACTCCATCATGTGGATGGACTACAATTTCTCAGTCCTTTCAGTTGTGATTGAACATTTGGGCTATTTCCGTGTTCCTGAGATGGGGAATAATGCTGCTAAGAACATTGGTGTACAAATTTCCATTTTGTATCAGTTCTTATTTTCTTGGAGTATATTCCTAGCAGTGAAATAGCTGGGTCCTATGAAATTTGTATGTTCAGCTTTGAGGAAATGCCAAACTGCATTCTAGAGTGATTTTACCATTTTACAATTCCACCAACAGTGTATGGGATTTCCAATCTCTCCATATCCTCGCCAACATTTATTAATTGCTTTCATGTTAAACTTTGCACTGCTGCCTGGGATGAGATGGTATCTCACTGTGGTTTTGATTTGCATCTCTCTTATTGCCAGTGATTTTGAGTAATTCTTTGCCTGTTGACGATTCAGATGTCTTCTAAGAAAAGTGTTTCCATGTCTTTTGCCCATTTTGAAATTAGGATATAAGTCTTTTTCTTGTACAAGACCTTAGTACTTTGTTATGAGTCTGAAATCATATTGTCTTTTTTTTTTCTCATTGAGGAGGTTTTCTTTTCACCCTGTTGGGAAAAGTTTTTGGTGTGCACAGGGTTTTAATCTTTAGAAGGTCCAGTTCATCAATTTCATCCTCTTCTGATTGTGTATTTCTGGCTGTTGTCAGACTCTTTATACCATAGACTAGTCCTTTTAAGCTTGGTCTCACTTTGGAACATGGTTTTTAAATTCAAATGGAATACTCTCAAGGTCATATTTTGTTTCTCATGGACTCAATTTAATTTTCTTTATATTTGCATATGAGGAGTTGATGTTATGATTTGACCACTGATATGGAGTGTTTTCTAACATTTCTTTCCATAGATACAGTCAGTTTTATTTCTGTGTAGCCCCAGTGGGTCAACTCCAAGTGTATAGCCACTGTTTATGTTCTCCTAAAAACTGGATGAAATATGTTTATGGCATTGAAGTCTATGGGGGAGAGAATAATTTAAAAGTATTATATTTTGGGGCATCATGTTTATTGTAAGAGTACAGAATGAGGGTTGCAGAGTGGATTATATTTGGGGTTGGGGGTGTGGTTGGGGGTGTGCAGGGGGGATTGTGTACCAATGAGGGAGTGTTTCTTTTGCTTTTCATGGAGAGGAGCAAATGAGGGGTGGGGTGGGGGAAGGGGGGGTGGTCAGGGAGATGTGTCCAACAATGATTGAATAGAATTCCAAAATCTTTGTAGATGTACATTGAAATGAAAAATAAATAAATAAAATAAAAATAGAAAAAAAGTATTTGCAATGAATAAAGACTCATTGTTCAAAATTCCATCATAAGATCTCCATGATCTCCTGTCAAGCACATCTTCAAAGTTTAAAAGAACAAAGATGTCAGTTTTAAGACTAAGGTGCACCCAAGCCACACGTTGGTCTTTTCATTTGCTTCTTCTACATCTGTAAGTTGCACAATGAATAAAGAAATGGAAGAATGATGGTTTTGAATTGGGATGTTGACAAAGTATTGAATATCTCGTGGGCTGCCAAAAGAACAAATATGTCTTGAAGGAAATTCAGCGAGAATTTAAAGATTTTAAAGGCAAAGCTAATGAAACTTGGTCTCACTTACTATGGGCATATTCTCAGGAAGAACCAATCCTTGGAGGGAGACATCATGGTAGGAAATGTGAAAGGTCAGAGAAAGAGAGCCCTCATAGAGATAGATTGATACAGAGATGATAACAGTGGGCTTGAGCATGAAAAAGATCATGAGGATGTACAGGATACAGTTCAGCTCTTTTGTTCATAGGGTCCCCGTGAGTTCTACTCCAGTTGATGACTCCTAACAGTAACAACTTTGACCCATTTTACTTGGATCCATAATCAGCACCATTAATAATAATGTAGCATAATGTAGCCACAGTAAAGAAATCAAAAGACATGAAATATAAGTTTCATTTAGGCATTTCATTATTTTTGTTTATTCTTTCTTGCCTATTTTCTAGGGGTAGTTTTGTTTTGTTTGTCTTTTGGTTGGTTGAGTTTGAGGTGGTTTTGTTTTGCTTTCTTTTTCATATATATAAGACATTTGGGAAAATCTGCTGTTAAAGACCTCTTTAAAAAGTCAGGATGTTATTTTTAAAGCCTTAAATATGCCTTACTCAAGCCTGAGTATTTTCACTTGCTTCATATGCCTGTGAAACAGGACAATGAATAAGGACTATTAATGAAGATTTGATGCCTTTGAATTCTGGTGTTGATGAAGGGTATTGCATATACCATGGACTTCGAAGAGAACAAACAAATCTATGTTGGAGGAAATGCAACCAGGCTACTTAGAACCAACGATGGTGAAAATGTATCTCACATACTTTGGACATGTCGTCGGGAGGAACTATTCCTTAGGAAAAGACATTATGCTGGAAAAAAACACAGGGTTAAACAAAGAGAAGACCCTCAATAGCATGAACTGACATAATGACTGTAACAATGGGCTCAAGCTTATTAAAGATTGTGAGGATGGTTCAGGATAAGGCACAGTTCAGATCTGTTATTCATAGAATTGTCAAATTGATGATAACAGCAAACAACAACATTGACTCCCATCTTTTACTCTGGATCTATATCCTCCAAAGTTACCCAGACCATGTCTGCCCTTTTCTGAATGTAGTCTAGTCCAGTATGCCCTCTTAATGGGTTAGAATGACCTTTTTTGACTGGGAGAAAGTATGTATAGGATTCAAGCCCTCCAGGCATACACTTAAATAAGAGGTTTGTTTCTTAAGGAAGGCATCCTGTCAGGGTGGCATAGGGTGAGGGTTCCTATGCCATCTGTACTTCATTAGTGACTGTGTGTCCAGAGGTGCTTAAGAGTTGAAACTCCAAATTAATCACATTTTTTCACTTCAGATTTCATTTTGTTAGTAAAAGCTGAAGAAAAATTTATGTCCATGTGTTACTTGCCAGTCCTTGTTCCAGATGGTGTAGATTGGTGGGAATGCTTTCGTTTAATGCTGTGCTTGTTGGAGAAAAATACTTTTTAAGTTCTATGAAGGCATATCCTTGCATTTTTAGAATATGTATAGATGTATTTGTTTTCCCTGCATGAACAGGATATTGCTTTGATATATCAGAGAATGTGTCTTGCTACAGACTTAAAAAAGGCTGAGGTATAGCTTTGGTATTGAGGTGGCTGTAACAGCATCAGCACCCAGCAAACAAGCCCTGCATTCATTCCTAGGAGGAGGCAGCTCTGGCTGTCACATTGGCTTTTCCCAGGGTAACTGGCTTATCAGAGCACTTTATCTGTGGGAGGGGATGTGGGCTAACTCTTTCCCTTAGCTCTACCTTCCCAGTCCCAGTCTGTCAGCAAACAGCTGCTTTTCCTATGCATGCCTCCTCTGACAGACCCAGCATTGTGCTGAATAGGGGCTGGCGGGGTTGGCGGGCTAAGCAGCCAGGGGAAGGTTGTGCCAACCCCATGCTTGAATTCATAAGGGCTCCTTTGGAGCACTAGTTTCCCTCCCTGCCCCCTTTATTTTGAGGTTCAAAGTTAACTTTAAGAATATGACTTACCAATACAGGTAAACTGTAGCTGTGTAATAGCAAAGAGTGGTTAGAACCGCTATCTTTATAAACTGTTCTTATTTTCTGCTACTCTTCCCTTCTTTCTCGTTCTCCTGCTATGCCATGTCATCTCTTCTCTTAGGGCTGTGCTCACTAGTTAGATTTCTGCTTTGGTGGAAAGGGGGGCTCAGCTTCTGTGATTGTAAGCCCTCAGGAGTACCAGAATCAATCTCAAAGCAATCAGTTTCTCAACGTCATGAACTCCAGGTGTTCTTTGTTACATTATAATGTAATTGGTAGAATTAAAAATAAATACAATAGAAAGATACTATAGGCATTGGGCTTATTGGAGAAGTCTCCTTTTCTGGTTGCATGCCCCCTCCACCCAGGGGACTCAGTCCTGGGCTGCAGACCCCTCTGAGAATGTACAGAGACTGGTTTGTTGCAGCCCCTGCTCCTGAAGCCTCTACTGACATGGAATCACTTACTCACATTGCAGCCTCTGTCTCTAAGGGGGGGGTTGGGGGGAAGGGAGAGCAGAGCTTTGTTTTGTTGTTGATGGATGTACAGTATAAACAAGTCCTTATTGCTTTTAAGGTGGTTTCAATTCATAGCAACTCTGTGTACAACAGAACCAGGTCAGATGCCATCCTCTCACTCACTGTTTTGCTTAGATCGATTGTTGAAACCACTGTGTCAACGAGGCTTCCTCTTTTTCCATAACCCTCTACTTTATCAGGATGATGACCTTTCTGTGGACTGATCTGCCCTGATAACATACTCAGAGTACACAAGGCAAAGCCTTGTCCTGCTCACTTCTAAGAACTGATACATGTCTTCCAGGACAGAATTTTGTGAACAAGATTCAGTCTTTCTCTTTGAAAACTTCTTTAATCCAGCTTTTTTTTTACTTATTCCACTGAGTTGTTGTATACCGACTCATCGCTGACCCTCCAGTAGGTTTTCAGTGGCACTAAATTTCTTGAGAGGAGATTATCCATCTGCCCATCTTTCTCCCACAGACTAGTTGGTGGATTTGAATCATATTCTTTTGGATTGGCAATGCAGCTCCTTACCAATAGGCCACCAAAGCTCCCTTGGATTCAGATTCTACTTAGTGGAAAGTTCAGTTGGTTTGTGTCTCGTTTAAGTTATTTCCAACTCTCTCCTCTTCACAAAAACCAGTCTCAAAAGATATAAAATACTCCAAGAACCAAGAAAGTAAAAAACTTATTGCTGTCAGATTGGAAGTGACTCTTAATTGACCCTCGTGTGGATTTCCAAGGTTCTAAATCACAGGATATGAGATGGCCCATCTTTCTCCCTGGGAGATGCTGGTGGATTCGAACCACCAAAGAGGTGCAGCATTTGGATTGGCAACACTACCTTCTGTGGACTACACCGTGAACTGAGAAGTGAGACTTAAGTTAAATCGGTATAATTAACCTGAGGTCACCCAGCTTCCATACAGGTAGTAACCACTTTAATGGAACTATTTCCCAATGATCCCACTTAAGCAGAATATCTTTTATCAGAGAAATATTGTTGATAAATGAATAAGGGATCTCTGGTGGCCTAGTAGGTGACATCTCTGTGGCAGCTCAAATCTGCTTGCTGTGCTGTGGAAGAAAGATGGGCAACCCCCTCCCTTGAGATTTATAGTCTCTGAAAATCTACTAGAGGGGAAGCTATGAGATTCTGACTTGATGGCAATGAATTTGAGGTTTGGGGGTTTTGTTTATTGGTCTTGGGGAGTTTGTGGCTTTTGGATTGTTGATAACTATGATAGTCCTGAGAGTTCTCTCCTTTTATATCATGAGTTTGGATTTTTTTCACCTTAGTATATATTTTTGCCTTGAAAAAAAAATTTCAAGTGAAGCATCAGGTGAATATTTATTTATGCTCTTACTTTTGTATATAATTTAAGGTTATTTGTGGTCATCATGTTTAATTTTAGGAACACAGCTTACCTAAGGAAGGGGCTCTGTGGGTGTTAACTACCTACTGGGCTGCTAACCAAAAGGTTACTGGTTTGAATCTATAAGCTGCTCTTTAGGAGATAGGCAATCTCCTATCTCTCCTTTTACAACCTTGGAATCTTATTGAAATTCCACTAAGAGTCAGACTCAACCCCACTGATAGTGGAGGATGTTTACCTTAGGAGTATTATAGTATGTAATCAAGAAATCAAAGTCTTAACTGCATTAAGGAAATCTGCTGTTACTGATTTCTACAAAGTACTGAAGAACAATTATGTCAGGTTCAAGACCTAATTCAAGTGACTAATTCAGATCATGATCTTTTGAATCACTTGTTACATATCTAAGAGCTGGACAGTGAATAAGGATGACAGGAGAAGAATTGATATCTTTGAGTTGTGGTGTTGGAGAAGAGTACTAAGTGTCCCATTGATTGC
Organism: Elephantulus edwardii; assembly: GCF_000299155.1. NCBI lineage: Eukaryota > Metazoa > Chordata > Mammalia > Macroscelidea > Macroscelididae > Elephantulus > Elephantulus edwardii. The sequence continues at coordinate 4,166,350 of NW_006399821.1, read as the reverse complement.
CAAAAGAACAAAACACATGTCATTGAGAAAGTGTGGCCAGAGTATACCTTGGAGGCAAGGATGGTGAAACTCCATGTCACTTATTTTGGTCATGTTCTTAATAGAGGCTAGTCCTTAGAAAAAGACATCATGCTTGGAAAGATAGAGGGTCAGTGAAAGAGAAAACCCTCAAGGAGATGAATTGACAGTGATAATGGGATCAATTCTATCAGAGATTATGAGAATGGTACAGGATAAGGCTCATCTGTTGTTCCTATGGTCACTAAGAGTCATACTTTACTTGAGGGCACTTGACAGTAACATTCAACAACAATGAATTAGATTATTTGCTCTTGTTGCTAGCATGTTACCAGGAAGTTCTAGTGGTATAATCTACAGGGAGCTGTGTGGCAAACCCAAAGGTGACACCTCTGCTGGTTCAAATCCACCAGTAGCTATGTGGGAGAAAGATGGGCAGTCTCCTCCTGTGCATTTTCTACTCTGTGAAAACCCACTGGAGGGTCAGCTGTGAGTTAAATCTGACTCAGTAGCAATGGATTAGAGTTACTTAAAGCATGCTAAAGGTGCTGAAATCTTCCCGTGAGTAAATATGTGTCACTTATTTGTGGTTTACTTTTACTGTGGTATACACTTTGTAAGGATAATACCCTCAATATCATGGCATTCTAGGAAGAGGTTTGTTATTAATCAGCATATATGGATCTATTGGTTAATACATTCTTAGCATTGTGCCTGGAGTTCTGCTTATTTGGAGTGGACAGACCCTGTAAAACCAAGAATGTGTATATACTGCACTTAGACCACTAAGGTATAGATAGTGGAGGGATGGACTAAGGGACCCATGAAAAATATCCTGCCATTTGGGACAGAGATTGAATTTCTTATCCCAGTAACCAGATGACCTGATCCACAACAAGCCATGGAAAAGCAATTATTTTATCCCCAGTGAACAAAAATAATAGAGAGTAGCAGTTTATTTCTAGGTTATGTATTTCTTAAAGACACTTTCATAATCTGTTAAACTGATCTATTTAGATTTTCATCAAGTCAAAATTTAATTTGTATCTTCAGTATTTCACACAGAGGAGTCATAAATCATCTCAGATGGACTTGATGTCACCATTTCATTAAGTCTCCCTGATCTCCTTCACTGACTTTACAAGGGAGTAAAGGTTTCTGTTGATTTTCATTAGTAGCACAAATACTTGTATTAAATTAAAGCTGGGTGAAAGAAGAGTCTTACAGAACAAGATACTGAAGTTTGAGATACTCTAACCATGAAAGATTACTCGTGGAGAGAAAACTGTTTTACCCTATCATTCAATGTTTTTCCTTCCTAAAAAAACCTACTGATGATGTGTATTAATTTACACTGACTTGACAAAAATGTCAGCTTTCATTCAGTGCGAGTCATATAGTAAATACCATTGAAGTGGCTTGAAATTTAGAAATTAATAAGATAATTAAATGAAGTTGAATAAAATTTAAACCAGTAAGTATTAAGTTGGTTTGATTAGGATAGTGACAGGAGAGAAGGCATTTGTAGAAGAGGTAATTTTAGAGTTTGACTTTACCTTGTAGAATAGATGGCCTTTGAATATGTGAGGAAAGGCCCCTAGGCTCAGTAAACAGGACATTCGGAAGCACTACAGAAAAAGCCATAAGGAGAACTCCGTTTTACTTTTTTGAGATGTGTCCATTGACATTTTTTCAGATTAGAAATTAAAACAGAAACAATAAGCGTGTTTGTATGTTTATTAACTAAAAAAATTTATGTGATAACACAAGTATTGTTTTAAGAAATTATAAAATTTTCCTAAAGGGAGTAGAGTAGGTAGGAATGGAATTAATTTACACTTTTGCTGACATTTTTAATACCTAGCTTTAATAGTAGACAGCTGGATTCTCCTATCTGCTTCTGCATTTGGTCTTTGTTGCTCTCCTTATGTCATGGAACCTCTAGATAGTTCTGCTATATACATTTGAGGGAATGACAGTGAAAGGGGAAAATGATGTCTTAGGACTTTATTTTAAGTGTTCTAACTTCATAGACTCCCCTAAAAGTGCTTTTTTTTTTTCAGACACACAGATACATACTCAAAATCATATTTTTAAAAGTTACTTGAAAACAAAGTACTCAGCAATTTAAATTGAAGAGTTATTGGTTTTAGTCTAGTTACAGAGTTTAGCAGTCATCATCATAGTCAATTTTTGAACATCATGATCCCCAAAAGAAGTCTGCCATTTCCCCACGTCATCTATGACAATCCATTATCACTTCTGCACAGTCTTCTTTTTTTTTTCTGTGCCATTGAATTTGAACCAACTCATAGGTTTTCAAATATGGGTTGTAAGTCACAAAGGATGTGATTGCCCACAGAGCATTTTTTAATCATGTGCCTTCTGGTTGGCAGTAAAATTCCTATCAAAAGGCCACTTGGGCTCCTTTTCGTCTATGGATGTACTTATTCTGGACATTTCCTATCAATGTAATCATAAAATAGGTGCCCTTTTGAAACTGGTAATTGTTACATCCTTAAAGGGATATGAAAATAAAATAAAATATACTGTAGATCATATATAGCCTGCAAAGCTTCTCTGTCTGTGAAGTGCAGAAAGCAGTTTGGACTTTTGTTCTAGGTTCTAGAAAAATAGACTATCTGAGATCCTGATGCTGACTGAGCCTCAGGGGCCCTGATCTAAGTTCTCCTGCCACAGCCTAGCTTGGGAACCCCTGCTGTCTCTCTTTAGGATCTAAGATATCATGTACACCCTTTAAGTAGCAATTCATTGATACTATAATCCCTGAAGAAATTAATTTCCAAGAACCTTCTTATGTCATGAAAACATCCTTTAAGAAAGGCCTGGTTCTTATGAATGAAACATTTCTACTTTCTCTATAGAAAGTACTCCACAAAATGTTTAAGAAAATAGTATTTAAATGAAGAACTCATTCTTTGCTTGGCCTCTTTCAATACATGCCTTTTCCAGAAAATTTGTAATACTTTTTCTATGTTTTTGGATAAAATTAGAGAGAAATATTGTTCAAAGTTATTGATTTAAGAACAATATAATATGATGCTTTGGAAATGTCTGTCCTGGACATTTTACTATTAGCTATATAATTGAATTTATGGCATCTTTTAGCCTTTGTTATTCATTTTCTTATAGATAATTGGTACAGTGGCCATACAGTTATTATTCCATGGAATGTATATTGTTGTTGTTGTTATGTGCCATCGAGTCGCTTGCGACTCATAGCGACCCTATGTACAACAGCCCTAAACTCTGCTCTGTCCTGTCTCTGACACTCCCATACCGATTATCCCAGTCACCTGAATCAGTCCACCTCATACATGGCCGCTTTCCCCTCCTGGGCTGTCCCTCCAACCTCCCAAGCATGATATCTTTCTCCAAGGACCAGTCTCTCCTCACAACATGTCCAAAGTATGTTAGATGGAGCCTCAGAATCCTTGCCTCCAAGGAGCCACCCAGTTTAACCCTTTCCAGGACAAATCTGTTTGTTTTCCTAGCAGTCCATGGTATTCTCAATACTCTTCTCCAGCAACAGATCTCAAAGGCATCAAGTCTCCTTCTCTCCTCATTGGTCATTGTCCAACTCTCTGGTGCATAACAAGTGATTGCGAAGACCATGGCCTGTATCAGACGCACCTTAGTCTCCAAAGAGACACCATTGCTCTTCAGCACTTTGGAGAGGTCCCTAACAGCAGACTTTCCCATCGCCTTTTAATTTCGTGGCTGCTGGTGACAAGACTGTTGACTATGGAGCCAAGCAAACTAAAGCTGTGTACAATCTCAATCTCTTCACCATCCATCCTGATGCTGCCAATTGGCTCAGTGGTGAGAATCTTTGTCTTCTTGATATTGAGCCTCAATCTATATTGTAGGCTGCAGTTCTTAACCCTCTAGAGCAGGTGCTTCAGGTCCTCTTCAGTTTCAGCAAGCAGGGTTGTGTCATCTGCATATTGCAGTTTGTTGATAAATCATCCCCAAATCTTGACCCCACATTTCTCCTTATAGAGCCCAGCCTCCTGGATAATCTGTTCTGCATATAGGTTGAAAAGGTATGGAAATAGGATGCATCCCTGGCGTACGCCCTTTCCATTTTTGAACCATGCAGTGTTCCGTTGCTCTGTTCTGATGACTGCCTCCTGGTCCAAGTATAGGTTTTGCATTAGAATGATCAAGTGTTCTGGGATTCCCATTCTTCTCAGAGTCAGCCACAGTTTGTTATGATCCACACAGTCAAATGCCTTTGCATAGTCAATGAAACACAGATAGACATTCCTCTGGTATTCTTTGCTTTCAGCTAAGATCAATCTAACATCAGCTATGATATCCCTAGTACCATGACCCCTTCTAAACCCAGCCTGGACTTCTGGTAATTCTCTGCTGATGTGCTGTTCCAGTCGTTTTTTAATAATCTTCAGTAAAATCTTGCTTGCATGTGAAATCATTGAGATTGTTCTATAGTTTCCACACTCTGTTGGGTCACCTTTCTTTGGGATAGGAACAACTATAGATCTCTTCCAGTCAGTTGGCCAAGTGGTTGTTCTCCAGATTTCTTGGCACAACTTGGTGAGCACGTCCAAGGTATGTCTCAAATAACCAGTGAAGAAAATACCAACTTACAATGATGCCAGGATGGAAACTACTACTTGCAAAGCTTCTCATCTTTTTTCTGCATGATAATTCATTTAGTTGTTTACATAATTTAATATAGCTTTTTACTTGAACACATACCTGCAATTTAAAATAAGTGTATGTTGCATGAATTATTACCTACCTCCCCATTTTTATGAGTTTAGCATTTTAAAAGTATTCCAAGTTACTGTTAAGGAGACCTGCTCGCATAGTAGGTTACTTGTTGGGCTACTAAATTTAAAATTAGCAGTTTGGATCGCAGCAACTTCATGGGGGAAAAATATAGGCAGCCTCTTTCCATAAATATTTAAAGCCTTGAAAACCTGATGAGTTGAAACTGACTCAAGCACAACACATTTTGGCTTTGAATTTGTTGTTAAGTATTTTTCTTTGTACATCAGTAAAAGGAAACACATCATCTCTATCATAAAGGCTATATTCCAAATCTTAGTTGTGTGACATATATTTCTACTAGATATAATGGTGCTTTTTACATTTATGAGTGGAAATACCACTGCTAATTATGTTATTGTTTCAGTCAGACTCTGTGAGCAAGTTCCATTTTGCCACTTTACTTGTGTGTGTCTTCACATTTGTAAACTACCTGAGAACAGGCCTGTGGAATGAATGGATCTAAGCTTTTTTTTTTTAAAAAAGGGGGGGGGGGTTAAGTTGTTTTGGAATTGCAAGGGTAAATGCAAACATATCAAAGTAAATTTAAGTTAGGGAAGACATGAAATGTTACAAAAGTATAGATAATAAAGTAAGATGGTGCCTGGAGTGAGGGTAGTGTAGAGATTGCATACCACATAATTCTGTTGACTTGCTAGATAAGATTTGGCCCTGAGATTTCCAGCTGTATGGGATTCATTTCTGGCAGATAAAAGGAGCATTAGATTGACTGTCTTCCAAAGCATCCTTGACCTGGGCCAGTTTCCTTTTAAATGCTGACGTTGATCACAGAGTGATTGAGAATAGATATATGTCTCCAGTACAGCATTATCATCATGGTCACAAAAACAATTTGTAGTACATATCCTCCAGAAAAGAGGATGAGCTGGAGGCACAAAAGGACAACTGATATGGTCTTCACTGGATTTTTCTCCGCCTTTTGATCATTGAGAGATTCTAACATCAGCATGTGTCCTCTCTGAGGCTCTGTACAGCCATTTTAAATAGCAATTTCTAATAATTAAACTGTATCTTTATTTTATGATAAAAGAATTGAGAAGTAGAATAGTGATTAAAATGGCTAACATTTTTTCCACAGCATTTTACTAAAATATTGCTTGCATATCTAAATTATATTGGTCATGAATCCAATATTTTAAAAGATTTAATTTTTATCTTTTAAAAATCAGAAGAAAGCCTATAAAGATTTATATTTGCTTAATAAAGATCCCTACCTCCACCCTTGTCTCTGCCTGGATCATTCTGCTTCTCAGGTCAGTTACTTAATGCTGCTGCTTAATATATCAGAAGTGCTCTAATTCCAGCTGTCACATCTGCTTTGCTTGCCCTTCAAATAGCCCCATTTCTTTCTTGTGCACCTTTAGCTAACTCAAGTGTCATGTATTCAGCTAGATGATTTTTCTCCACACCAGCTAAAATGGTGTCTCCTACTGCCAAGATGTAGGAAGCTCTTTTGGCCTAGTGGGTAAGGAGTTGTGCTGCTAATGGAACAGCAGTTGGTTCAAAACCTCCAGGGAGATTCTTCCTCGAATGCTTTATTCTTTCTAAGCACTTCCCTCTCTGCCACATATTTTAGTTGTCTTTTGGGGGCCTTTCTCCTATTAGAAAGTAAATTGGACAGCATATTTTTTTGTGACTGATTCATTACTATCATCTTCTTGCCTCGGAAACCTAAAATGTAGATAATAGATAAGGTCCATAAATTTCTTGAGTGAATGAATTTCTAGCTTCCTTGAGAAATTAGTGGCCTGGGGGGTAAAAAGTTGCTCCACCAACACAAAGGCATGTGTTTGGAACCCATCACCTACTCTGTCAGAGAAAGAGAGCCAGTCTCCTCCTATTTGATTTGCAGCCTCTAAAAATCTGCTGGAGGGCTAGCTATGAGATGGCAGTGAGTTGTTACTGTTTGAGAAATTGGGCAACCCAGAGCCTGGTGACATGGTTGGATGAAAAATAACTGCTAGAACTGAAGGGGGAAAGGACTCTTTAGTTTGTTGCTTTTTAGAGAAAGTGTTTAGAAATGCCAAATGTCAGGTCTCACCCCGAACAACTGCAGTCGAGCCTGAACCTGCATTTAACAAGGTGACAGTCTCATGCCATTTGGGACAGGAACAGCAGTGCTGTGGTGCCACAGCCCACACCTCGTGGCTTCCATTATTTACATCACATTTTTCCCCCAGAGGCATTTGAATTTTTGACTGCAGTTCAAAAATAAATATGATTGGTTTTATATCAGAGAGTGTTCACAGGGTAATAATTGATTGCTTTTTTAATAAAGGAAATCCTTGCTGTTGTTTTGGTATTGTATCACAAGAAGAATGCTCATGTTTTTCTTGAAAGTGGGCTGTATATCACTGGCTCCACAGCTTGTTTGCCATCCAGTGTATCCACACTTAGTGAGCCACTTTACAACACTTTTACTATGTTTGTCTAATACATGCTGCCTTGTTTGGAGCCAAGTACGTATTTTGGCAAGTGTACTACTTTGTGAAAAATTTCTATTACTTTCTTCACCAGAAAGTAATAGTTCCAGAGGAGCTGTTATGGTGAGTCTTTTAAATTCTCCTCTGCACACATGTCATGGACCCCCGGAGTATACTTGTTGCCTGTGAGACATATTATGGTCAAATCTTTGTACAAACTCTGCTCAGTGTAAATCTTTGGGAAATTCTAGATAAGAATTCATTATACATGCATTATATATGGAGAAAGTTAACATTTGTTGTCTTCTCTGCTCTCCAGTATTACAGATTTGGTGTAGGTGTTGGCACTGCCTTTCTCCTCACACACAGTTTGGGACAATGTGGGTATTTATTGCTATTCATTTCTGCCTTGATCTTATCTTTTTAAGGGGTCCAGGGTAAAAGCTCAGCATCTTGTGGAGGAGGTAGACAACCCCTCACAGTGGCTGTGGTTGCTCAGGACACAGGCTGTGGGTTGGACCGTGTGGGAGGGCAGGCTTTCTGGGCAGTCAGTCCTTCTCCTGGGCCTTTCAGGCCATCTGCACTGCCCTTCAAGAGACCAGCTTCTCAGGAGGGAAACAGTTCAACAGTTAGAGGAAATGCATGTGATCTCCTTTATAGTAGGAGTTTACCAGGACCAGATGTAAATCCTCAAGAGACTTGAACCACAGAAACAGCGCTCCACACTGCATCCTCCACACCCCAGAGTGGGACTCAAAAAACACAACACTTCCATTTATACTTAAAGTAGCTTCGTGGGAGACATTGTTTTCAAATACTTTTATTTTTAAAGTCTGATTAGATTAACTGAAGATTGATTGTTGTTTTTTAGGGGCTCACCCATGGAACTTCAAGGGTGTTTTTATTTAGTTATCCTGTGATACATTTGGCTAGACAGGCCCTAGATCACACCAGAAGATATTCAGGATGCTCCTAACAGGTTTCAGAGACCCACCCAAGACTTGTAGAAGGAGCAGGTACTCAACTAGTCACTGATCTATAAAGCTCCACAGCCACATGGCAGAGAGAGGTTGACCTATAGGAAAAGATTGTAAACTGCCTTCATTCATCAGGAGCTAATTCCTGAAATTACACAGAAACTTTTCCTGACATGCCAGGTGGTACCTCGTTTATCTGCTTTGTATGCCTCCTTGTTGAGGTGATAAAAATAAATAGCCTTAAGTGTTATCAGTAGGTGAGAAAACAATATTAAGGAAGTAAGAAGCAGGGTGAGTTAACAAACTGGACAGTCTGAGTAATTAAACACAATAATTTATTTTTTTTAGGTGGTTGATAATGTGTGTGTGTGTGTGTGTGTGTGTGCCCGAGAGAGAGAGAGAGAGAGAGAGAGAGAGAGAGAAAGATATCAAGAAAGAGAGATTGAGATTAAAGAAATCACAATTTAGGTGGTATTTGTTGTGATACATATTTTGATATTTGTTTTCAGTCTTTCATAAATTAAGAAAATATTTTATAGTTCTTAAGTATATATAATAAGTATGTTTTTAAAGTTATGATCAAAATCTCAAGGATCTTTCTTATCCTTTTGTTTGAGTGGTTGTGGTTTGAGTTTTTTGTTTGTTTGTTATTTGTGATTTGTGATGTGTTGTGGGGGTTTTTTTCCAGATGGATAATCCCTTATCTTTTGATGCTTTCTGAGTCATCTTTCAATATTGAGTCACAAGGCTTTAATTTGTTTTTCAGTTCTCTCAGCTTGAGAAATGCAAAGCGAGTTCTTCCCTTTTTATTTTCTATTTCCAGCTCTCTGCACATTCCATTGTAATACTTTGCATTGTCCTCTCAAGTTGCCCTTTGAAATTTTCTGTTCAGCTCTTTTACTTTGGCATGTTTATTTTTGTTTTGGCTTCTCAATGCTCCAGTGCAATTTTTAGAGTCTCTTCTTATATCCAATTCAATATTTTTCTTCTCTGTTTTTGTAATGACCTTTTACTTTCTTCATGGATGATATCTTTGATATCATCTCATAACTCATCTGGTCTTTGATCATTGGTGTTCAATGTCTCAAACCTCTTCCTAAGATGATCTTGAAATTCAGATGGAATTTATTCAAGATCCTATCTTGGTTCCTGTGACTTATGTCAAGAAAACAAAGATTCTTACCACTGGACCTAAAGGCAACATCATGATAGATGGAGAGGAGATTGAAACTGTCAACAACTGCATTTTGCTTGGATCCACAATTAACACCCTTGGTACTAGTTGTCAGGAAATAAGGAGACACATTACACTGGGAAAATCTGCACTTAGGGACCTCTCCAAATTATTTAGGAGTAATGATGTCAGTTTGAGGACCAAGGTGTGCCTGATTCAGAGCATAGTCTAATACCTGCTAATGCATCTAAGAGCTCAAAAATGAATAAAGATAACAGAAAAAGATTTGACACCTTTGAGCTGTGAAAAGAACAAACAAATGTATCCTGGAAAGAGTGCAGCCAGAGGGCTCTTTGGAGGCAAGAAGAATGAGATGGCGCTTCACCTCACTTACTTTGGGCATGTTGCTAGGAGGGGCTATTTCCACAATGGGCTTTTGAATGTCAGGAAGTGTAAGAATGGCACAAGATACAGCAGGGTTCAGATTTTTTGTTCATAGGGTTGCTATGAAGACTTGATTTGATGACACCTAATAATAAGAACAACAAAAAAATCTCATATCTCCTCTGAATTAAATAACTGCAGCCAACCCCACTGTTATCTGTTCTGTTCTTACCTATGTCAGGCCTCTGAGGCTGGAAATCTTTACAGGGGGAGACTGTCTTTCTCTGCAGCAGCTAAGAAACCATTCAGCCCAAAGCAGTAAAAATTTCAACCTTGAGTATTAGGCTACTTTGAAAACAATTATATGTATGCATGTGAACATATGTATGT
>NW_006399821.1:4136721-4156044 GCF_000299155.1 Elephantulus edwardii | reverse complement strand
AACAAGGAGTAAGTAATTGGAAGATTGGAAGTGAAACAACTAGAATGAAATAATATGAATGTTTACACAATGCAAAGAATGTAACCAGTGTCACTCACTGATGGGTGTTGAGAAACTGGATTTGAAAGCGGATTTGCTATGTACATTTTCACACACACACAGACACACACACACACACCCATCTATCTTATATAATTATCCTCATAAACCCCCTTAAGTGTGTTTCTCTCCCAAATCATTATTGGCGTTGATCCTGGCATGCAATCATCACACCAGTAATTATAGCTCTCAACTGGAATATAGTCATCAGTATTTACTAGACTCTATTATGAACGCATAAATCATTTAATAAAATGGTGAGTGGACACATTACTTGCCATTTTGTTTATGTTAGGCATTCTCTACAGATCTTCCACATGAAAGTTGAAGCCGTCTGGGGCCCTTTTTGTAGACTGTGCTTATCATTAATAGAAAGCAGCGTGTGTGCATCCTGCAAACCCATTTCCTTATTTAAAGTGGGCATCCTTCCGTTACTGAGATGTGCTTCCTTTTTTGTTACAGGACTGGAGATCAGGCCTTTGTAAACCCTTAAAGGCACATCCCTTCCAAATGACCTTTTGTCCTGAACAGCTAAGAAGTATTGTTTAGTCCACTCAAAATTACATGGGGTGTCCTAGGAATTTTTGTTTTGGTTAATTAATTTTGGAAATGTGTCATTTTTTCCCATTATAAAGCATAAATGAAAGTCCAGTAAAATTGATTTTGGCGTTCTGGTAGATGAGATAATTGTAGAGGGTAAATGATTTAGGGTTCAAAAATATGTGTACATTTCCTATACTCAGAGAAATCTGAAAATATTTCAATAAGTTATCTTCTTTCTTGTCTGTCTTTTCTCATATATATATTCTTCTTGTATATATTTATGACATGGCTTTGAACAGCCATATTAAATTAAGCAGAAGAACACTGTTTATGTGAATTCAAATATTCTATTTATTTTTGAGATATTTGCTAAGAGAAGCCAAAATAGAGATTTTAAAGCAGAACTTATTAAAATAGTTAAGATCGTTTACAAATCATAGGTCTTCAACTCCACCGTTAAATATGATTTATCATTAAGGGTGTGTTTCTTTGTTTCTATTTCATTATTTGCATATTTATTTTTCTGTGTAAAGGACCCTTTTCATTTGTGGGAAAGCCTCTGAGTGGCCCAAGCACTTGCAACTGCCACTAGATACCTGCCACTAGTCTACAGTTGGGCAGCCTTCTGAAAAGTCACTGCCTGGACTATCTCATGTTGGGCTTTCTCTGTATCTCTGCATCTCTTCTTTGATGTCACCATGAGTTAGGAGAATTTTATGGCCTTTAGCAGTAGCTGCATTTCTGCCTACCTCCTGTGTCCAATTAAGAATCCTCTTCCCAACTCCCTGCTTTAAAAAAATAAAAATAAAAATAAAAAAAAAAAAACACTTAGCAGAGAATACTAGAAGTCAAAGGGAAAAAAAGCTATCTTTGAAGCCTGGGGTACAGAGCTTTCTATTAAATTTTTCATATTTGAGGCCTTTATCTCCAGAACCTTCACTTGTTCTCTGCACACTCTGATGCTTTCCAGAACATGCCCACTTCTGCCTCTCATTTTTCCTTCTTTCTACATAATACTGTCCAATGTTCTTTGTTTTACATAAAAAATACTCAACCTTGAAAACATTGATAAGAGTTCCTTTTTTCCCCCACTAATTTCTTTTGTGTTAGGCTATTTACTCCAGTTTGAGCTCCTGTTTTTGCCATACTCCTTTTTGTTTATCTGCTTTCTGATATATATCCCACCATTTGTAACTTTTGTTTTGCATTTTGTGTTTATTATGTTATCTTTTAAATTCTATGTTCTTCACTGGCCGGAAGCATCTACCTTTTTCTTCCTCCTTGTAAACATCCTACAATGGACAAAACTAAGGTTCCTGCTAAGTCTGCGACTCTTGCCACTGATGGAGAATATAAAATAGTATCTCTAGCAGTGGAGGGAGACTTTGAATAAATAGCATATTCTCATTTGTAAAAGAAAAAAATAGTCTATGTTGCATGTATAAGTTGTAAAGATCTTTGTGCAAATGACTGTATTTGGACAAGTCCTCATTACCTGTAGTTTCCACTTCATAGAACCCATAATGTATACTGACCATGGTTTTTTTTTAGACCTGGGAGATTGATGTCAGTGATCAATCAATGAACAAATGGAGCCTAATAGTAAGGTGTGTGCTTGGGAATCAAGGCTGCAGCCTTTTGAGTTTGAAGTGAGAGAAGGAGAGAGGTTTTGCACACCTTTGAGATAAAGAGAGCCACATGGCCAGAACTCCAGGGGGTGTGTGGCCCAGCTCCAGGTGGTGGCCCTTTGACATCCCTATACATTTTGAGTACTCTTTTTGGTGACCAGCTAACATATTGCACCACAGTGATTATTTTGAGGGTTAGATATTTTAAATTTAAAAACATTAAAATGTACATTAAAAACATTAAAATTTGTACATCTGAGGAAAATATGCTTAGTTAACTTTAGATCAATATAGAAGTTATTTTACTGTGTCAAAGTTTATAAGATGTAATATCTTAGAGTAAGAAAGCCTTGTTAATTTAACATATGAGACTGATGGAAGTCATCTTATTTACAGAGCGGATTATTCATTTAACCAAGCATCATTTTCTATGTAGTTCTTTTAGGATTAAACATGAGTTTACCTAGTTTTTAACAATGTTGTTTTCTCCAAATGCTAACTTGAGCTTCAAGAATTCATTTGGATTGCCCAAGTCTCTGATCTGCCAGCTGGTCCCACGAGGGAGCCATGATCATTCATTCATAGACCCAGAGGTTAAGACACACACAGAAGAAAGCATTTCCTTTTGATCCTGGATGGTCATTATTCATGCAGTATTCTTGGTGAATTTACTTCACTAATGATAGAATGTGTAAAGTTATATAACTTGGTTCGAATTTTTTTTTTTAAAAAAACCAGAAAAAAATTGATACGTATGTGTAAATGAACACAGAGATATGCATATGCATGGAATATATTTATTTAGCAAATTTTTTTTCAGGAGGTTCTAAGTTTCTATTTTGACATTTGAGGACAAGGGTCATATTTCTTTGGTTATTTAGTTGATAGTTATTAAATACTTATCAAAACTCGTGCATCATCAGATTTAGAAAGTCATTAGTTTTGCTTTTTTCATTCCCATACTCTTTATGCCACATTTTAGTCTTGATTTTAGTAGCTTGTGAAAATACAAATGAAAACAAAGTAGACTTCTTTTAAAATTAAAGCAAAATTTATTGTTTGGTTTTGGGTTTTTCCCCCCCTTCTTTGGCTTACTTGTGTTTCTTGTTCAATTGAATGTGAAGCTAATATATTTAAGTCTATTTCTAAATAATTCTATTAAAAGCCATATTATCTACATAGAGTATTAAACTCAGTTGATTTGTATTTCTTTCTTTCTCCTTTTTGGTGGATGGGTTGAGCATCAGGTTTCCAAGGCTCAACAGCTTGCTGGGGACAGCTGGCCTTATCTTTTCCCTGTAGGGTGATTGTTAGATTTAAATAGCTGAATTTTTGGTTCAATACTTTGCCCACCATGCCACCTGGATTCTTTCGGCCTTTATAACAGTCCCTGAAGAGGGATTTTATCTTTTCTTCTGCTAATGTTCCACAGACTTTACCAGTTTGTAAAAATAATAAATAAAATGAACCTTTGTATATGTTATTTTCTATTGATTGCGTACAAAATAGGTATACATTGTATATCATTCATACACATTGTGTTTTACACATTCCTAGTTTGTAACAAATTTTTAATTCTGATAAAATGTAGCAGAGTTTTGTGGGTGGAAGGAGAGGATGAAGGAATTAAGAACGATCTAGTAGGGACTTGAAAGCACTGGTAATAGTGGGCATAGATCAATGATGATTAATTTTATAAAACTCAAAGTATGAGAATGATTGAATGAAACACAAAGTGAATGAAAGAATATATGAAACATAATGTATAAGAATATATGTAACACAGTGTATACAAATTTTGTATGCAAACCAATATAAGTTTTTTAAAAGGGGGAGGAGTGGAGAAAGGAAAAAAAAATATTCCAAAGAACAATTTGTTTATCCAACAAATTGTTACTGTGTACAGGAGACAGAAGCCATGCCCTCCTGTAGTTTATGATCTCTCAGATTAATGACATTTAAAAGAGGGAGGTTATATATATAGCTTTATTTTAAGCTTTACCAACCCAAAAGTACATGGTTTAAATCCACAAGATGCTGTGCAAGACAAATATGGATAGTTTACTCCTGTGTAGTGTCCTGCCTTTGAAAACCCATCAGAGTGTCAGCTAGGATGATTATGACCTGATGGTACACAACAACAAATAAACAATGAGTTTCACTGGGCAGCATATGTTCACTTTTAAGGAGTTATCATTTCTCAAATATTAGTGTGAATACAAATACCATTTTAAATTCAGTAAGAAATTTAAGACCACTGTTAAAAATGTCTGAAACACACCTGGGAACTTGGGTGACAACTTGTGTTCTAGATCCTAGATCAGTATCGCCTGATATTCTTTACTAAGTAGGCCTAGGATCTGTGTGTTTAAGACAATAGTAAATTGTAGAAGTCACTTTTAAATAGTTTAAAAAAAAAAAAAAAGAAAAGAAAAAACCCAGACAAACCAGTATGAAATGAATGGATAATCAAACATTGTATGTAATTAATGTTGTGGGCATAATGTGCATGAATAATTAGAAAAATATGCTTTGTAATCTTGCACTCAAATCACAACTTTAAAATGTCTAAAAAACTAAGTTTTCAGAGATTTGTGAGGGTGGCATAGGATAGGACAGGGTTCAGTTCTGTTGTTCATTAGATTATTATGAGTTTCTCAACTCAATTATACCTAACAACAACAAAAAAAGAAAAGAAAACTCATAATTTAAATTGAGCACACAGTATGTGAATTACAAGTGCCTGTATAATTCTCTTTTGTTGCAATGGAAAGCTGTCTAGAGTTTCAGGTTCTGTTTGTATTCTTAGACTTTAAAAGAGTTGGTCTGGGATGCTTAGTAATTGCCTGGTTTCCAAATTATTGGCACATAAATATTTTTAAAACCCCCTTTTTCCTTGTAATTATAGCCAAATGAACAGTCAAAGAATGAAATTTAACAACCTACAGATAATTCCTGAATATTGCCTTTAGAATGAAACTTAATAATGCATATTAGTTAAAAACTTTCCTGTGCACCAGTGTCTACAGTGGTTACAGGGTACAGATACATTACATCCAAGAAGCTCGAGTTTCTAATGTTATCTTTGTGGTTGTTGTTTGTATTTTGTAAATGGGATTATTTAGTCTACTAATTGATGAGAAGCTGCACAGCAATTGCAAAGGCACGTAGTTCAATTCCTCCAGCTGCTGCATGGGAGAAAGATGGGCAATCTCCTCCCCTGTGATGAACTGCTTCCAAAAACCTGCCAAAAGGTCAGCTATGGGTCGGTTCTGACTCGATTGTACTCAACAACAACAATTTAACTAATAATCTTTTCTTTAAGTTTCCATTCTCCTTTTAAAATTTACATCTTTAGAGTTCCTAAAGGTTGTATTAAGTCTTTTGAAGCACCAGTATACCACCTTCCCCTTTTTTATTATTTTAATTTCACAAATACACAACAAACGATACCAAAGCATAACTTGGCTTTTAGAACATGAGTTACTAACATTTAGGAATTGAGAGTTTATCTCAACTCCTATTTCTCTGCTCATCCATTTATATTTAGTGGTTGCCCTGCAAATCCAGGCTGAGCTATTTACTTTGAGATTTTTGTTTTCAGTGCCCAGGATATTTTCTTTAAAGTTTGTTTTCACGGGTTACTTTAGACCCTATTTTCATCCCTTTTGCTTTACATTTTCCTGGTTTGGGGAGGACTTAGTGTGTTGTCTGTACCATCTTTCTATATTGTAGAGAATCTGTACCATCTTTCTATATTGTAGAGAGTCTGTCAAGCCATAAAAAAAATAAATAAAATTAAAAAATGAAGATCAAGTCTCTATTGCAGAGTATTCTCTCATATACAGGTCCAGCTTTTCTCATCTGGAGAGTTACCCTATGGTTTAATGGAATTACACAGAGGACATCTAATGTTGAACTTCCATATGTGCAGTTTAATGATGCTGAGAAAGAGACTGTAGCCAGCCGAGTCATAATGACACACTGGCATTGCACAACCTTGAAGACCAGATTATGCCACAAGGAGAGCTGGCCCACAGCCAGGCTGGTTGAGTCCTGTGTAATTGTTTCCTAAGATCTCCAGGCTGGCTGTACAGGGCTAGGTGGGTGGGAGTTGGTGGAAGCCTGTTTCCCTAGATGCTACGATGTGGGAACTTACTTAAAAAAATTATCATTAGTGATATACCTACCACATTTTGAAGAAGCTCCAATGGTCTACTGATAGAGACTTGTGCTATCTATCCAAAGGTATGTGGTTCAAGTCTACCTGGTGTTCCCTGGGAGAAACATGAGCTGTCATTTCCCAAGTGTTTTACAGCCTGTGCAAATCAACTGGAGAGTCACTTCTATGAGTTGGTTTTGGCTTTACACTTCACAACCAGAATCACTACTTTGTTCAACCCTTCCAAAATATTACTAACTTCAGAATTTTATATCCATGATAAGTTTTAAGAATTGACAGTAAGATAGGTAGGTCTTGGAGATCAAGAGAGCCAATCACTATTTCACTTAAATGAAATATGTTAAATTGTATGTCCTGTATGTTTTCTCTATTAATTCTCTCTGTGTCTTTTTCTAATGACTTAATATTCGAGTTTTGGTGTATTTTTTTGTTTTTTTTTTTAAATATTCAAGTTTTGAGAGCTGATCTTTTAAATACGCATTGTATGTTTTTGATAGTTTTGAGAAAGGCAATTAGGTTTCACTTCTCTTCTATTTGATGTCTACATCACATTCACCACAAGTGTGAATGAACAGTCTCACAGGATGCTAATCTGCTCATTTCATATTTTAATGATCTTAAGATTTGCTTTACCAACACTTTTTTGTTTCAGGTTTTAAGTAGCTATCCATTCCTTTATAATTTTGGGGTTCTGTGGATGAAGAGGAATAGCATTTGGCTCCTTGGAGTGGCTGGTTATAAATAGACCAGAAAATAGCAACAAGCTGGGCTTCTGCTTCACTAATGGCCCCTTTCAAATACTTAAAAACAAATGATTCATCAAATAGAATCACCAAGAGCAGAAACCTGCCAATTTGTAGAATTTGACTCCTCCTAATCAGAGTAGGGCAACAGGATGTTGAGTTCCTGCTCTGCACCTGATTAAAGCCAAATGCACAGAGAACAGCTGGGAGAAGGAGGAAGCCCCAAGACTAGCTTAGTTGGGGGTAGAGGAGCTAAAGAAATTTTGGAGAAAAATTCTTTCAAACCATACAATAAAACCTTGTACTGTAAAAACAAAAATTCATGTGTGCTTAATAGGTAAGTAAAAATTCAGTCTCAAATTTCAAATGTTTAAAGAAATATTCCACCTAAAACCTAAAGGAAACAAATATATTTAGATATGATTTAAACAATTGTTCTTCAGTTTGAATAAATGAATAATTTTATGCTGTGCTTTAAAGATTTTTTTGCCAACTGTCACTACAATCACTTTTTTCTCAGATATTGTTGTTGTTGTTGTTATGTGCTGTCGAGTCGCCTGCGACTCATAGCGACCCTATGTACAACAGCCCTAAACTCCGCTCTGTCCTGTGCCAATCGCACTGTCTCTGACACTCCCATCCCAATTATCCCAGTCACTGAATCAGTCCACCTCATAGAGGGCCTTCCTCTCCTGCGCTGTCCCTCCACCCTCCCAAGCATGATGTCCCTCTCTAAGGACCGGTTTCTCCTCACAACATGTCCAAAGTATGTTAGATGGAGCCTCAGAATCCTTGCCTCCAAGGAGCCACCTGGTTTAACCCTTTCCAGGACAAATCTGTTTGTTTTCCTAGCAGTCCATGGTGTTCTCAGTACTCTTCTCCAGCACCACAGCTCAAAGGCATCAATTCTCCTTCTATCCTCCTTTGTCATTGTCCAACTCTCTGATGCATAACAGGTGTGAGAAAGGCAGGGACAACACTGACACTAAAGTTAACTCTGCAATAACGGATATACCTTTAACTTGCTGGTGTGTCTAATACTTCTCTAAATCTGAACATTCACATTGAGACAGACTAGGAAGAAGGATTGGCCATCCACTTCTGAAATAGCAGGCCTCTGAAAACCCTATGTACAACAGAACACATTTAGATAACAGAAATGGCAAAGGAGGTTGAGTTTTCAAGTATGGAAATACAAAGGAAGAGGAACAGTTGTAATCAGACACTTGTGATTGGGACATGGAATGTGAGAACCATGAATGTAGGAAAATTAGATATTGTTAAGGAAGAAATGGAACGCATAAATATTGACGTACTAGGCATTGGTGAGATGAGGTGGACTGGCATGGGGCATTTTGAGTCGGATGACCATATGATATATTACTCTCGAGATAAAAAAGTGAGGAAAAATGGAGTTGCTTTCATAGTCAAAAAAGTCATTGCTAGATCTGTCTTGAAGTACAGTATTGTCAGTGACAGGATAATATCTATACGCATACAAGGAAGTCCAGTGAATACCACTATCATTCAAATATATGCACCAACAACCACAGCCAAGAAAGAGGAGATAGAAGATTTTTACCAACTTTTATAATCGGAGATTGATCAAACATGCAACCAAGATGCATTGATAATAATGGGTGACTGGAATGCAAAAGTCGGGAACAAAGAGGAAGATTCAGTAGTTGGAAAACATGGACTCGGTGACAGAAATGAAGCAAAAGTTCTCAGATATTAGATATTAATTATTTATATCTTCTCCATTAAGCATTTTCGCCCTGCCTCCATTAAATTCCACTGATTTAGAGTTCGTTGTAGTATTTTCTTATAATTTACAAAAGCACTCCAGATTTTATTATCTATGTCGTTGTTGTTCTTATTATGTGCCATGAAGTCAAGTACGACTCATAGCATTCTATACTATGCCCTATCCTATGTCATCCTCTTCCTATGCTTAATACACTGGAGCCTATTCCTGAAGTCTTTGTGTCAATTCATTTTATTGAGACTCTTCCTTTCCTTTGCTGACTGTCCATCTTTTCAAGCATGATGTCCCTTTACAAAGAATAGCCTCACCTAGCTACATGCCCAAAATATGAAAGATGAAACTTAGCTATCTTTGTCTTTAAGGAGCATTCTGGCTGCACTTTTTTCAAGACCTATGTTTTTTCTTTTGGCAGTCCATGGAATATTCTGTACTCTTCTCCAGCTCCACAACTCAAAGGCTTCAATTCTGTGATCCTTACTCATTGTTCAGCTCTCTGATGCACAGCAGGTGATTGAGAAGATCATGGCCTGAATTAGGTACACCTTAGGCTTCAAACTGACATCATTGTTTCTCAGTATTTTGGTGAGGTCTCTGAGACTTGAACAATGCAATAAGGCTACTAATTTCTTTTTTTTTTCACATTTTTTAAAATTTATTATTCATTTCAATGAAAATTTACACAGATTTTGGATTTCCATTCATTCATTGTTCCACTTTTCTCCCCTCCCAACCCTCCCGCCTAGTACAGTACCCTCTTGGAAAAGTAAAAGAAAAAGTCTTTCATTGTTTTACAATCCCTCCCCCCAGGTCCACTCCACTAAACAGCCTTCGCTCTGGATTCCTGTCATGACAAAATACCTAATACTTTTCCCTCAAACAGTTTTCTCGCTCATCTGTTTTAATGCAGTATACATTATTGGACCGATCCTTCTCAGTCTCCTCCCAACCTTGAGGTCAGGCCTGCTTTACAACAGTGGCACCATGCAGTATTTGTCCTTTTGTGACTGAGATACTTCACTCAGCATAATGTCCTCCTGGTTCACCCATTTTGAATAATATTGCATGAATTCCTTGTTTTTCAATGCAACATAGTATTCTATTGTGTGACTATACCACAGCTTCTCTATCCATTTGTTTGTTGATGGGCACTTAGATTGTTTCCAACTCCTTGCTATTGGGAACGAAGCCGCGATAAACATGGGTGTGCATATATTTGCTTGTATGTCAGTTATGATCTCTTTGGGGTGTATTCCCAGTAGTGGAATTGCTGGGACAAATGGTATCTCTATTTGCACTTTTTGAAAAAGTACCATACCGCCTTCCACTGTGGTTACACCACTTTACACTCCCACCAACAGTGAATAAGGGTTCCAATTTCTCCACAACCTTGCCAGCATTTATTGCTTGCTGTTCTGTTAAATTTTGCAATTCTGAGATGATATCTTATAGTTGTTTTAATTTTCATCTCTCTTACAGCTAGGGATTTTGAACATTTCTTCGTGTGTTTGTTCACCATCTGAATATCTTCTTGGGTGAATCGTATGTTCCTATCCTGTGTCCATTTTGTGATTGTGTTGTTTACCGTTATCTTGTTGAGGTGCTGAAGTATTCTATAAATTCTAGATGTAAGTCCCTTATCAGACATGTCTTTTTTAAAATAAAATTTTGTTTTAATTGTGGTCTTTATGTATGTTTACAGAAAAGTTAGATTTTCATTTATTCATTGTTGCACATTTGAATCCCTCTCCCTTCCTTCCCCTCCCCAAACACAATCCGAGACACTTCACTGCCTTTCATACCTTGAAGCAATCCAGGGATAAGATTTTTACACAAATACTGCACCCTATGAAAGTTCAGATCATTTATTATTTTCTATTTTAGGTGTTTGTAAGAGTATGAAGAACACTCCATACTTCTCTAATTTTTGATCATTTTTATAACTTTTACTTGAAGGGGAAAATGAAAAGACAGGAAATTATGAAACAATAGGTTGATATTTTCCTCTTAAATATAATATACTCTAAGAATATCTCTCAAAACAATTCTACATCTAAAAGCGGAGTGTTTGCAGTATATCCTAAAAATAATTCCCTAACTTCTTTGTACTGTTTAATTGAAAAATTTTCTAAAATTTGGCTCATGTAAATTAAAGATCAACATGGCAAGATAGTTTGTGATAATTGATTTATTTGAGAAGAAAGTTAAATACCTTTGTAGCATTTTGATTACAGAGTGGAAAATTGCTGGTGGATAAACATAACAAAATCTTGCTAAGAACGTTTGTTCATAGGACTTTTATTTAATATAGAGAGTATACATTTATTAAACTGAATGCAACTTATTTATAAAAAGATACATTTTACATTTATCTATGAGTAAATAAACATATTAACTTTGTGGTCACCTGCTAAGACATTTACTGCATTAATGAAAGACCTAGCTCTTTGTCTTTCAGAAATTGTGCATGTCTATCAGGGCAGCTGACTGAAGGCAATGAGAGCTGTCAAGGGTGGTTGTTGCAATGGCATCTGGATGTAGAATGTGGTGAATTAGAGGGTTTGGAGGTCATTAGTGTATTAAGTGTGAGCTGTGACTATGAATAGTCCCTGAGTGATCTCTATGGAAAAAATATGACCTTTATAAGGACCTTTATAAGTACATTTAAGGGTATGCTGATGAAAACATTCTGATTAGGTGTCTTCACAAAAGTAAAAGGGAAGCAAAGAATTGAGTGTATGAGGCAAAGGTGGAAAGTTGGTTTCAAGAGGTTTAATGCGGTCTCAGGCAGCAGCCCTGCCCTGAGATCCCATGAATCCACAGCGTCTAAAAAGCGCTACATCTGAGTTCTGCTGAATTGGCATAGTTTTTGGTGAGCTCATGAGATTCAGCACACTGACACAAGAAGTGGAAAAAAACAAATGGTTAGATTTAAGTTAAATTAGTAGAAGATCAAGTTTTGAGTCCTGGTAGAATGTATAAAGTGGTAAACTATGGGATTTAGGTTTTTCTCAAGTTGAGCACAATTTCTGGTAAATAATATGCCCCTAAACTTGAAATCTGTTAAACTAGAGGATTTGATACATAAGAATTCCAGTTGATTTCGAGTGTTCATTCCAAATGGTCCAATCTTGGCCACATCGGTTTATCTCTAATTTTCCTTTGCAGATTTAAAGTCATGGAGAGCCAATTTTAAATGTTAAATGAATGTGTGGATTGCTTCTGACTAGTATTTTCTTACCTCTAGCTTGGACTATAGAGTTGAACTCTCTGAATCCTAGTGATACTTAATGTCTTGTACAAGGTCTTATATTCTGAGGTAATTTAAAAACTTTATTAATCCAAACCTCATTAAGTTGTTTTCATTTGAGATTTTCAAGACACAAGTATTATTAAAATTCTCCATAATAGTTTCTGAAGAAAGTTCTACTAAGCAAACTAATAGTGCAAACAAGATTTTACAAAGAATGTTCACACTACTTAAAGCATGACTTTGTTTATAAGCACCTTTAAGTACTTCTTAAGTACTTCACAAAATCTTCCTTGTAAACTGTCTAAACACGCATTGCAAATCACCCTTATCTAGTTATTAAATCTGTGACTTGATACTATATAAAATTTTATTAGTTTAATTCTAGTTACTATATTTTATAGACAGCTGTTAGCAGCTAATGACAAACATTAGTTGGAATAATTTTCTAATTAACAGTCTTAAATACAAACACCAAATATTCTTTTCAATTTTGCTTAAAAAGATATCTTTTTACTCCTGTCTTTTTTATCACAAAGTTCTTCTATCCTTCATTCCTGCTCTCATCACTTTAATGAATGTCATTAAGTGAAATGTTTTAGGTTTCTTTTCCTGTTCTTTGGTTTACGAACCAGAAATCTGGAATTTCATCAGTCATGAGTCCTGATGACATTTCAAAAGGCTTTAATCAATGAGGAACAAAATACTGTCTGATATAGCATCAAATAAAAAAAAATAGAAAAGCAGGGAGTACTAGAGGAATGCCTATCTGTGTTTCATTTACTATGCAAAGGCATTTGACTGTATGGACCACAACAAACTGTGGCTAATTCTGAGAAGAATGTGAATCCCAGAACACTTGATCGTATTTATGAAAAACCTATTCTTGGACCAGGAGGCAGTCATCAGAACAGAATAAGAATTCAGATTGCAAGGTTATAAATTGTCAAGGATGTATACCAGGGATGTGTCCTATCTCCATACTTTTAAAATCTATATTCAGAACAGATTATCTGGTAGGCTAGGCTTTATGAGGAGAAATGTGGCATCAGAATTGGAGGAAGATTCATCTATAATCTGTGTTTTCAAATGGCACACCCTGCTTGCTGAAACTGAGGGAGACCTGAAACACTTGCTTGCAAAAGGTCAAGGACTGCAACCTTTAATATGGATTGAAGCTCAACATCAAGAAAACAAAGATTCTCACTATGGGGCCAATTGGCAACATCATGATAGAGGTGAAGAGACTGAGATTGTTAATAGCTTCAGTTTGCTTGGCTCCACAATCAACACCCTTGGCCCCAGCAGCCAGAAAATTAAAGGACATATTGCATTAGGAAAGTCTGCTGTCAGGTACTGAAGAACAATGATATCAGTCTAGAAACTAAGGTGTGCCTGATACAGGCCATAGTCCTTGGAATCATTTGCTATGCATCAGAGAGCAGGATAGTGACTAGAGATGATAGAAGGAGAATTGATACCTTTGAGCTGTGATGTTGGAGAAGAGTACTAAATATACTATTGACTGCTAAGAGAACAAACAGGTGTGCCCTGGAGAGAGTGAAACCAGGCTGCTCTTTGGAAGCAAGGATTCTGAGGCTTCATGTGACCTACTTTGGACATGTTGCAAGGCGTAATCAGTCCTTGGAGAGGGAGCCATGCTTGGGAGGGTGGAGGGACAGCACAGGAGAGGAAGACCCTTGATGAGATGGATTGATTCAGTCACCAGGGTAGTGGGGTAGGTGTGTCAAAGACAGTGAAATTGGCACAGGATAGAGCAGGGTTTAGGGTTGTATAACTCAATGGCACATTACAACAACAACAACATGTCAAAAGATGAGCCCCTCAGGTTAAGACACTCAAAAGACCGTCTAAACAATTGCATAAGTTAGGGAACAATACCATTTACTATCACCTAAAACATATGTTTGCTGAAGACAATAAAAAGTGGTTAAAACATTATATCAACAGGGAATAATTTCAGGCTAGATTTAGAAGATGTGTGTATAGAAAATCATAAACATTTTACCTATGTTTTATTTTATAGGTGAAAGTATTCAATTGCATGGATCACAAAAATTATATATATATAACTGACACTAGGAAAGTCATTCAAGTAAAAGTAGTAGATACTGCAGGTTTTAAATCAAGAAAGTTAGGGTTGTTTTCTTTTGCCAGAATTATTCAGTCTGTTTTTGTAAACCACCCAAGAAGCTGGTTATATGAAGAAGAATTCAGTATTAAGATGGGAGGAAGGCTCATTAATAAACCATTATATTTAGATGACTTAATAGTGCTAAATGAGAGTGCAGAAGACTTGAAACACATGCTGATGAAGATGAAAGATCGCAACCTTCAATATTGATTACACTTAAGCATAAAACAAAATTCTTACAAGTAGACCAGCAAGCAACATCATGATTAACAGAGGAATAAAAAAAGTTGTTAAGGATTTAATTTTCCTTTGATCTACAACTAATGCCCAGGAGGTAGCAGTTAAGGAACCAGATAATATAGTACATTTGGTCAAATCAACTGCAAAAGTCCTTAAGTGTTAAGAAGCAAAGATGTCCCTTTGAGGAGTTAGGTTCACCTAATCAATATATGATAGCTATATTTACCTTAAGGTATTACTGAGGAGGACCTCATGCACTTACTGCAGAGGGTCAAGGACTGCAGCCTTCAGTGTGGACTGAGGCTCAATGTCAAGAAGACAAAGATTCTCACCACTGGACCAATTGGTAGCATCAGGATGGTTGGTGAAGAGATTGAGATTGTTCACAGCTTCAGTTTGCTCGGCTCCATGGTTAACACTCTTGACACCAGCAGCCAGGAAATCAAAAAACGTATTGCGGTGGGAAAATCTGCTGTTAGAGACCTCTCTAAAGTACTCAAGAGCAACGGTGTCTCTCTGGAGACTAAGATGCACCTGATAGAGGCCATGGTCTTTGCAATCACTTGTTATGCATCAGAGAGTTGGACAATGACTAGGGAGGATAGAAGGAGAATTGATGCCTTTGAGCTGTGGTGCTGGAGAAGAGTATTGAATGTACCCTGGACTGCCAAGAAAACAGATTCATCCTGGAGAGGGTTAAACCAGGCTACTCCTTGGAGGCAAGGATTCTGCAGCTTCGTCTGACATACTTTGGGCATGTTGTAAGGAGAGACAGGTCCTTGGGGAGGGACATCATGCTTGGTAGGGTGGAGGGACAGCGCAGGAGGGGAAGACCCTCTATGAGGTGGATTGATTCCGTGACTGGGGTAATTGGGATGGGTGTGTCAGAGGCAATGCGGTTGGCACAGGATAGAGCAGGGTTTAGGGCTGTTGTACATAGGATCGCTATGAGTCGCAAAAGACTCAACGGCACATAACAACAATAACAGCAACATATTTACCTTATGTGCCTACATGCTGAACAATGAACAAAGGAAGATCAAAGAAAGTTGATAACTTTGAAGTATGGGCTTGGGAAGGAATACAAAATATAGTATGAGCTTCCAGAAGAACAAATATATCTTGGAAGAAGTATAATTAGAATGTTCCTTACAAATGTGGGTGGTGAGACTTCATCTATTGTGTTTTGGATGTGCTGTAAGAGGGAAACAGTTCTTGAAGAAGAACACTCTGCTTGGTGACATAGAAAATCATCAAAATAAAAAAGGGAAAGGCTCTCCGTTACTTTCAGACTTTGCCAGTGAGACACAGATTTTGAGAAAGGCACCAGATTTGGCAGCACTTTATCCTATTAAATGTGGAGTTGCAATGAGTTGGAACCAGGGCACCTAACACAAAATAACAACAGATTTTTAGAGCAAGATATTTTCAATTTAAGAAATAGTAGTTGTTGTACTACCACAAGTATTTACCCTCATATGAATGCAATTTCATTACATTCCACAACAACAAAAAATCCTCATCCTGGGCAAGGGGAAAATCAGATAGTCACACAATTTGGTGGGTGGATGGAGGGAACAGCAAAGAAAATGGAAAAGATCTAGCAAGGATGTTGGAAAGGCAGACTATTAGTGGGCAAAGTTTCAATGGTGATTAATTTTATAAAGCATAATGATTGGGAATAATTGCATCAAACAATATATAAGAACTTTGTAAGCAAGCCAATATGAAATAAAAAAATTGGGAAAAAACCCTGAACATTTAAGAAAAAGTAAATTATAAAGCACATTTAAATTAGTCCAGCTTTGACAGTCTATTTTGGTGTATATCTCTCATTAATTACTTGTTTCTATAATATTTGTTACAATCTGGCATATGATTTTTTTGTCATTATCTTCTTCCTTCATTAAGTAAGAAATTAGAACTGTAATGGCAGACACTACCACTTTTCTTACTTCTCATTTTAATTTTTTTTCCTTCCTTAACTCAGTTTAACAGAACAAAAATAGAAAAACTAAATGTGTTGTTATTTACTAGATTCAAATTCATAGCAGCCCTAGAGAGTAGAGTACAACTGCATCAAAGTGCTTAGAAAATAAAAATCTTCACAGAAGTCATTTACCACCTCAGAGTCCTGACATGCCTATGACTATGGGCAGGGAATTTCTCTATAGTATCTGTTCTTTCTTCTAATTCTTTCTAGTGTTAGTGTCATCTTTATTCTGTAGAGTCTTGAGAATCAGAACTGCCCATCCTTAGGTGAGCAGCTGAGCATGCAACCCCCCTGCCACCAGGGTGTCTTTAACATAAGGTAAGCACTGTAAGGCTTCCCCCCTCCACCCCATCTTTGTTGTGTGATAAGAGACTACCTTCATTTCTTTGTATTTGGCTATCTGATTGGCCAAGTGTTTGTAAAAAATATTGAATATAACCTCAACTTCTAAAAAATCAAACAATCTGTCTTGGAAGATGTACAGCCATTCCTTAGAAATAAGGGTGGTGGTACTTTATTTCATATACCTTGAGTATTCCTTCAGCAGGGGCCAGTAGCTGGAGAAAGACATTCTGCTTCCAACGTAGAAGCAAAAAGAGGACAACCCCCGACATTATAGTGCTGCTTTAGCACTGCAGAGCTTTTAAGGATGAACCTGGATAAGGCAGAGTTTCATTTTTAAAAAAATATTTTTTATTGATTTTCATATAATACCTTTACAGTACATTTTACTTATATGCATTTTGTTTTATACAATGTTTCATTTACATTATCTTTTTTAATCATTCATATATATTCTATTTTATATTCTTTTTATACTAGTTTATTTACAAAATTAAAATACATTATTTTTCATACCAGGTCCTTCCCATTTTCCTCACTCCTATCCATCAAATTTTGTGATTCCCTGATTAATTCTCCCCCACCCCACACGTATCCTCACCTCTCTGCTTCCACCCTCCCCCCTCTTGGATCCTCATACTCTCATTCTAAAATAATGGTTTTACACAATATTTGTCCCTAGGAGATTGAGTTAGTTCACTCAGCATAATGTTCCCCAGTCCCTCCCAAGTTAGGTAATAGTTTACAAAATCATTGCTCCTACATGCTGCGTAGTATTTCATTTTCTGAATGTACAGTAATTTCTCAATTTATTCTATTATAATTGGACATCTGGACTGTTTCTATGTTCTTGCAATGGTGAATAATGCCACTATTGGTGTATTGGAGTATTGGTGTACAAGTCTCCATTTATGCCTCAGTTCTCATTTTTCTCGGTGTATATTCCAAACAGTGAAATAGATAAGTCATATGGAATTTCTATGTTTAGCTTTTTAAGGAAGCATGAAACTATCTTTCTGAGTGGTTGTACAATTTTACAATCCCACCAACAATGTATGAGTTCCTATCTCACTACATCCTCTCCAGCATTTACTTCCTGTCCTGTTAAACTTTGCCACTGCTACTAGAGTGAGATGGTACCTCGTTTTTATTTGCATCTCCGACTGACAATGATTTGGAGCATTTCTTCATGTGTCTGTTTGCTATTCAAATATCTTCCTCTGTGAAAATTATTTCCTTGTCTTTTGCCCATTTTGTAATTAGGTTGTCAGTCTTTTTCTTGTGGAGGCCTTGGAGTATTCTGTCAACTTTTGTTATGAGACTCTTGTCTGAGGTGGTATTGCCAAATGTTTGTTCCCAGCCAGTAAGTTTTCTTTTCACCCTGTTGGAAAAAGTTTTTGGTGCTCACAAGGATTTAATCTTTAGAAGGTCCCATTCATCAATTTTATCCTTTCCAGATTGTGCATTTCTGGCTGCATTTGTCAGTTTTTTTATACTGTAGATTAAGCCTTCTAAGCTTGATCCCATTTTGTCTCTTATGAACTTTATGGTTTGGGGTTTACTCCCTCCCATGTCTGTGAATCATCTTGAGTTGATTTTTGTATGTGGTATGAGATACGGATCCTGTTGCAGCTTTCTGCATGTGGAAGTCCAGTTTAGGCAGCATCATTTGTTGAAGATGTTGCCATTTCCCCTTTTGATGGGTTTGATTTCTTTTTTAATATCAGTTGGTCATAAATAGCTGGGTCTATTTCTGGGTTCTCAATTCTGTTCCATTGGTTTATGTACCTGTCATTGTACCAGTACCATGCTGTTTTGGTTACTACCACAGTGTGGTAGGTTTTGAGATCAGGGAATACTATGCTTCCTGCTTCATTTTTGTTTCTCAGAAGTGTTTTGCTTATTCGGGGTCTCTTTTCTCCAAATAAACGTGACAATTTCCCTTTTGATTTCCTTGAAAAATGAATTTGGTATCTGGATTGGAATTGTGTTGAACATGTGATTGCTTATGACAGGATTGCTATTTTCACAATATTGAGTCTTCCTGTCCATGAACAGGGCAAATTTTTTATTACTTTAGGTCTTCTATTGTGTCTTGCAGAAATGTTCTGTAGTTTTCTTTGTAGAGGTACCCGGCCAGAGAGGGAGGGCAGGAGTTGTCACTGGGCAAGGTCACCTCGGATAACAGCAAAAGGAGGCGTCTTCCAGGTACCAGAAAAACCAGCGGGAGAACTTGCTCCTTGGTAGAAGGGAAGCTTACGGCCCTCGGGCCAGAAAAGAAAACATAATCTACACAGGAGTTCTACAGGACATGTCAACTTCCCTTGGAGACAGTACAACTAAACTTAAGAGACACTGGTCAAAAGAAAAATGTCAGCAGTC
>NW_006399821.1:4124640-4133637 GCF_000299155.1 Elephantulus edwardii | reverse complement strand
GTGCGGTTGGCGCAGGATAGAGCAGGGTTTAGGGCTGTTGTGCATAGGGTCGCTATGAGTCGGAAATGACTCGACAGCACGTAACAACAATAACAACAACAGTTACCCTCACTCCCAAGTAGAGTTTCATTATTTTGGAGGTCACAGTGGGATCACTGTCAGTTCGACCGTGTTTCATGTCATCTAACAACAGCATTCAGTTGTCCTAGCAGCACTTACTGAAAGGATTATGGCACAGTGGTAAGAAGATGCATACTGCCAACCAAAAAGTGTGCAATTTGAATGCACCAGCTGCTCCTTGTATGATTTATTGCCTCTGAAAACTCTTGGGAAGGTTAGCAGTGAGTCATTTTTTACTTGATGGTACACAACAAAAACAACAATTCTTCCCTTATTGAAGATCACTGTATTGTTGAAATTTAGTTGTTGGAGTCATGTGTTTATTTTTTAATTTTCAATTTTATTTGAGTTATTATTTATCTGTCTTATATTTTAATATCAAATCACTTCACGTTATAGGTCTTCAACTTTAATAAGCTTCTGAAGAATTGTATGTAGTTGCACAACTGCATCATCCAGTGTTATGTTATTTTCATTTTTACTCAGTGCCCCCCCCTTAAATACCTACTCAAGTATTCTTTTTGCCTGAAGAGAGTACATGGCTAGAATAATTTTCATGTATTTCAATTTTAAAAATAGTTATTATTTATCTTGATAAATAATATTTTTTTCTTCAATTCTATGATCATAATCTTTTCCTTTGCTTTTGTATAATCATTGCTGTACTATTTTTGGTATTTAGAATTGTCCTTTTCTTCCTTCTCATTTCCTACCCCCAGAAAAGTCATATTGACTTTTTTGGTTTACACTTAGAAATTCCACAAGCATTCAGATGTCCCTCCCTCAACGACCCTTTCTTCCTAGAAAAATCTCTCCTTCTCTTCCCTCTCTTCACTCATAGTTATAAGTGCTCCGGAGTGAGACATTAGTATTATTCATCTGTTCTTGTAGGATTTCTGTCTTGCAATATTTTTCTCAGCATTCTGGGAGATTATCTTGAATGATCTCCTAAACGAAAAAAAAAAAATAATTTTTTTCTATGTTCCTTTAGTTTCTTATAATCTCCAGGAAAGATTTACTTAAATAAATGTATTTTTCCTTTTTATTTTGTTTCCTGGAGCTCTTTCTGGCTGCTTAATTGATCTCTTTTTTAATAGTAACTTCCTATTCTGAGATTCTCTATCTTCTGATCTCCTTAAATGTTGCTTTCCTCTCCCCTTCATCTCATATTTGAAGATCTCCAGTGTTCAGGACACCCTCATTGTCCTCACCTTTTTGAAATGGAAGGTGTCAGTTGATCGGTGTTAGTGCTTGACAGATGGCAGTTGGTGGTGTTGGCATCGCCTACAACAGGGTGGACGCCTCCTTTTGCTCTCTCTGAGGTGTCTTCACCCACCAAATGGTTAGTGGGGATGAACTCCACAGGTGTCCACAGGCCAAAAGTCAGGCTTCCTTCAATGTGGCCTGCGAAGTGACAAGAAGGTCATGGCCCCCTGTCAGAGATTCCGAAGGGTGTGGAGCAGGCATGTCTGTTTCTGTACAACTGGTGATTAGTTTCTTAGGCAGAGGTCCTTTAGGTATCAATTTTCACATTCTTAAGAGAACTGTCAACAGCTGAGACACCTTTCTTTCCTAAGGGCCTACAGTCGGTAAGAACCAGCTTTGACTCTCCTCATATTTTGTCTGTGCACTCTGTGCCTTCCCCTTCCTCTACTTATTATAGCAGATAGGAATGTTGTTGTTGTGTGCTTTTGAGTAAGAACTAACTCATAGCTGACCCTCCAACAGGTTTACAGAGGCTTTAAAGTGCACAACAGGAGATTCTCCTGTGGAGCAGCTGGAGGATTCAAACCATGTTCCTTTGGATTGACAGCACAATTCTTTACCGTTCTCAGCCCATTGTATAGTCATGTGGCATTTCTTCCTCTCAAGTAAGAACAGTGAGCTTCTAAAGAAATACCTAGGAAAATGTCTGTGCTCATTAAAAAGAGGCCAGCTTCTTATTCCTTAGTTGGAATTTATTTAGGCAGCATGTCAGAAGCCTCTTGTTTTCCTTAATCCTGTTCTCTCCATTTTAGTATTGTTGTGTTGTTATGTACCTTGAGTCAGAATTGACTCACAACTGACCTCTCAGTGAGTTTTCAGAAGCAGTAAATCTCATGGGAGAAAATTGCCCATCTTACTTTCAAGGAGCAGCTGGATGATCCAAACTGTGTGCATTTGTGTTGGCAGCACAACTCCTTTCCACTGATCCACCGGAAGAGTCTCATCTTGCTGTTGGGATTCCCAATTTTTATCTTACAATGTGAATGCATGTCCTTTACAATAACTACAATTTTTGGCTTCCTTTAAAGATAGATAGAGATAGAGATAGAGATAGAGATAGATATGTGATTGAACTCTAGCACACTGCTCTGATGTAAGTAACTTCTTGGAAGAATTCATAAAGAGAAAGGAATAGACTCTCCGTGATGCATATGATGGCATCCATTTCGACTATCAATTGGAAGCAACGTGGTACAAATAGCTGAATTGTTGTTAGATTGTTGCTAGAAAATAAATAGCTGAATAGTAAAACAGAGAAAAAAACCCAAAAACCCCATGTTCTCTAATAATCCTATGGCTACCACACTTACCATGTCTACCATTGTGCTTAAGTATCTTTTTTTTCTGACTTTCTTTCACAATTATGTGAAATGAATACTAGTTAATGCAAACTAGTTTACTTCAACAGACAAAATCAGAATTATAGAGAAATGGAGAACAGCAGTGGAGTAACCTGCAGTAAACTTTTACGGAGCTGAATGGTTCCTATGTGCCCTGATGGTGTACTGAAAGAGGTGTGAAGCATGACTGGGGATCAAGGGTAGAGGTGGACTGGCGCATGGCACAGCCAAAAGATCTCACACTGTCTTGATTGCTGCATTGTTTTCCTTTTAATGTTTCCTTACTTTTTCATACAGTATTTCAGATAAAAATATGTCAAGTGAAAAACATCATCTCTTATTGCCCACTTAGATGGGATAGATATGAGGAGGAATGCCGGTAGAAGCTGAGAGGCTTCTGAGATTGAGTCCTGTGGAAGGTCATTTTGAGCCCTTCCTAATGCCTTTGTTAATGCCAGGATTTGGAGCCCTACAAGGAACAAGCTGAGCCTAGTGGGGTAACACAATCATGCAGTAACATACTGTTAGGTGATGGTTGTTGTTAAGTGCCATCAAGTCAAGTACAACTCATAGTAGCCCTATGAACAACAGATCTGAACCCTGTCCTATACTATATCATCTTTACACTTCCTGATATTGCAGCAGCCACCATATCTGTCCACTTTGTTGAGGGTTTTCCTCTCCTTCACCAACCCTCCATCCTTGCAAGCATCATGTCTCTCTCCAGGGAATAGAGCCTCCTAGAAGCAAGTCTGAAGTATATGAGGTGAAGCTTCATCATCTTTGCCTCCATAGAGCAATCTAGCTCCACCTTCTCCAAGGCATATTTGTTTGTTCTTTTGACCATCTATGGGATGAATGTCCAGTGTTCTTCCCCAACACCACAGCTCAAAGGTATCAATTATTCTTCTGTCATCCTTATTCATTGACCAGCTCTCAGATGCATAGAAAGTAATTGGAAAGACCATGGGCTGAATCTGACAATTTTAGTCCTCAAAACTGACATCATTACTCCTTAATAATTTGGAG
This sequence comes from Elephantulus edwardii, assembly GCF_000299155.1. Classification (NCBI taxonomy): domain Eukaryota; kingdom Metazoa; phylum Chordata; class Mammalia; order Macroscelidea; family Macroscelididae; genus Elephantulus; species Elephantulus edwardii. The sequence continues at coordinate 4,129,882 of NW_006399821.1, read as the reverse complement.
AGATCCCTAACTGCAAACTGTCCCAGTGCAATGTGTCTCCTTATTTTCTGACTGCTGGTACCAAGGGTGTTAATTGTGGATCCAATAAGATGAAGTTGTTGACAGTTTCAGTCTCCTATCCATCCATCATAATGTTGCCTATTGGTCCAGTGATAAAAGTCTTTGTTTTCTTGACACGGAGATGCAATCCATACTGAGGACTGCACTCCTTGATCTTCTGCAACAAGTGCTTCAAGTCTTCCTCACATTCAGCAAGCAAGATTGTGTCATCTATATAATGCAGTCAATTGTTGAATCTCCCTCCAATCCTGATGTTACATTCCTCTTCTTAGAGTCCAGCTTCTTGAATAATTTGGTCAGCTTACAGATTGAATCAATATAGAGAAAGAGTAAAATCCTAATTCACTCCTTTCTCAATTTTAAACCATGGAGTGTTACCTAGCTCTGTTTGAACAACAGCCTCCTGATCCAGATATAGGTTTCACATGAGCACAATTAAGTGCATTAGGACTCCCATTCTTCTCCATGTCAGCCACAATTTGTTATGATTCTTCGAGTCAAATGTCTTTGCATAGTCAATAAAGCACAAATAGATATTGTCTGGTATTATTTACTTCCTGCTAGCATCCATCCTACATCAGCAATGATATCCCTAGTACCATGGCCTCTTCTAAATCCTACTTGCACTTCTAGCAGTTTCCTATCTATGTACCTGTTTAGCAATTTTTGAGTGATCTTCAAGCAGTATTTTGCATGCATGTGATATTCATGATTTTGTTTGATAGTTTCCACATTCAGTTGGATCATCTTCTTGGAAGTAAGAACAAATACAGAGCTTTTCCAATCCCTTAGTCAGACAGGTGTCCTCCAAATTTTCTGGCTTAGACTGGTGAGCACATCCAAGGCTATGTTCTTTGAAGCTGCTGAGTCCTACAGGGTTAGGCAATCGAGGTTTAGAATAGGACATGGGGTCTCATGTAGACAGTAACATTTAAGAAGCCATTGTATGAAGTAGCAGACTTTATTATGCCAATTTCTAGGGTGGAAGTGTCTCAGGCTGAGCAAGAATCAAAGCAGAGCCCCAGCTCCACCCCATGCTTACTGAGTTTGAGGAGCAGCCTGGAGGCTATATATAGGATGACCACACTGCTGTTCTATGTTCAATGCCTTAAAAGGCTGCCAGCTGTTTGCCATAGTGTCTGTGAAAGCATCATTCTGGTATTGACTCAAATAAGAAACCAGGCCTCCAGTTGTGTGTCAGCTTTTGAGTGTAGAATATGTTACATAGTTTAGGCGACATTAATGCAAAGAATGTGTGTGTGTGTGTGTGTGTGTGTGTGTGTGTGTGTGTGTGTGTGGTTGATTGGTTGGGTTGTTTGCCTTACATTTTTATTTTCCCCTTAGTGTTAATCCCAGCTCCATTACTTATTAACTGTGACTATAAGCAAGTTACTTAATTGCTCTAAGCTTCAGTTTTTCCAGATGTAAAATAGATATAATAGTGGTACCTGACTCATAGACTTGTCATAATGCTTAAATGACAGCGTGCTTGTAAAGCATTTGGCACAGTGCCTGACACATGGCAAGGTTTCAAACATGAGTTCCTGCTTCCACTGAGGCCTGTCCTTCCATTTCAGCTAATTCTCCTACTGCATCTGTGCATAGGCTTGCTTCCTTGGCTCTTAAAAGAGCAACTCCAAAATTCCATTTCCTCACTTTTTGTTTTTGTTTCTTTTCTCTTTTTCTCTATACTTTATTACTATTATACTTTGTCTCTCTATATTATCTGTTTTCTTCTAACAGTCATGAGCAGGGATTTTTGCCTATTCTGTTCTCTATTCGTTCCCTAATGCCTATAACAGTGCGAGACCTTTATTTATTGAGTGAAAGAAGACTTTAAAACTATCGAAAATGGTTTTGCAAATACTGTGAGACAGTATCTGTGAAGTGAAAGAGTAGAAAAATAAGATGAGCGAAAATTCCATTTCAGCCAAATAAAGAACTGATAACTTCAGATCAGTTTTAAGTTTTTATTATATTTTAAATTGATAATATAGCTGGCACAAAAAATTATTAAAGAAGTTTACAGTAGCCTCACTCTTTTTTTTTTTCTGACACAAAGAAAATGAGAGGCTAGCTTTCCTTTTATACCAATGTCTGAGTAACTGTTAAGCTTCTACCACAACTGCACCTCATTAGGAAATCATAGTCATGGAGCCTGCCTTTGTCATTCACTATGGAGGCTTCGACATTGTTTGAAACAGCAGAACTTCTGACTCAGCTGCTAGTTTGACCTGTTCTTTGTTTGCCATATGAAATAAACACATGCTTGAGCATCATTTTTACCTTCATCCTCACCTAGCCCCCTTATGTTCACAAAATTGCTGCTTTAAAATTGAAGTTTGAATAGTGTATCGGCAATCATCAAAGAAATTTTATTTTCACAAAAATCCTTGTCAAGTTCCCCTGTGTTATCAAGCTAGTCACAAGAGTATATTAAAAAAATAAAACCAGCAGCAAGAGTGGATTGTGACAGAAGTGTAGACTCATGTGATTCTCACATTCTTGTGATACCCTGTGTCTCATTTCTTTTCTATGATGCAAACCAAACCAAGCCTGTGAGCAAAGAGTGAAAGAAGATTTTCAGTTACTCCCATTACCATATTGTTTTGCAAAACATTAACTCAGGGCAATCTCTAACATTAAGTATGGAGAGGATCTACTTCACACATCTTCTCTTCCTGGGGCCATGTTTTCTTTACTACTCAGTTTTCTATATGTGAGTTCCTGGTTGTGGCAAGGGTCAAGGGTACTTGTGCTCAGGAAAAGGCATGTTCTCCCCATCCCCCTAAAAGACTCATAGCTATTGAGCCAGAACTGACTATTAGGTAACCCAGTAGCAGATTTTCAGAACCCGGAAATCACATGGGAGGAGATTGGCCATCTTTCTCTCTTGGGGCAGTTGGTAGATTTGAATTGTGTATGCCTTTGCATTGGCAGTGTAGTCCCCTTCTCACTATGCTACCAGAGCTCCCTTTTAAAAAGCACTTTAATATCTATTAGATTTGTCATGCCTTTGAAAATCTAGTTCCATTATATCCCTGGGTTCCCCCCTTACCTTTTCCATTTGCTTACTTACCCCTTTATGTTATCATTCCTTACAAGTATTTCTTTCTGTTCTGATATGACATTGACTCAAGCTCTTCACTATGCCATTATTGGAGAATTTGCCGTGGAAACTGTGTACAATAAATGGCAATCTACTCCAGTGTAACCATTAAGTACCACTTTATCAAACTCAAGTATCTTGACATTCTTGTCAATACTTATTCCTTTCTGGTTTTCAGATAGTAGTTATAGTAGTACATGTGGAATGGTATCTCATTGTGGTTTTGATTTGAATTTGCTTATGACTGGTGCAAAAGACCACTATCAAGGATGTCACTTTGGAGACTAAAGCGTACTTGATCCAAACTATGATAGTTTCAGTGACCTCAAATGCATGGGAGGAGCTTTGGTAGTGTAGTCCATAACAAGTTGCACTCCTAACCCAGCTGTCAGTAGTTTGACTAACCCAGTTGTCAGCAGTTTGAATCCACTAGCAACTCTGCAAAATAAATAAATAGATAGATGAATAAACAAGTGAGCATTCCTCCCATTGAGTTTTACAGCCTCAGAAACCTGATAGAGTTACTATGAATGAGAATCAAGTTAGCAGAAATGAGTTAGAATTTTTTTATTTACATGTCAAAGTTAGAGAATGAATAAGGAAGACGAGAGAAGAGTTGATAATTTTGAGTTGTAGTATTTGAAAAGGACATCGAATAAATCACTGCCATTGAGTTGAAACTAACTCATCATCGATCACCAGTGACTTTTTAGAGTGTGTAAATCACATCAGAAGAAATTGCCCATCTTTCTCATGTGCAGGTGCTGGTGGATTTTAACTGACAAAGTACTGTCTTTGGGTTAGCAGTAGAACTCCTCACAAGCATGCCACCAGGACTCCTTTGTTATATTGAACAGAAAAACAGATTTGTTCTGAAAATAAATACAAGCAGAATGGTCCTTGGAAGGAAGGATACTGGGACCTTGTCTCACCTTCTTTGGCCTTGTTATCATAGAGAATTGTTGTTATGTGCTGTCCAGTCATTTGCAACTCATACCAATGCTATGTACAACAGCCCTAAACCCTGCTCTATCCTGTGTCAATAGCACTGCCTCTGACACACCCATCTTGATTACTCCAGTCACTGAATCAATCCACCTCATAGAGGGTCTTCCTCTCCTGTGCTATCCCCCACCCTCCCAAGCATGATGTTCCTCTTCAATGACCTGTCCCTCCTTACAGTGTGTCCAAAGTATGTCAGATGAAGCCCCAGAATCCTTGCCTCCAAGGAGCTGCCCACTTTAACCCTTGCCAGGATGAATCTGTTTGTTTTCCTAACGGTCCATAGTACCCTTCAATGCTCTTCTCCAGCACCATAGCTCAAAGGCATCAATTCTCCTTCTATCTTTCCTGGTCATTGTCCAATTCTCTGATGCATAACAAGTGATGGCAAAGAACATGGCTTGTATCACATGCACCTTAGTCTCCAGAGTGACACCATTGCTCTTCAGTACTTTGGAGAGTTCCCTAATAGCAGACTTTCGCATCGCAATACATCTTTTAATTTCCTGGCTACTGGTGCCAAGAGTGTTGACCATGGAGCTAAGCAGACTAAAGTTGTTAACAATCTCAATGCCTTCACCATCCATCCTGATGCTGCCAATTGGTCCAGTGGTGAGAATCTTTGTCTTCTTGACATTGTACCTCAAACCATACTGAAGGCTGCAGTCCCTGACCCTCTGCAGAAAGCGTTTCAGGTCCTCCTCAGTTTCAGCAAACAGGGTTGTGTCATCTGCATAATGCAGATTGTTGGTAGATCTTCCACTGGTCCTGATGCCACACTTCTCCTCATAGAGCCCAGCCTCTCGGATAATCTGTTCTGTGTTTCCTTGCTCTGTTCTGATGACTGCCTCTTGGTCCAAGTATAAGTTTTGCATTAGCATGATCAAATGTTCTGGGATTCTTATTCTCAGACTCAGCCACAGTTTGTTATGATCCACACAGTCAAATGCCTTTGCATAATCAATGAAACACAGATAGACATTCTTCTGGTATTCCCAGATTTCAGCTAAGATCCATCTAACATCATCTACAATATCTCTAGTACCATGACCCCTTCTAAACCCAGCCTAG
>NW_006399821.1:4119525-4122009 GCF_000299155.1 Elephantulus edwardii | reverse complement strand
GAGTTAACCTACTTCTTTCCTGTCATTGCTGTTGTGAGTTTTTCTTGCCTGGGGCCCTAGAAGGACCTTGGTCGGATGACCTTGGCTTGTGAGTTCAGCATTCTAGATGAGGGAACTGTAGCTCACTTTTCCTGAATTTCTCTCTGATCCTTGGTCTCAAGTTTTTTCCTTCTTTCCTTAAGTTAGAGAGCTCAAACAGTAGTAGGGATGGGGAGGAAAACTCACCCTGCCTGTAATTTTTCTTCTCTGGTCTGGTGGCAAAATTATCTGGGACTAGTGGGTCAACTGCTTCTGTTCCTTTTGAATTCTGCAGCTAAGTTCTCTGGGGTGGATGGCTTCTTGTTTTGTGTTTGTATCCCTCTCTCCTAAATTTTGTTTTTCTCTGAAGTCTGTAGAGTGGTCTAGCCAGAGTCCCTGGCTCTCCTTGCCACTCTTTCTGATAGTTAAGGAGGAAGGACTTTGCCTTAGACTTCTGTTCTAAGACTGTATTCCTGTAGCTGCTGATTGCTGGAGCCTTCGAGTTAATGTGCATGTCTGAAAAAGTAGGATGATATCCCAGCAAAAACATTGTCTTAGCTGGATCCTTAATATTGGTGTTACCCTACCACCAACCCCTTGCTGCACAGCAGGGTCCAAAGGGGCCTGTTCTGCATCTTGTGGCTATTGCTGGGGCTAGGTATGCCAGAGGGATTATCAGGAATCAATGGCAATGTCACCTGTTAGGATCATCTGTCAAGATGATTTCTCATTGTAGTTTTGATTTACATCTTTCTGAAAGTTAAGAATCTTTTTTTCTCTACCAGTTTATTTACAGAACTCGAATACAAATTAGAACAAATTCTTTCAATTTCCCTCACCTACCATACCCATCAAATTGTACAACCCAATGATTAATTCTCCCTTCCCCTGCGCATCCACATCCCTCTGCTTTACAGTCTCTCCCACCCCTCCTGGATCCTTACACTCATTCTACAATAACGGTTTTATATAATATTTATCCTTGTGGGACTGAGTTAGTTCACTCAGCATAATGCTCTCCAGTCCCTCCCAAGTTAGGTAATAATTTACAGTTATTGCTCCTTCGTGCTGCATAGTATTCCATTGTGTGAATGTACCATAATTTCAAAATTCAATAATTTGTGGTTGGACATTTTGGCTGTTTCCATGTTCTTGCGATGGTGAATAATGCTGCTATGAACAATGGTGTACAAATCTCAATTTATGCCTCAGGTTTTATGGGCAAAATACATGAAAAGAATTTTCACAGAGGAAGATATTCAAATGGCAAACAGACACATAAAGAAATGCTTCAAATCACTGGCAATAAGAGAGATGCATATCAAAACCACAAAGAGGTACCATCTCACTCCTGTAACAGTGACAAAGTTTAACAGGGCAGCAAATAATAGATATTGGAGAGGATATGGTGAGAAAGGAACTCATACATTGTTGGTGGGATTGTAAAATGGTTGAACCATTCTGGATTGCATGCAGTTAGGCACTTTCTCAAAAAGCTGAACATAGAAATTCCATAAAGTTGTTGAGCTCTGGTGGACTAGTGGCAACAAGCTTCACTGCAATCCCAGAGGTGCACAGTTCAAATCCACCTGATGCTCTACTTGAGAAGAAAGGACAATCTCATCCTGTACCAGTCAGATCTGATTTGACGATGTGTACACACACACACACACAAATAAAATTAAAACAAAAAAATTTAAAAAATAAATTCGATAAAGTTAAGGATCTTTAGATTTTCTTCATGTGTTTGTGGGCCATCTGAATATCTTCTTTGAACAAATATCTATTCACATTCCATGCCTGCTGTGAAAGATTGTCTCTTTCTGTTTTTTTAATCTGCATTGTCTAATTATTTTTTTTCTTAAATTCCCCTTGGCTTTTGTTTGTATAATCCTGTAATTCTTCAAATTTGTCTTTCACTCATTGAAAATAATCCTTCTTAATTTTGTACTCTGTGTCAGAAAGTACCATAAAACTTTCTGGCTTCAGGAAATCTCTTGATTCTGTGTTTTTATTACAGAACATATCTTTTTTTTTCATTATTATATACTTGGAAAATAGTGCCAACAAGTGATTTTGAAGTAAAGATTCAGCTCTATTAACATACATTAATAAAAAAATTAAGAGTAATATTAAATTATCTTAATTTATGGTTCTATACATTACTATAGAATTTATGGTGAAATTATTTTCTTAAGTACGCAAAACATTTGACTGCGTGGATCATAACAAACTGTGGCTGACTCTGAGAAGAATGGGAATCTCAGAACATTTAATCGTGCTAATGTGAAACCTATGCTTGGACCAAGAGGCAGTTGTCAGAACAGAGCAGGGCAACACTGCATGGTTCAAAATTGGGAAGGGTGTACACCAGGGATGTGTCCTGTCTCCATACTTTTTCAACCTGTATGCAGAGAAGATTATCCGAGAGGCTAGGCTCTATGAGGAGAAGCGTGGCGTTAGGAT
>NW_006399821.1:4106733-4119425 GCF_000299155.1 Elephantulus edwardii | reverse complement strand
TTCTTTGGGATGGGAACAAATATAGATCTCTTCCAGTCAGTTGGCCAAGTGGTAGTTCTCCAGATTTCTTGGCACATCTTGGTGAGCACATCTAAGGCAGCATCTGTTAGCTGAAATATGTCAATTGGTATACCATCTATTCCTGGGACCTTATTTTTTGCTATTTCTTTCAAAGCAGCTTGACCTTCTTCCTTCATCACCATAGGCTCTTGCTCACATGTTTCATGAAATTCTTCTGTGTCTGCCATTTCCTTTCGATACAGTGACTCAGTATATTCCTTCCATCTTCTTCTGATACTTCCTGGATCATTTAGTATTCTGCCTAAAGCATCCTTGATTATAGCAACTCGAGGTTTGCATTTGTTCTCCAGTTCCTTGAGCTTAAGAAATGCTGAACGAGTTCGGCCCTTTTGATTTTCTGACTCCAGCTCCTTGCACATTTCATTGTAATATTTTTCTTTGTCATCCCGTGTTACCTTTTGGGATCTTCTATTCACCTCTTTAGTATCTCGAATTCTTCCTTGGAAGAATTAGTCTTTGGAAAAGAGATTGTCACAGTGGCTGCAAAAATTAGATAAAGTACAACAGATTGTGAGAGTGGTGTTTTATTCTTTTGTCTATAGAGCTGCTATGAAAGTGAGCAGATTCAGAGGCATTTAACAGCAACAATAACAGCAATCTTTTTTTTATTCACATTAATAAAAATTTCCTTTTTGTAAAAAAAATAATTCATTCAGGGTCCAAACAGCATTTGGTTAACAGGTTTCTAGATTATTTTTTTTTTTTTTGTCTTTCTGCTTCCTAAGAAAGATTTTGACTATATCTTCCTGTAACTTTCTTGGTTTGGGGGATTTTTTTTTTATGTTCTGCTAGTTTATTTACAAAATTTGAGTGCATTGTTTTCAAGAGCAATAGTAACAGCAATCTTGAGTAGCTTCCCATGAATTTATTGTCCACTTGTGCTTTTTATTTGGAAAAATGTCTATTCAAGCCTTTTGCTCATCTTCCAGTTGGGTTATTGTACTTACTTTTGATGCCATGCAAATCAAGAATCTACTGAATGTTTAAGACTATTCTAAGATGTAACAAAAGTAAGTATCATAATGTTGTAATGGTAATTAATTTATGTTTAATCAAGTATTTTTGTACCTATTGTGTTGAAAGTTGATGGCATCTCCCTTCTTACTCTGATATTTTTGTTGTGGTGGTGTTGTTAAGTGCCTTGAGTTGAGTTGTTGAGTTGAGTAGGACTCACAGTGACCCTGTGAATGATGGATTTGGACCCTTTCGTATCTTATACCACCCTCACCATCTCTGATATAAATAGTCTTTCACATTGGTTGAATCACAAAAATTGTTGTTCTCAATCTTAGCTCTGTAACTTTAATTCTCCATTAATGTTGTTGTCTCCTCTGTTCTTACCAGATTTCTTTTGACCTGGCTGAATACACAGCAGATGTTGATGGTGTTGGCACTTTGCGGCTTCTAGATGCTATTAAAACCTGTGGTCTTATCAACTCTGTGAAGTTCTACCAAGCCTCAACAAGCGAGCTTTATGGGAAAGTACAAGAAATTCCCCAGAAAGAGACCACCCCCTTCTATCCTCGATCACCCTATGGTGAGCACTATTGCAGAGTGATGCTTGTCCATACCTCAGAGCAAGGGCTGTAAGAAGGGCGGGGAGTAGAGAGGATAGTTTGTGTTCTATTTGAATTCTGTTCAAGTCTCAGGGTTGATATCATTTGGGCGTGCAGTTAACTTTAAGATAGACCAAAGTGACTCAACTTGTTGAGAAATATACCTCTATAAATTGCTAAATACAAGTATGTGATGCCCTTGCCTCAGGGTATAATTATCACCTCACATCACCAAACTTTTGTTCATTCAGCCCACCCATATAGAAGAAAATTAGACCCAGCATGACTATTTTTCTCAAACTGATATGAGATTGTGTTGAAGTGACAAGGTTTCATGCCTTTTATTTTTTAAGAAAACTATCTAAGACTTTAAACCCTTAGGAATAATTCTACATCAATAAAAAGAATATTACAGAAAAACTTTAATGATAAAATGGTAAAGAAGCTAGTATATTAAAGTCTGTTATTCAATTTCCAACTCCTTCAAAATTCAGAAAGGGAATAGAACCTAAGAAATGCTGTATTGTTGAGTTCAAATGTGAATGAAAGAACTGAAGGTATTACAGAAATAAAGAACCCTTAAATATTTTCTTATGTGTATGGTTGCCAAAGAATATTTCTATAAGACTGTTTCTAGCTTCATGCACTACAAACTAATTTTTGCAAATTGATACCTAAGACAATTGAAAATAATTTAATTTTATAATACATTTTATTTGCTTGAGACTCCAATAAGGGCAATCTTTTGGACTCTGGTGTGTGCTTCCATAGGCATTGATACTTATTTAAGATGCATTAAAAAGCATTGAGTTTTTTAGAATAACATTTATTTGTTCAAATTCTAACAGGGGCAGCAAAACTGTATGCCTACTGGATTGTGGTGAACTTCCGTGAAGCTTATAATCTTTTTGCAGTGAATGGCATTCTCTTCAATCATGAAAGTCCCCGAAGAGGTTAGTAACTAACCATAATACATTAATGGGAAAGAGATTTTCAGATTTTAAAAAACAGCAAGGTCAGTAAAAGCACAACACATTTACATGGTACTGATGGTATACTATCACTTTGGAACCAACCTATAGTGACCCTACAATGGGTTTTCAGAGGCAGTAAATTTCATGGCAGGAGATTGCCCATCCTTGTCCTGGAGAGCAGCTGATATATTTGAGCCATGTGCCTTTGAGATTATAGCACAGCTTCTTACCACTATACACATTGTTCTGAGTACAGTGAATATCATAAGTAGTCAAGGAAGAAACACACATTCAGCCTTAGTTTATATTTTCATATTGATTACCAAAGAAACCTAAGTCTCTGTTTTTTGGTATTCAATATGAACAAATAGAACCAGATTCCAGTTTTACTATTTTCATTTATAGGTCTTATCAAGCACACATTCAACCAAAATATTGTTAAATTCCATATGAATACAAGGAAGTGAGTATTAAATGCCTATTTCTAGAAGTCACTCTTGGTCACATAGATTTGACTTGCAGAGTCCAACTCTGAAGTTGTTGGATATTTACTGTTTAGATTCTACTAAACAGATTCACAGAAATTGCTATGCCTCTGGAAATTAGATCTTGAATTTATAAATTAGTGTTATATTGAGAAAAATTATTGCTTTTGTGTTGCCTCTTCAGAAAACATTTTTTTATTTGCATTGGCTTGTTGCCTTTCATAGTAATTGCTAAGACAGGTACTAACAAGTTGTTCTCTTTCCAGTAATAGATTTTGAAATAAGATAATGGAGAGTTATATCATTCATTGCTATTTACTAAGTAGGAGAGCTCTGTGGCATTTGTACACTGTTTGCAAAGTAAAATTTATCTGTGTGATTCAATGCTCAACAGTTCTATTAAATCTATCATTTTGCCTTGTAGCCTGAGAAAAATGGGAGGTTCAGTATTTTAATTACATTAGAAGTGCTCAACACATAGTAATGCTTGTAATGACACTTTATGTGACTATAGAGGCACATAATTAAACCAACATGCTATGAAGAAAGATTAATATGACAGGTTTATAAAAGTATCTTTAATCCCAATATGATTTTATTTTATAATTTCCCAAGTTAAAACTTCCCACGTTGGACTGTAAAGCAACAGACTCTAAACTGTCATCTCTTTTTCCCGAAAGGAATACAAGTTAACAAGCAGAGAGAAGCATTTCTTTCCTTGTCTTTGTGATTATGGGTATCATTAGTAGGAAGAGGCAAATCTGAGCCATCCTTGTCTATGCCATTGAGTGTAAAATACAAGTCTCAAGGAATTTGTTTGAAATGAGCTCCTTCAATCCCCTAACACATACTCGTTATTTGGTTTCTGTTTTACCTTTCAACTTTCCTTTCAGAAATAAATCAAAATTGGTTATTGTTGTGGATCAGATTAGAGAAGGGAAAAACAATTCTTTTAGAGTAAAGAGGTGAATTGAAAAATGACACCCTCTCAAAATCCTGTCAGTACTTATTGTCTATTTCAACATCTTATAATTAAAACATTTTTTGTCTTTTGAAATGTTAACAATTTGCTTTTCTAAGGAGATTTTATATATATATATATATATATGTAATAATCTTTAAAATTTCCATTCATCATGCCTACTCTTTCCTACCACCAAACGTATTCTTACTTCCGAAATGTTCCATCTTTATTGTTGTCATAAATATAGCTTTTGTTACACAGTTGTATAAAATTTGACCAAGTAACATGTAAATTTTTTTTCATTATTATTTATCTGGATATTATTGCTATCCCAGTTTTTACTTCATTCATATAATCAACTAGTGGGGGCAAAGTATGTATGAAAAACTCTCACTGACTATCTAATACTTATTACTTTGAATTCAAAATTAAATTTTATAGTAATCTGCCAACAATATACCTAGATTAATTGTTGTTTACTTAGGAGGTTCTTGGCCAGACTGTTGTTGTTGTTGTTGTAAGGTGGTAATAAGTCAACTACAAATTATAGCAACACTATGAAAAATAGGTCTGAACCCTGCTCTATTGTGTACCATCCTCATCATTTCTGAGATACTTAAGCACATTTTTAGTCACCCTATCAATCCATCTCTTAAGAGTCTTTTTCTGTGTCTTTGACCATCCAGCGATCATTTTAGAAGTTTAAACATTCTTGCCCAGAAGGAACACCCTAGTTTACCTTCTGAAAGACAAACGTATTTGTTCTTTTGGCAGGCCATGAGATTTCCAGTACTCTTCTCCACAGTTCAAAGGCATTAATTCTTCTTTCTTCATCTTTATTTAATATCTAACTTTTAAATTTATTTCATAGGAAATAATTGTAAAGACCATGATTATAATCAGGCTCACCTTAGTCTTCAAACTGACACCCATGGTCATTATAACTTTGGAAAGATATTTGAAAGCAAATTTTCCCAGTAAAACACGTCTTTTGATTGATTAACTGCTGGCACATGGGTGTTAATTGTGAATTCAATAAAATAAGAGTACCAACCTTTTCTACCTCTATCATAATGCTGCCTATTGGTTCACTGGTGAGGATTTTTATTTTCTTAATGGTGACATGCAATCTATATTAAAGGCTATAGTCTTTGATCTTCTGCTGTGAGTGTTTCAAATACTCTTCATTTTCAGCAAGCACATTCCAGTCATCTTTATATTTTATTTAGTTTTTTGATTAATCTTGCCCAGATCCAGATGCCATATTCTTCCCCATGTAGTCCAGCATACAGATTGAATAAGTATGGAGAATGGGTAGTCAGTTTTTGAGAAGATTGTTTCTGTTCTCCAAGATCTTCAGTAAAACACTTTGGATACTACAGTCAACTGTCTATAGTGTGCCCTGGACTGCTCTCCTGCCTAAAGCACTATAGTGACTGTGGCCCCACACCCTAGAAGCACCCCAGCTCCTCCACCTGGATCCCCAGAATCACCACTTGGAGAACTTGGCCCCGCCACTGAGACACTCTCACCAGCTGCCTGAAGGACCTAACCCTATGCCCAACCCACCCCCTGCCTGGACGCACACCACCTAAAAGTCTAGCCCCTGTGCCTGCAGGATCTGGCCCTGAAACCTGGACACCCCAGCTCTGCCACCTGGAAGATGACACACTGCTGCCCCTCTGAACTGTGCCAGGGACACCAATATCACAGGTGATACAACTTCCTTTCGCCTCCCAGAGATTGAGCTGCCTTTAGCCCTGGACACCTTGGACCTGCTTAGCTTCAGCAGTTACCTAACAGAGAAGGCTGCTAATTCACAGGGCATATCTCTCCCCAACTGAAGCAAGTCTTCCCTTGAGTCAAAAGTTCAGCGAGAAACTCAGGCAGCTGTCCTGCCCTCCTCTGGAGCAGAGCAGTGACTTCCTGAGACAATGTTTTAAGAACAAGAGCCTGTTAAAAACTCAGGCATGAAAAATTCTACCACAGCAATGTTAAGGAAGAAGCAGACTAACTCACACCCAACACAAACCCAAAAGAAGATGTCACCTCCAAAAAGTGACACCATATCAAAGAATTTCCTGAAACCAGAAAGTCTGATGGAACTTTCTGACACAGAATTCAAAAGAGCAATGATAGAATATTTTCAATGGGTGAAAGAAAAACTCAAAAAATTACAGGACTCTGCAAGCAAAAGCCAAGAGGAACATAAAAAAACCAAAAAACAACAACAACAAAAAAAACCCCAACAACCAAAAACACCAATCCAAGACAATGCAGATACAATAAACAAGAGGCTCTGGTAAAACAAGAAACTACAATCCACAATATGAGGACCAGTGTTTCAGATGCTGTCAACATGTTGAAGGGACATTATGAACTGAGTTGGAGAGATGGAACACATAACCAGCAAAATAGAAGATAGACTTGTCACCACTGATCTGCTAGTAGAAGAAGCAGAATCAAAAATGAAGGAAAACGAAGAAAGGCTGAGAATAATGTGGGACACCATCAAGAGGAATTACATGTGAATAATAGGAATCCCAGAATCAGGAAAAGCAAGTCAAGTTCCTAAGAGACAAACTAGTATCAAGCTTAGAAACCCTAGTCTTACAATATAAAGAGACTGCCAAATGCAACCAGAAATGCACAATCTGAAGAGGATAAAATTGATGAATGAGACCGTCTAAAGAGTTAATCTCTGTGAGCACGGAAAACTTTTTCCAACAGGGTGAAAAGAAAACCTACTGACTGGGAACAAACATTTGTCAATACCAGCTCAAACAAGAATCTCATAACAAAAATTTACAGAATACTCCTGGGCCTCCATAAGAAAAAGACTGAAAAACCAGTTATAAAATCGGCAAAAGACAAGGAAGGAATTTTCACAGAGAAAGATATTTGAGTAGCAGACACATGAAGAAATGTTCCAAATCACTGTCAATAAGAGAGATGAAAAGAAAAAAAAAAATTAGACACCATCTCTTAGACAGCAAGTAATAAATGTTGGAGAGGATGTGGTGAGAAAGGAACTCATACATTGTTAGTCGGCACTCTGGAAGGCAGTTTGGTGCTTCCTCAAAAAGTTGAACATAGACATTTCATATGACCCAGCTATTCCACTGCCTGAATATACCCCGAGAAAATGAGAACTGAGGCACAAATTGAGACTTGTTTACTAATGTTCATGGCAGCGTTATTTACCATTGCAAGCACATGAAAACATCCCAGATGTCCAACCACAACTTAATAGTTTGATAAATTATGTTACATTCATACAATGGAATACAACATAGCATGCAGTAGGAATGATTTTGTAAATTATTACCTAACTTTGGAAGAATTGGAGACTATTATTCTAAGTTAACTAACTCAGTCCCAGAAGAACAAATATTTTCAGTGCTGCTTTATTAGTGAGGTTTTATAGTATTTATTTTTTTGTGACTGAGCTATTCTACTCAGCATAATACTCATATTATGCTGAGTAGATATTTTTCTAGTTCATTGATTTTTAGTGCTGCATAGTATTCTATTTTGTGAATATACCATAGTTTTTTTTATTCCATTCTTGTGGGTTGGCATTTGGGTTGCTTCTATCTCTTTGCTATTGTAATTAATGCAGCAATAAATATAGGTATGCATACATCTTTTTTGGATGGTGGTTCTGATTTCCTTGGAGTATATTCTGAATACACTGGGTCAGATGTTATTTCTGTATCCAACTTTTTGAGACTGTGCCATACCACCTTCCATAATGTTTGCACCATTTTATACTTCCAATAGCAGTGAATAAGGATTTGAAACTCTCCAAAATCTTACCAGTATTTGTTGTTTGTTGCGCTGTTGAATTTTGTTATTGTTGCTGATATGAGATGACATAGTTGTTTCGATTTGCCTATCTCTGATATCTAGGGATTTGCACATTTCTTCATGTGTTTGTTTGCTATCTGAATGTCTTCTTTGGTGAAGTGTCTACCCCATAGTTTTTCTGAGTCTGTGGGTTTCTTTTTTACCCTGTTGGGAACGTATTTATGATAGATATTTGATTCTTATAAGGTCCCATTCATCTATTTTGTTCTTTCCTGGTTGTATATGTTTCATTCTGCTTGGAAGATTGTTCATACTGTGTATTAGGGATTCTAGTATTCTTCCAAGCTTTTCTATGATGAAGTTTATAGTTTTTGGTTTTACTTCTTGGTCTTGATTAATTTTCAATTGGTTTTTGTGTATGGTGTGGGTTTTACTTGAGTTTTCTACAGATAGTTTTCCAATTTTGCCAACATAATTTGTTTAAAAGACTGTTGTTTCCCCACTTAAGTGATTTCATCTCCTTGTCAAATATCATTGGCCATAGGTAGATGAGCTGATTTCTGGGTTCTCAAATCCATTCCATCAATCTATGTATCTGTCACTGTACAAGTACCACACATTCTTGACTACCACAGCTGTGTAGTAGGATTTGAAATTAAAGTATGATGTCTCCTACCTTGTTTCAGGTTTGTTTGTTTTTTAATAAATGCTTTACTTATTCAGGATCTCTTTCCATTCTGGGGTAAAACACGTGTGGCAGGAGGTGACTCAGCTGACCCTGCACCACACAGGTACAAACAACTACATCTCCCAGTGTACACATAAAGAAGTCCAGTGAACACCACCATTAGTCAAATATATGCTACAACAACAGAAGTCATGATCACCTAATGTGCTACTATTGATCCTTCTCTTGTCTAGAGCAAAGAAGAATGAAGAAAATCAAAGATGCACCAAGGCAATTAGACCATTGTTCATAGATCTCACCTCAAACTCCATGAGCCTGAGTCCAGAATAACTAGATGGTACCCAGCTACAAGTGCTGGCTGCTCTCAAAGGAATCCTACTAGAGGGTCCTGAGTACAGTGGGAGACAAATGAGGATGTTCCTTGGAGTGGTATATCATGCTTGAAGACGTGGAGGGCCAGCAAAAGAGAGGAAAATCCTAAACCATCTGGATTTACACAGTGACTGCAGCGGTGGGCTTAAGTAGGTAAAGAATGGTGAGGATGGCATAGGAATAGACTGGGTTCAGATTTGTTGTTCATAGGGTCACCATGAAGTCGTAGTTGAGGGCACTTAGCAACAACAATAAAGCTGCCATGAAGGGGAGCTCTGGTGACCTAGTGACAAGAAATTGTGCTGTAATCCCGATGGCACCAGATGCTCTGCGGGAGGAGGAGGGGCAGTTTCCTCCTGTGCCAGTCGAATCCAACTCAACAGTACACAACATGGAAATCAAAATAAAATAAAAAAGAATTAAAAAACAAAACAAACAAACAAAAAAACCAACAGGAGTCAAAGAAGAGGAAATAAAAGACTTCTACCAAACTTTACAGTCAGTGATTGATGGGTGACTTGAATGCAAAAGTTGGGAACAGAGAAGTAGGATCAATAGTTAGAAAATGTGGACTTGGTGACAGAAATGAAGCTGGAGATAGAATGATAGAATTTTGCACAATCAATGACACTCATTGCAAATACCTTTTATAAGAAACATAAACACAGGCTATACACATGGATTTCACCTGTTGGTATGCATAGGAACCAGATCAATTACATGTGTGGAAAGAATTGCTGGAGAAGCTCAGTATCAGCTGTGAAAACAAGGCCAGGTGCTGATTGTGGAACAGACCACCAACTACTCATATGCAAGTTCAAGCCAAAGCTGAGAAAAATTAAATCAAGTCCATATGAACCAAACTTTGACCTTGAGTCTATGCCATCTGAATTTCAAAACCACATCAGGAATAGGTTTGAGGGCTTGAAGATTAGTGAGTGAAGACTGAATGAGCTGTGGGAGTATACCAAAAATATCATCCAGGAAGAATGTCATTGCAAAGACAGAGGAGGAAGAAAAGACCAAGATGAATGTCCGAAGAAACTCTGAATATTACACTAGAGTGCCAAGAAGCCAATGCAAAGGAAAGAAATCAAGATATTAAAGAATTGAACAGAAGATTCCAAAGTAAATTGTTATGATGAAATGTGCAAGGAGCTGGAGTCAGACAATCAAAAGGGCTGAACTCGTTCAGCAGTTTTTAAGAGGAAGGAACTGAAGAACAACCATCAAATGAAGATGGAAAGAGTATAGAGTCTTTGTACCAAAAGGAATTGGCAGACACAAAAGCATTTCATGAAACAACATATGAATAAGAGCCTGTGGTGATGATGGAGGAAATTCAAGATGCATTGAAAGAATTGAAAAAATACAACACCCCAGGAACTGGTGGCATACCAAATGGCGTGTTTCATCAAACAGATGCTCACCAAGATGTGCTCACCAAGTTGTGGCAGAAATCTGGAGGAGAGCAATCTTGCCAACTGACTGGAAGACATCTATGTTTTTCCCATTCCAAAGAAAGGTGATCCAACAGAGTGTGGAAATTATCGAACAATATTATTAATATCAAGTGCAAGCAAGATTCTGCTGAAGATTACCCAAAAATGACTGGAACAGCACATCAACAGAGAACTGCTTGGAGTGCAGGCTAGGTGTCAAAGAGTCCATGGTACTAGGGATATTACCACCAATGTCAGGTGAGTCTTGGCTGAAAGCAGAGTACCAGAGGAATGTCTATCTGTGTTTAAAAAACAAAAATTTAAAAGGGCATTTGACTTTATGGATCACAACAAACTGTGGCTGACTGAAATGAATGGAAATCCCAGAACACTTGATTGTTCTTACGTGAAATCTGTACTTGGACCAGGAGGCAGTTTTCAGAACAGAGCAAGGAAACGCTGTGTGGTTCAAGATTGTGAAGGATGTGCGCCAAGGATGTGTCATATCTTCATATCTTTTCGATCTATATGTGGAATAGATTATCTGCGAGGCTGTGTTCTATGAAGAGGATTGGAGGTAAACTCAAATCTTCGTAATGCAGATGACACAACTCAGCTTACTGAAACTGAGGAGGACCTGAAGAGCTTACTGCAGAGGGTCAAGGATTGCAGCTTTAAATATAGATTGAAGCTCAATATCAAGAAAATAAAGATTCTCACCACTGGGCTGATCGGCAGCATCTTGATAGATGGTGAAGAGATTGAGATTGTTAACAGCTTCAGTTTGCTTGACTCTACAACACTCTTGGTACCAGCAGCCAGGAAATTAAAAGACAAATTGCATTTGGAAAGTCTGCTGTCAGAGATCTCGCCAAAATACTGAAGAGCAATGATGTCAGTCTGGAGACTAAGGTGCACCTGATACAGGCAATGGTCATTGTAACTACTTGCTATGCATCCGAAGGCTGAACAATAACTAGGGATGATAGGAGAATTGATGCCTTTGAGCTGTGGTGCTGAAGAAGAGTATTGAATATACCGTGGACTGCCTGGAGAACAAACAAGTTCATCCTGGAGTAGGTGAAGCCAGGCTACTCTTTGGAGGCAAGGATTCTGAAAATTAATCTGACATATTTTGGACATGTTGCAAGGCATTATCATTCCTTGGAGAGGTACGTCATGCTTAGGAGAGTGAAGGGACAGCACAGGAGAGGAAGACCCTTGATGTGAATTGATTCAGTGACTGGAATAATTAGGGTAGGTATATCAGAGACAGTGAGATTGGCACAGGATAGAGCAGGGTTTAGGGCTGTTGTACATAGGGTTGCTATGAGTCTCGGATGACTGGATGGCACAGAACAACAACTTTCCATTCCAGATCGAATTGAAAATTGCCTTGTCCATCTCATTGAAGAATGGAGTTGGTATCTGGTATTGGGATTGCACTTGACTTGTAGATTGCCTTTTGTAAAATTGTCATGAGCATGATATATTCTTCCATTGCTCCAGATCTCTTTTTGTTCTTTATAGTACTGTTTTTGTAATTTTCTTTCTATAGGTCTTTTGTATCTCTAGTTAGAATTACTCCTAATTATTTAATCTCGTGGTTAGCTATTGTGATGAGTATTGTTTTTCTTCACTCTTTTCTGTATTATCTTTGCCACTCTAGATAAATGCAACTCATTTTTCTATGTTAATCTTAAATCCTGCTACTTTGCTAAATTGGCCAATCATGTCCAGGAGTATCTCATTGAGTCTTTGTGGTTTTCTAAGTATACTATCATGTCATCTGCATGTAGAGATACTTTTACTTCCTCTTTCCCAATTTGGATATCTCTTATTTCCTTCTCTTGTATTTCCTTCTCTTGTTTTATTGTTCTCTCTGAAAATTTGAAACAGTATTGAATTGGAGATGTGATAATGGGCATCCTTGATTAGTTTCTGTTCTCAGAGGGAACCCCTTTAATCTCTCTCCATTGAGAATGATGTTGGCTCTTGGTTTTCCATATACTTTTCACTATGTTAAGGAAATTCCCCTCTATTTTATTGAGTGTTTTCATTAAGGAGGCTTGTTGGATTTTGTCAAAGACCTTTCTTGCATTAATTGATAGGTTCTTTTTCTTAATTTTGTTAATGTGATGAATTACATAAATTGTTTTTTTTATGCTGAACCATCCTTGCATACTGCTTATAAATCCCACTGGTCATGACAAATTAATTTTTTTATACTGTTGGATTCTGTTGGTGAGGATTTTTGCATCTATGTTCATGAGAGATATTGCTCTATAGTATTCTGCTTTGGTGTTGTCTTTACATGACT
>NW_006399821.1:4093194-4100688 GCF_000299155.1 Elephantulus edwardii | reverse complement strand
CTGACATACTTTGGACATGCTGTAAGGAGAGACAGGCCTTTGGAGAGGGACATCATGCTGGGCAGAGTGGAGTGACAGCGCAGGAGGGGAAGACCCTCTATGAGGTGGATTGATTCAGTGACTGGGGTAATGGGGATGGGTGTGTTAGAGGCAGTGAGATTGGCACAGGATAGAGCAGGGTTTAGGGCTGTTGTACATGGGGTCGCTATGAGTCGCAAGCGACTCGAAGGCACATAACAACAACAACAACAGGTTAAACATTGATACATCAGCTGTTTTATGCCCTGTTGATTACATTGGAACAAAGCCTCTTTTTTACGTAGTGCAGTGTAAATCTTAACCCAGTCCAAGGTAAATAATCAGAAATACCCCAATTTATAGAGCCCAGATGAATGAATTTTTTTAAGTATCATTTTTCTTTAAAGAGAAATCATTACCAAAGACCATTTGATTACATGCATAATATTCTGTGAGAATTTTTGGTGCCTAAAATATCTTTTCAATCAGTGGCGAGCTATCACACATTGACCAAATTTCATCTGTGGTGTTTTTTTTTCTTTTGTTTTTCCAACCTGTTATTGTTTTAAATAAAGCTTTATTGGAATACAGCCATGCCCATTTTTACACATACTGTTTATAGCTGCTTTCCCTTTTACAGATAATAGCTGGCTTACCATACCTAAAATATTTACTGTCTGGCTTTTTACAGAAAACATTTGCCAACTGCTACTGTAAACAGCCATGCTTAGGGACTAACAGCACACTGCATTCTTGGGCTCCTCATCCTTTCTGTTACAGATCTTTCAAGGAGCATACTGCTCTGTATACTTCTTCGTGGTGATTGAGCACTTCCAGGACCTTTTCATAGTAGACAGAAGCCCTGAGAAAGCATTTTTCTTTACTGATACTGAATAAAATCTTCCATGTAACAATTTGATTGTCCCATGGTTATGTTCCCCATTTTTAGTGTAGCAATAATTGAGTCCTTTTTTATGCTCCCTGCAGAGTTGATCATGTTTTATTCAGAGTGGCCAATGCCAAGATATCTCAGCACACTAATGCCTAGATTGTCAATCTTTATGTATTTTATTTCATTTCATACAGCATCCAGTTTCTCTAGATTTATGCTTCATACATTCCACATTCCAGTTATCAATGAATGTTTATAAGTATTTCTTCTCATTTTGAGTGACTTCCTATCTGGATTTTATCTCTTAGTCTATAAGTCTTCACCTATGTTTCTCTATTGTTCATATGGTGAGATTTTTTTGTCTTTTTTTAATGATAATAAAATGCATTTTATTAAGATATACTCTTTTTTCATTGAGATTTTAACTAAATTTTAAAGAAAAGTTGTATTTTCATTCCTCCCTAACCCCCAGTTCAGTTTTTTAATATAAATTTTACATATATATATATATTCAACATTCCTGTTCAGCACCACTGCTCAGAGACATCAATTCTCTTTCAATAATCCCTAGTCACTGTCCAGCTCTCTGGCACATACCATACAATTGCGAAGACTATGGCCCAGATCAGGCACCCTTTAGTCTCCAGCCTGAAATCGCTGCTCTTCAAGACTCTGGAGAAGCCACTGACACCTGACTTTCCCAATGCAATTCGTCTCTTGATTTCCTGGCTGCTGGTACCAAGAGTGTTGACTGTGTAGCCTAACAAACTAAAACTGTTAACAATCTCAATCGCTTTACCATCCATAATGATGCTGCCAATTGGTCCAGTGTTGAGAATCTTTCTTTCCTTGATGTTGAACTTCAATTCATATTGAGTGATGCAGTCCTTGATCTTCTGTACCAAGTGCTTTAGGTCCTGCTCATTTTCAGCAAGCAGGGTTTTTCATCTGCATAATGCAGGTTGTTGATGAATCTTCCACCAATCCTGACGCTACATTCCTCCTCCTCATACAGCCCACTACCCTGGATGACCTGTTCTGCATATAGATTGAAAAGGTGTGGAGACAGAATATATCCCTGGCAGACATTTTGTTCAATTTTGAACCCTGCAGTGTCTCCTTGCTCTGTTCTGATGACTGCCTTTTGTTTCAAGTATAGGTTTCATATAAACACAATCAAATGTTCTGGGATTCCCATTCTTCTCACAGTCAGCCTCAGCTTGTTGTGATCCACACAATCAAAAGCATTTGAATAGTCAATGAAACACAAATAGACATTTCTCTGGTACTCTGATTTCTGCCAAGATCCATCTAACATTAGCTATAATATCCTTAGTACCATGGCCTCTTCTAAATCCAGCCTGCACATCTGGCAGTTCTCTGTTGACATAGTGCTCCAATCGTTTTGGATCATTTTCAGCAGGATCTTGCTTGCATGTGATATCACTTGTATTGTTCAATAATTTCCTCACTCTGCTGGGTCACCTTTCTTTGGTATGGGAGCAAATATCAATCTCTTCCAGTCAGTTGGCAGCTGGCTGTCCTCCATATTTCTTGGCACAACTTAGTGAGCACATCCAAGGAAGTGTCTGTTTGTTGATATATGTCAATTGGTATGCCGTCAACTCCTGGAGCTCCCCTGAAAGCTGTCTACATGATTCGTTGACCCTGCTGGCATTTGACACACCCATATTATAGCTTCCAGCATCACAGCAGTCCACATGTCTCACCAGTACAGAAAACTAAGAGAAAAGTGCTGTACTAATCAGAGCAAATGCTAACAAAATAAGCATATATACATTTAAGCTATAAAAAAGTAGCAATGTGCAAGCCACTGCTCAATAATTTAGATTGGCACCTAGGTTCTATACCCCTAACAGTAAACCATAAAACCAATTAGGCATGCAAATTTGGTTCAGGAGAGCCAGCTGGCCCTAGCTGAGGGCTTCAGCAGTGTGACAAGATGGGGTCCTGAGTGGCTCCTGACCTCTGGCTTAGGTCGGTGGCTGGCACAGCAGGATGGGGCCTACGGTGGCTCCTTGGGTCAACTGGCTGAGGCCTGCTGCTGGCATGGG
Organism: Elephantulus edwardii; assembly: GCF_000299155.1. Classification (NCBI taxonomy): domain Eukaryota; kingdom Metazoa; phylum Chordata; class Mammalia; order Macroscelidea; family Macroscelididae; genus Elephantulus; species Elephantulus edwardii. The sequence goes on along the minus strand of NW_006399821.1, from coordinate 4,097,703 downwards.
CAATCATATTATCTACTAAGCTGGGAATGAAAAATAGAGAATGATGTTGTATTTATGATTAAAAAGTCTCTTTTTTCCCCTGTTAAGTCTCTTTTAAAATAGATGTTGAGGTACAGTACTTTAAATGATAGGATACTGTCCACAGGAGTATAGGGTTACTGTTTTTATGTGGTATCAAGTTGGAACAGACTCATAGGTGACCTGACTCATGGCAGGTTTTCACGAGCTATAAAACATATTGGAGGAGATTTCCCATGTTTTTCTTGTACAGCAGATGGTGGATTTGAATTGAATGCCTTCTTTTGGGTTGGCAGTTCAATTCTTTGCCACTATGTCACCAGACCTGTTAATGCAACTATTATTCAAATATTTTAAAGGGCAGTTTGGAAAGACAAAGTATTATAACAGAATGTACAAAGAGCTGAAGTTGTACTATGAAAAAAAAAGAAGAACTTGCTCAGCATTTCTTAAAATGACAGAAAGGCAAAACAGATTCAAGCTCTGAGTTGCACTACTAAGAAATGCTTTGAGCAAAATCTTGAATGATCCAGGAAGAAAAAAGAAAAGAAAAAGGAAGTATATACGCAGAGTCACTGACCAAAAAATATTGACTGGCATGGAACCATTTCAAAGAACAGTACATGATCAAAAACCAATGGTAATTAAGGAAGAAGGTCAAACTTCATTAGAGGTTTTGGTAAAATATGACACCAGACATTGAAATACTAAAAATTGACATGTTTTTATTAACAGATGCACCCCTGGATGTGCTCACCAGTCTGTGTCAAGAAATTTGGAAAGCAGCTACCTGGCCAACTGACTAGAAAAGACGCTTATTTGTTCCCATTCCTCAAAACAATGATCCAACAGAATTTGAAAATTATTGAATAGTATCATTAATATGACATGCAACCAAAATATTGTTGAAGATTGACAAGAATGCCAGAACATTAAACTGGGCTTAGAAGAGTTTTGTTGTTGTTGTTGTTGTTGTTGTTTTTGTTGTTGTTGTTAGGTGCTGTCAAGTCAAATACAATTTATGGTGACCCTATGAACAACAGACCTGAACACTACCCTGTCCTATCCTTTGCTATCCTGATCATCTCTGACACAGTTGAGCCCATTGCTCCTGTCAATCCATTTGGTTGAGAGTCTTCCTGTCTTTCATTGAGCCTCCACCAAGGTTATCCTTCTCGAAGCAGTAGTTTCTAGAAATATGCCCAAAGTATAAAAGACAAAGCTTTGTCATCCTTACCTTCAAGGAGCATTCTGGCTGCACTTTCTCTAAGACATATCTATGGTTATTTTCTCAGTCCATTGAATATTTAGAACTCTTCTCCAACATCACATCTGAAAGGCATCCGTTCTTCTGTCATCTTTATTTGCTGTTCAGCGTTCAGATGTATAAGTGATTGAAAAGACTGTGGCCTGAGTGAGGTATACCTTAGTCTTCAAACTGATATCATTGCTCCACAGTAATTGGGGAGGTTTCTGACAGCGAACTTGCCCAGTGCAATACTTTTCATGGTCTTCTGATATTGTGCCAAGGATATTGATTCTAGATCCAAGTAAGACAAAATTGTTGATAGTTTCAATATGCCTATTAGTCCAGTGATGACTATTTTTGTATTCTTTTTTTTTTTTGTATTCTTGATGTTAAGATGCAATCTATATTGAAGGCTATCATCTTTAATCTTCTGCAGCAATCCTGTACCCACGTTCTTCTTCATAGAGTCCAACTTCTCAAATAATTTGCTCAGTATAAATACTGAATAAGTAAGGAGAAAAGATAGAACCCTGATAGATACCTTTCCTGTTTGATTCAGGTCCATCCAACATCAGCAATGATATCCCTGGTACCATGGTCTCTTCTACACCCAGCTTAACTTTAGGAAATTCGTCCTCAATGTACTATTCTCCAAGACACATTTTTGGATGAACTTCAACAGTATTTTCCTTGTGTATGATATTCATGATAGTGTTTGATAATTTCCACATTGTGTGTACTCACCTTTCTTGGGAATGGGAACAAATAAGAATCTTTTCCTTTCAGTCAACAGTACCTGTCTTCTGAATGTCTTGTAAGAAACTGATGATCATGTCAAAGGCTGCATGCATAAGTTGAAACATGTCAATGGTTATCACATCAATTCCTGTCACACCAGAGACATCATTTCTAATGTCAGATTCGTTTTAGTAGAAAGTATATAAATCCAGAAAGATGTCTATTTGTGTTTTATTGACCATGCAAAGACATTTGACTGTGTAGATTACAACAAATTGTGGGTAACAGTGAGAAAAATAGAAAAGCCAGAACACTTAATTGTGCTCATGCGAAACCTATTCCTAGACTAAGAAGCAGTGGTACAGAGCAAGGGAACACTGTATCATCTAAAATCAAGAAAGGTGTGCATCACCATACCTATTCAATCTGTATGCTGAGCAAATAATACAAGAAGTTGGACTTTATAAAGAAGAATGTACTATCAGCATTGGAGGAAGACTCATCAACAACCTGCAACAGAATCTTGCTCGCCGAAAGTGAGTACTTGAAATTATCGCTGCAGAAAGGCTACACCCTTCAATATGGATTAAATCTCAGCAGCAAAAGGACAAAAATTCTCACTTATTGGCCAATAGGCAACATTATAGTTGATGGATAAAACAATGATATATCAATGATTTCCTCTTCCTTCCATCCACAGTCAACACCCTTTATTGCAGCCAGATCAAGAGTCATATTGCATTGGATAAGTCTGCTGTTAGGGAGTTCTCCAAATTACTGAGAAGCAATTTGAAGACCTGATTGAGTCACTTGCTATACATCTGAGAACTGGACAGGAAATAAAGATGACAGAAGAATTGATGCCTTTCAATTATGTAGTTGGTTAAGAGTACTAAATATCCTATTATTTCTAAAAGAACAGATGTTTTGGTGAAAGTGCAGCAGAGTGCTTCTTAGAGGACTGAATGGTCAAGCTTCCTCTCACATACTTGTGAACAACATAATATCCATACTCATTTAAGGAAGACCTTTTAATGCCACTACCATTCAGATTTATACATGAAAAATCAGAGCCAAAGAGGAGGAAATAGATTATTTCTACCAAATTTTGCAGTCAGAAATAGATCAGACATGCAACCGAGATGCATTCATTGGTGACTGGAATGCAAAATTTTGGAACCAGGAAGAAGGATCACATGGACTTGATGGCAGAAATGAGGCTGAGGATAGAACTATACAATACTGCACAATCAATGTTTTATTCATTACAAATAACTTTTTACCCAGACTATACAATACATATGGATTTCACCTGATGAATCACATGAATCAGATTGATTACATCGATTACAATATCATCAGTAAAAACAAGGTCAAGTGCTGTTTGTGGAACAGGCCATCAACTACTCATATGCAAGTTCAAATTAAAGATAAAGAAGGTCAAATCATATCCGGAGGACTCAAAATTTCATCTTGAATCTATTTCCCCTGAATTTAAAAAGCAACTCAGGAACAGGTGTGAAGCCTTGAACACCAATGAGCAAACATGAGATGAGCTGGGGAAAAATATCAGGAATATCATCCATAAAGAATATAAAAGGTCATTACAATGACAGAGGAAGAAGAAAAGACCAAAATGGACTCTGAATATTGCTCTGGAGTGCCAAAAAGCCAAAGCAAAGGAAAGAAATCAAGAAGTTAAGGAGCTGAACAGAAGACTGTAAAGAAGAACAAATACTACATAAGACCATTATTGTAGAACATGTATGAGAATCTGAGAGGAGGAGGGGAGTAGCAGACGGGTGAAGATGGGTGGTGGTGGGGGTGTGATAATGGTTATTCAAAGGGTGGCAGAATGTTGTGGGTATAGGAAGGGGTGGGTAAAGGAAATGAGAATGATCTTGTGTGGAAAAACAATGTATACAAACTTTGTAAGTAAACCAGTTTAAAATAAAAATGTTATTTAAATAAAACAAAATTTTTAAAAAAGAATAATTACAGAAAAAGAACTGATGCCTTTGAGTTGTGGTGCAGGAGATGAGTCTTGAACATACCATAGATCACCAAGAAAACCAATAGGTCTGTCTTGGAGAGGGTGAAACCAAGTTTCTCCTTGGAGGCAAGGACTTTGAAGCTCTGTCTCACAAAATTTGGGCACATGGCCAGGAGGGTTTGGGTCTTGGAGAAGGACATGATGCTTGGAAGGGAAGAGGGACAGAGCAGTAGAGCAAGACTCCAGATAAGATGGATTGATACAGCAACTGGGACAATGGAGGTTGGTGTGCCAGAGTCAGTGAGGGTGACTCAGGACAGGGTAGGCATCCTATGTTCACTATGAGTTGCAAGTGACTCAATGGCACAAAACAACTTGTCCTTATATATGCCTTTGAATTGTGGTGTTGAATAAGAATTCTGAATAGTCCATGCACTGACAAAATAATAAACTAGTCTGTCTTGGAGGAAGAGCTTGTGTGTGTGTGTGTGTGTGTGTGTGTGTGTGTGTG
>NW_006399821.1:4091782-4093094 GCF_000299155.1 Elephantulus edwardii | reverse complement strand
TTTCTGTTGTTGGAACTTGTTTTATGACCTGTTCAATAGGTGTTCTATTTCAGTCTGTATCAGTGTAACTTGGTTGTGAGTTTCAAAGTATTTCTCCATTTCTTCTGGCTTTGTTTTAGTATAGTTTTTCCATAATATTCCATTGTTAACCTTTTTACTTAAGTTGGTTCTGTTGTACATTACCCTTGTCATCTCTTATTCAGTATATTTGAGTCTTTTCTTTCTTTTCCTTTGTTGGTTTTTCTAGTGGTTTGTCAATTTTACTGGCCTTCAGAGAACAAATTTCTGGTCTTATCAGTAGTTTCAATTGCTTTTCTGTTTCCTATTTGATTTCTTTCTGCCATAATTTTTATAATTTCATTTCAGTTAGAAGTTGATGGGTTTTCTTTCTGTTCTTTCTCAACCTGTTGGAGGTGTTGGGTTAAAGAATCATTTATAACTTTTTCTTCATTTTTGATGTATTGCTTAATTTGTATAGCTTATTGCTGTAATTTGACCTCTGGTTATATCTAATGATGTTGTCGGTTTCTTTTTTCAGTTCTATTAACATTTGCTTTGTGTATTTTACAGTTCTATAATTTTGGTGCATAGATATTTAATATGATTATATCTTCTTATTCTGTTTACCTTTTAAGTATTATATAGTGACCTTCGTTGTCCTTTGTGATCATTTTACACTAAAATCTATTTTATCTGAGATTAATATTGCTATTCACGCTTTTTCCAACATGCTATTTGCTTGGTTTATTTTTCCCGCACCCTTTTATTTTTAGCCTTTCTTTATCTTCACTTTTCATGTGTATCTCTTGTAGACATCATATTGATTAGTTTTGGGTTTTGGTTGGTGTTTTTATCCAGTCTGCTACTCTTTTTCTCTTCAGTGGTGTATTTAAACCATTCACATTCAATGCAGTTATTGACAGGTAAGGTTTTATTTCTATAATTTCATTGAGTACTTTTTTTTTGTGAATTACTGGTTACTTTGATCCATCCTGATTTCTATGGCATATCTGCAAGAAGGACTTCCCTCAAAATTTCCTGCACAGTAGTTTTGTTTACACAAACTCCCTTAATTTTTGCATTTCTGAGAATATCATGACCTCTTCATCATATTTCATGGACAGTTTTGCTAGATACAGTATGCTTGGTTAACAGATGTGTTCTTTGAGTGTTTGATATATGTTATTCTTTATTTTTAGCTTCAAACAATATAACTGTATTCTTTTTTAATTTAAATTTATTATTAACTTAAGTTAAAATTTACAAAGACTTTGGATTTTCATTCATTCATTGTTGCACTTTTTTCCCTTCC
>NW_006399821.1:4090060-4091682 GCF_000299155.1 Elephantulus edwardii | reverse complement strand
GAGGAGAGGAGAGGAGAGGGAGATATCTGCTGCAACATCTCTAGTATGGGTGATGCTAATGGTATTTTAGATACCAATGGCTCACCTTTGAGATTTACATTAAAACACATCATCACAGTACAAGAAAATTACAGGTTTGTATAAGGTATTCTGTCATCTCTTTGAATTCTAATACTTTTGAGTAAAAGTCATGTATAGTGAACTATTCCCACTTATAGGAAGCTCTGATGGCTTACTAGTAAGGAGTTGTGTGGCCAACCCAAACACACTTGGTTCAAATCCAGGGAGAAAGATGAACATTCTCCTGTGTGAATAATGCCATCTGAAAACCCATTGGAGAGTTAGCTATAGGTTGGTTGCCACTATCAGTTGCTGTTGTTAGATCTCCCTGTGAGCAACAGATCTAAAACCTGTCCTGTTCTGTACCAGCTTCACAGTACACACTCAAGCCTATTGGGCAGTCACTGTGTCAATCAACCTAGGTGAGGTAGTCTCCTTCTTCGTCCCCTCTTTCCAAGCATGATGTCCTCCTGCAAGGAATAGCCTCTCCTAGCAACACCTCCAAAGTGTGTAAAACAAAGCTTCAACATCCTTACTTCCAAGGAGCACTCTGGTTGTACCTTCTCTAAGACATATCTGATGTTGTATTGACAGTCCATGGGATATTCAGTACTCTTCTCCAATACCACAACTCAAAACTTCTTCTGTAATTCTTATTCATTGTCCAGCTCTCAACACCATGGTAGATGATTGCAAATACCATGGTCTGAATCATGCAAACCTTAGTCTCTAATAGTAGCACTGGAGATGTATTGGTGGACTATAATATGTTTTAACAGCTGCTTTATATACCAAAACAGAGTTTTTGTTTTTAGGTGCCATCTTGTAGACTCATATGACCCTATGAACAACCAAGCTGAAATTCGCCGCATCGTGCATTAAGTCCAACATAATTGAGCCCATCGTTAGTTATTGTGTTGATGCTCTTCCTCTGTTTTGCTGCCCTTTCTAAGCAAGACATCTTTTTTCAAGGACTGGCTCATAGTTGATCCATTGGGTTTGCAGGGGTTGTAAATCACACAGAAGATTAGCCTTTTTTTCTCTCAAGGAGAAGCTGGTGGATTTGAACTGTTTGCCTTTGGATTGACAGCCCAATCACTAAATTCCCAATCTCTAACTAAAGATGAACATAGGTGCTGAAATGGGTCTTTTTGGATCCTGGTCCCTGTATGATGAAGATCTTTGACAACAAGCAAGGGCCAAACATATGGTATCTCCAGTGAATGAAAGATCTTGTCATAGAGACTGCACCTTGGAATTTCTCTTCTAACCTCTTAAACTGTAAGAGAATGCAATTCTGTTTGTTAAGGCTATCCACTTGTGGTCATCGTGGTATAGCTGCACTAGATGATTAAGACACTTAATATATGACCATTAGAGTTGCTGTGATCAACTTGATCTTATATTATGCCATTTTTAAAAAGTTCAATGTTGAAGGAAGACAATCTTACTATTAAGCCACCATTTAGTTGAAGACTTGAAGAGGTGTTTATTTTTTGTTTTGTTTATTTAAAGTTTAAAGATTATTTTAGGATCAACAGTTCTGGAGTATTAATGTGTGT
>NW_006399821.1:4087989-4089862 GCF_000299155.1 Elephantulus edwardii | reverse complement strand
GAGAAATCAAAACTTAATCTTATTTGTTCTCTCTTACAGGTTACTTTTAGTTTTTTTCCTATCTGCTTTTGGAATTCTCTCCTTAACTTTGGTTCTTGCAAAGTTGACTATGATATGCCTTGGTGTTTTGTTTTAGGGTTTTTTGTTTTTATTTTTGGTTTCTGGTGGGAGGTCTTTTCTTTATGGGGTTCACTCAGCTTCTTGTGTATATATTCTCTCAAACTAGAAAGTTTTCTTGTAATAACTCTTCCATCCCTTTCTTGGTGCCCTTTTTTCTTCTCTTGTTCTAGGATTCCAATTATGCACATGTTATTCCTCTTGATGGTGTTTCACATTATTCTTAGGCCTTCTTTTTTCCCCCTTCCTTTTTGATTCTGCTTTTTGTTCTTACAGATCAGTGTTAAGAATTTTACCTTCTGTTTCACTGGTTCTGTGTTCCATCTCTTCAACTCTGCTCATATATCCCTCCAATATGTTGACACCATCTGAGACACTCGTCCTCATATTCTCTATTGCAGTTTCTTGTTTTTCTAGCGTTTCTAATGCCTCATTTCTTTTATCTGCATTGCCTTGGATTTTTTTTTCTTTATTTCTCCTTGGATTTTTTTTTTTTTTTGTATAATCCTGTAATTCTTCAAGTTTGTCTTTCACTCATTGAAAACATTCAATCCTTCTTTATTTTGGATTATGTGTCAGAAAGTTCCATCCTACATTTTGGCTTCAGGAATCTGTGTTTTTATCACTTTTTTGGGGTGACACCTTTCTTTGGTTTTGTGTAGGGTGAGTTAACCTACTTCTTTCCTGTCATTGCTGTTGTGAGTTTTTCTTGCCTGGGGCCCTAGAAGGACCTTGGTCGGATGACCTTGGCTTGTGAGTTCAGCATTCTAGATGAGGGAACTGTAGCTCACTTTTCCTGAATTTCTCTCTGATCCTTGGTCTCAAGTTTTTTCCTTCTTTCCTTAAGTTAGAGAGCTCAAACAGTAGTAGGGATGGGGAGGAAAACTCACCCTGCCTGTAATTTTTCTTCTCTGGTCTGGTGGCAAAATTATCTGGGACTAGTGGGTCAACTGCTTCTGTTCCTTTTGAATTCTGCAGCTAAGTTCTCTGGGGTGGATGGCTTCTTGTTTTGTGTTTGTATCCCTCTCTCCTAAATTTTGTTTTTCTCTGAAGTCTGTAGAGTGGTCTAGCCAGAGTCCCTGGCTCTCCTTGCCACTCTTTCTGATAGTTAAGGAGGAAGGACTTTGCCTTAGACTTCTGTTCTAAGACTGTATTCCTGTAGCTGCTGATTGCTGGAGCCTTCGAGTTAATGTGCATGTCTGAAAAAGTAGGATGATATCCCAGCAAAAACATTGTCTTAGCTGGATCCTTAATATTGGTGTTACCCTACCACCAACCCCTTGCTGCACAGCAGGGTCCAAAGGGGCCTGTTCTGCATCTTGTGGCTATTGCTGGGGCTAGGTATGCCAGAGGGATTATCAGGAATCAATGGCAATGTCACCTGTTAGGATCATCTGTCAAGATGATTTCTCATTGTAGTTTTGATTTACATCTTTCTGAAAGTTAAGAATCTTTTTTTCTCTACCAGTTTATTTACAGAACTCGAATACAAATTAGAACAAATTCTTTCAATTTCCCTCACCTACCATACCCATCAAATTGTACAACCCAATGATTAATTCTCCCTTCCCCTGCGCATCCACATCCCTCTGCTTTACAGTCTCTCCCACCCCTCCTGGATCCTTACACTCATTCTACAATAACGGTTTTATATAATATTTATCCTTGTGGGACTGAGTTAGTTCACTCAGCATAATGCTCTCCAGTCCCTCCCAAGTTAGGTAATAATTTACAGTTATTGCTCCTTCGTGCTGCA
>NW_006399821.1:4083192-4087889 GCF_000299155.1 Elephantulus edwardii | reverse complement strand
ACTCTGAAGATTGCACTGGAGCGTAGAGAAGCCAAAGCACAAGGAAGAATTCAAGATACTAAAGAGCTTATCAGAAGATCCCAAAAGGCTGCTCAGAATGACAAAGCAGAATACTACAGTGAAATGTGCGAGGAGCTAGAGTCGGAAAATCAAAGGGGCTGAACTCGCTCAGCATCATATATATATATTTATCTCTATCTTTTTAGAAAGTACTGAGTTAAGTTAATATTTAACAGTGTAGCAAATAAAATGATCCTGCCATAGGAATATTAAGAAATAAACAAACCAATTTCAAATGACCCAGTATTTTGTTTATATTTCTATTACAGGTGCTTTTGGTTTTCTTACATAAGCATTATACGTTAACTTTGTGGGGGATAAAAATTAGCTGCACATTGTGAAATTCAGGAATGAAATAATCTCACCTTGGAGTTCCTAAAGTGCTATAGTTTTACACAATACCATTTTGCATCTCTGTAAATGGTTCCTTTGTTATCCACTACCCTTGGACCTACCAAGTTCTAGGTGGCCTTTCTGGTTGGAGCACAGTTACATCACCTGGTTTAACATTATATGTGTAGTCTATATACTTCACAGATGACATATACGCTTGAGATCACAGAGCTGTCTGCCCCAGATTGTTCACTTTGGAGAAATGAAGTGTGATTGCTTAATCATTAAAGATTGTTGAAGCAATGGTTGGTTTAATGTAGGTGGTCAATACCATTAAGCAAAATTAAGCCCCTTTCTTCTACTCAAGTAAAACTCTTGTGACTGCTAAATTGAATTTTGGGGTTTTTTAAATTATTATTAAAATGTTTCATAATATGTGACATTTACATGCGAAACCAAACTAATTGTTTTTTGGTATTACGTAGTACAACTCCCCACAGGAGCCTGGCTGGGCACATAGTGGTTAAGGGTGTACCCAGCTTAGTCTGACTGCAGTAACTAGCATGACTACTCACTAACTGATTGTGTTTGGGCCCCTCATGTCCTCAAAACGTGCTTGCCTCACTAGTAAAAAAAAAAAAGATGGCACAAATGTCCACCAAAGAAGAATACTGTGTGTATCTCTGTTTGGAAGCAAGCCTGGGGGGCATAGTGAGACAATATTCTTTCTTTCCTACCCTTTTAGTTTATTGTGAAGGTACAATTTGAGAGTTTATATGAAAAAGACTGCAATGCTTAGAAAAGGAAAAATTTGCAAAGTTTTTGTAGATTTTTCCTTTTCTGTGTCCTTGAGTACTATTGTTGTTGTTGTGTGCTGATGACTTGGAACCAGCTCCTAGGTGACCTAGGAAGTTCTTCAGAGGCAGTATATTGCACAGTAGATTGCATATGCTTCTCCCACAGAGCAGTTTCTTGCCAATACGCCACTAGAGCTTCCTTCTATGGTGTCAGTTTCCTTAATCTCCCTTCTAAAACAAACCCTATTTTCAGGTGACTGCTTATAATAGTGTAATAGAGAGAAATGATAATCCAGCACATTCTACCAACTGAAAATGGGTTGGAATGTAAATAAAATATTAAAGATGTTTATTGATTAATCATTGGGACTTCTTTGAATTAAAAAATAAGATAAATAGCTTTGAAGAAATAAAATTGTAGTCACTAAAGCTATTAATATTTGAAGTGGTGAAAATTATGGACAGTTACTGATAAAGCATAATATGAACAATTACAGTTAAAGGTGTATCAGAAAACTTTCAGAAAATTAAGGGAGGTTGGAAGTATTTCTTTTTATAAATGATTCCAGCATTTTTAATGGTCTTGTAAAAATTTTATGAGAAAATAAAAAAATGGCATACTGTGCTATCATATAGTGTTCAAAAATTTTATAACCTGGTTGTAAAAAACTTTTTTTACTAAATTAAGAAGAAATACATAGGTTTAATTCTAATTTAAATTTTGTTAAGGACAAGATGGAAGAGCTCTGGTAGCTTAGTGTTAAGGAGTTGTGCTAACTCAAAGACTTAGGGTTCAAATTTACCGGTGGCTCTGTGGGAAAAAGATGGACAGTCTCGTCCTCTGTGATTTACACCCTCTGAAACCTCATTGCAAGGTCAGTTATGAGTTAGTTCTGACCCTTCAGCACATGACAATAAAAATAAGAAAGTTGCATCAATTTTCAATATGAACCTTTTTGGTCTAAATTTGTTTAATCAAATTTCTTTTTCCCTATTATTATGAAATGTCCCCCTTTTTAAAGTATTTTTTTTTTATTTTACAGTGGCTAACTTAACAAAGTTTATATGCATTGTTTTTCGTACCCGATCTTTCCTATTTCCTGTTTTCATGTTTTTGTAGTGGTGCTATGAGCACTGGTGTACAAAGCTCCATTTGTGCCTCTGTTCTAATTTTCTTGGGGTATATTACAAACAGTAGAAGAGCTAGGTCATATTGCTACGTTCAACTAGCTGAGGAAATGTGAAACTGCCTTCCAGAGTAATTATACCATTTTATAATCACACCAACAGGAGTATAGAAGACAACAATACTTTCTTTCCTGTTAAACTTTGACACTGCTACTGGAGTTAGGTGGTATCCCATTGTGGTTTTGATTTGCATCTCTCTTATTGACAGTGATTTTTCTTCATGTGTCTGTTTGCCATCGGAATATCTTCTGTGAAAACTCTTTTCAGATCTTTGTACCATTTTATAATTGTATTATCAGTCTTTTTCTTGTGGACATCCTATAAAATTCTTTAACCTTTTGATATGAGGTCCTTGTCTGAGAGATGGTATTGCCAAATGTTTCTTTCTAGTCAGTAGGTTTTCTTTTTACTCTATTAGAAACTATTTTTTATACACATTGGGGGTTAATCTTTAAAATGTCCCATGCATTAATTTTATCCTTTCCAGATTGTGCATTTCTGTATATATTTGGCACTCTCTTTATACCAAGACTGAGCCATCTAAACTTGATCCCAGTTTGTCTCTTATGAACTTTATGGTTTGGGGCTTTACTCCCAGATCTGATCCACCTTGAGTTGATTTTTGTGTATGATGTGAGATGAGGATCCTGTTCCATTTTTCTGCAGGTAGCAGTCAAGTTTTTCCAGCACCATTTGTTGACGAGGTTGTCATTTCTCCATTTGAAAAGTTATTTTCCTTGTTGAATATCAGTTGACCATAAATAGTAGGGTCCATTTTTTTGTTCTTAATTCTGTTTCATTGATCTGTGTGCCTGTAATTGTACTAGTACCATACTATTTTGGTTACTATGACTGTTTAGTAGGTTTTGAGGTCAGGGAGTGCTATGCCTCCCACTTCATTTTTGTTTATCAGAAGTGTTTTGCTTATTTAAGGGTCTCTTTCCTCTCCAAATAAACTTGACAGTTTTCCTTTTGATCTCCTTGAAAAAAGAATTTGATATCTGTATTGGGATTGCACTGAAAATATAGACTGCTTTTGGTAAGATTATCATTTTCACAATATTGGGTTCTCCCTTCTCATGAACAGGACACACTTTCCCACTTATTTAGGTCTTTTATTGTGTCCCGCAGAAATGTCCTGTAGTTTTCTCTACGCAAGTCTAGTTAGGTTCACTCCCAAGTATCTGTTTCTGGTTGGCTATTATATATGGTGTTGCTTTCTTAGTTTCCTTCTCTGAGTTCTCCTTGTTACTGTAGAGGAACCCACTGCTTTTTTTTGGTCTACTAGCTCTGACAGTTTTTTGTTGAGTCCTTGGGGTTGTCTGTGTACACAATCATATCATCTGAATATAGTGACAGTTTTGCTATCTCTTTTCTGCTCTGCATGCCTTTTATTTCCTTTTCTTATCATATTGTCCTATCAAGTACTTCTAATACAATATTGAATAGAAGTGGTGACAGTGGGTATTCTTGTTCTGGTTCCTGTTCAAAAGGAAATCTCTTTTTTGGGGGGACTGGGAGGGATTTTTTAAAATTTATATTTTTTTATTAATTTCAATGAACATCTACAGAGATTTTGGAATTCCATTCTTTCATTGTTGCACTTTTCTCCCCGCCCCCCCCAAGTTCTCTCCTCTCCTTGAAAAGCAAAAGAAAAACTCCTTCATTGATACATAAATCTTTTGATATTTCTCCATTAAGAATTATATTCGCTTTTGGTTTTGAGTATATGTTTTTCACTATATTAAGGACATTCCCTTCAATTCCAATTTTTCTGAATGTCTTTATCAGGATGGGGTGTTGGATTTTGTCAAATGGATTTTCTGCACCAATTGCTAAGGACATATAAATCCATTTCCCATTTTTAATTACTTTATCTTAATGTAAGAAATTTCATATAATCCTTATAAGTCTAACTGCCTGAATTCAATCTATGCTCCACTTCTTACTAGATAATGTATGTTTCTTAATTTGAGTCTTATGTATAAAATGGAATAATAATTGTTTTCACTCAGGGCTATTTTGAGTGTAAAAGGATATAATGTAACTAAGATCGTTGTTATTATTATTATTACTACTATTTCTCCTATTACTTGTTACAATATAAAATACAGTAATAATAAAGGAGAAATTGTATAAAAAGATAGGCAGCTTATCCTCCATAAATTAAAGAAGTTAAACTTCCAGATCTTGGCAAGGATATGAAATTATTGATTGGGTAAAGTAATTCTTCTGGTATTCCCTGCTTTCAGCTAAGATCCATCTAACATCAGCAACAATATCCCTACTACCACGACCCCTTCTAAACCCAGCCTGGAC
>NW_006399821.1:4072490-4082127 GCF_000299155.1 Elephantulus edwardii | reverse complement strand
GTTTTACTGAGTGGGAATATATAAGAATAATGCTCTGCACATTTGTTCTTTAATTTCAGGGATTAAAGAATAAGCTCTGAGGAAAAACAAATAATATTCTATGTTTAAACTGCACAGTACTCTTGCTATGTTCATCCTTTGCACAAGAAAATTTATCCTATTAAAATATGCAACATGCCATGAAAGAACCAAAGATGAAGAAAAAGGGCTCAATCAGTACACTAAGCAATGAATTTTGAAAATAGGGTGTATAAAAAAATCCCCATAAATATTATGAAAAACAGTAGAAGGACCAAGGCCATGAATAAAACCAAACTGATAATGACTCAACACTTAAAGATTGCTTTTGACAAGGGCACACACCAATATCAAAACCTAATGATAAGAAACTGTAGGACACTTTAAAAAATACCAAAAAGAACAATAAAAACCAATCACCTAATGATAATCATTTTTAGTAAAAATGTACTGAAAGTTATTAAAAAAAAATACCTGAAACTGCCTTTCTACAAAGATGGCACCTAATGCGAAGAAGGAAGCCCTTGCCCCTCCCAAAACTGAAGCCAAAGCAAAGGTGTTAAAGGCCAAGAAAGCAGTCTTAAAGGGCATTTACAGCCGCAAAAATAAAGAAAATCTGCACATCACCCACCTTATGGCAGTCTAAGACACTGAAACTCTGAAGGCAGCCTATATATACACAGTAGAGCACCCCCAGGAGAAATGAATTTGACCACTATGCCTTTATCAAGTTTCCCCGGACCCCTGAGTCAGCCATGAAGAAGATAGAAGATCACTTATCTGTGCTCATTGTGGATGTCAAGGCCAACAAACACCAAATAAGACAAGCTGTAAAGAAGCTCTATGATATTGATATGGCTACGGTCAACATTTTGATTAGGTCTGATGGAGAGAGGAAGAACTGTGTTCATCTTGTTCCTATGATGCTTTTGATGTTGCCAACAAAATTGGGATCATTTAACCTGAGTCTAAGTAAAAAAGTTTTTCACCATAAAAAAATGATAATACCTGAAATATTGTATCCACAAGGAACTTCCAGAAATTCAAATTGTATTCAGAAAAGGCTATGGAACAAGAGACATCATCACTGATGTCAGCTGGATATTGACTGAAAACAAAGAATACAAGAAAAAGATTTATTTGGATTTTATTGACTATGCAAAAGCATTTAGTGTGTGAATCATAACAAATTATAATTAAATTATGAAGAATGAGAATCCTGGAATACTTAACTGTTCTCATGTGAAATTTATACCTAGATCAACAAGCTGTTGTTCAAAGAGAACAAAGGAACATTGCACAGTTTAAAAATCAAGAAATGTGTCATGGCTGTATATTTTCTCCAAACCCACTCACTTTGTACACTGAGCAATGAATTTTAAAAATAGGGTGTATAAAAAAGAATATAGCATCAGGTTGGTACAAGACTCAATAACAATCTACATTAGCAAGTGATGCAACTTTACTTACCAAAAGTGAGGAGGATTTGAAGTGCTGCTGCAGAAGATTAACGACTATAGCCTTCAGTATGCTTTATTTCTCAACATTAAGGAAACAAAAATCCTCACCACTGGACCTAAAGGCAATATTATAATAGATGGAGAAAAGAATTGTCAACTACATTATTTTCTTTAGATCCATAATCCATAAACCCTTGGAAGCAGCAGTCAAGAAATTAAAAGATGTGTTGTATTGGTGAAATTTGATGTCAAGGACCTCTATAAAGTTCTTTGGAGCAAGTATATGTGGCCATGAAGCAGAGATTCAGTCTGTTTCTGCAGGGGAAAAGTGTCATGACCAACATACTGCCCAACTTTGAGGCCAAAATTGGCTGACTAGGAGCTACATCGTCCTCAGTATCACTGGACTGGTGGCCTTCTGCTTGATGTTCAGTTATAGTTATGGAGTTGTCATATTTTCTCTGATTTCTTCATGTCATGGATTCACTTCTACAACTTGCTAAGTATGACTTCTTGTGCTGAATGGCACTAAGCCTTTCCAACAGCAGAATTGCTTTAAAAGGACATGATCCTCCCTTTGTTCCTGAAGCATGAGAACAAGGTAGAGAAAGCAGGTGTGATGAAGTACCTGGAAGATAAACCAAAAGAAACTACAGATGCCATTACTTAAGAAGCCTAGAAAGCCATAGTGAATTTACTGTCTGTGAACAGAAACACACTGGCTGGTGTGCCCTATGCCTTTAAGCTAACAATTTTGTGTCCCTGTTAAAACACACACACACACACACACAACAGGGAGCTCTGTTGGCCTAGTGGCAAGAAGCTGCAACTACAATCCCAGAGGTGCAAGGTTAGAATCCACCAGATGCTCTGCCGGGGAAGGAGGGGCAAGCCCCTCCTGTACCAGTCAGATCTGATTTGGCGGTACACGCACACAAAAATAATAAAATAAAATTTAAAAAAATATTTTAAAAAAAACAAAACACACACAACATATCTGATTAAGAATTTAATCATTCTTGAGTCTCTGGAAAAATATAAGAACTCCTTATGTGCTAAATTTGTATATTAAAAAATACTTTAAACTATTAGTATCTCTACTTCTGGTCCTCCTTATTTAGATGTTGACTGATTTGTCAGGCACTATGCTAGACATCTTATAAAGAGATGGAGGTGATGGTGCTTGTTTTTAAGAAATTCCTACTTGAGAACCACAGTTTACCAATAGTTACCACGTGGTATACCACAGTGGATATCTCCATGGAGTTACTGAGGAACATAACTAGGAGGTATTCACTTTTCTATGGATAGGTGGAAAACTTTGGACATTCTTCTATTGATGTGTCTATTCATTGCCTTGGGATGCCATAGTAAAATACCATGACCTACGTAAGTGACTTATAATAAAAAGAAATGTGTTGACCCTTAGTTCTAAAAGTGAAAGTTCCTTCTGACACTTTGAAGGATTCTCTAATTCTCTCTTAGCTTTTGATGGCTCTAGGCACTCCTTGGCTTAGATCTTCTGTGTTACATAGCATCCTTCCACTGTCTGTCTCTTCTTTTATGAGGATACCAGATATATAGGATAAGAACTCTCCTCCAATCTGACTCATATTAACTGAAAATTTCTTCAACTCTATTTCTTAACAAGGTTATATTTATACATTCAGTATTTATGATTGTAACAGATCTTTAGGGGGTTATAATTCAATTTGTAACAAAGTTATAAAAATATATAAAGGTATGAAAATGTATAAAGACTTCTCTTAAAAGAAAAGTGAATATTTAGGGCATGAAGGAGAGGCTTGCTAAGATAATAACATAGAGTTGGATACAACTGAAGAGAATAGGTAGAGGGGGGCAGAAGAAGAAACTGAGGGATGGTGTATGACTGACCTTGTAGGAATATTCCTTATACCATCCAGTGGATTTTCAGATGCAGTTCGTCTCATGAGAGGAGATTGTCCATCTTTCTCCCTAGGAGAAGGTAGTGGATTCAAACTGCATGCCTTTGGGATTGCAACACAGCTCCTTACCACTCGGCCACCAGAGCTCCTAGGAATATTTCTTTAGAGAACATCTGTAGCCACTGAAGAAATAGAGTTGTGATCCAATTTGCATTCTGAAACTCTTAATTATGAGGCCAGATTGAAGGGAGAGGAGACCCAGGATAAGAAGAGTATCTGATAGTGATGGCAGTAATCCAGAAAAGAAAGCAGCAAGGTCTAAGAGTAAATGGAATGGTTGGTAGACTCAGACCTTGTGCATCTGTCAGGCTCTGGTTTGAAAGTAGCTTAAGCTTAAGATAGATAGACAAATGGGTGTTACCTGTATGAGGGGGTGATCTCCAGTGGAAGCTGTGTATCTGGTCTGACCTCAGACTACTGGAACCAGTAACTCCTATTTCCAAGATTACCACTCTAGTCTCTGTTTTCACTTCTGTGATTACATCTTTTGAAACTCATTTTTTCTATGAAGCCAGTTACTATAGTCACTACCAGCTTCACACAGTCTCACTACTTTGAAGGAAAAGATTTCTTCTCTAGTCTAATTGGGCAGGAGGGTGGGGTAGCACCTGAGGAAAGACTAATGATTTGCTTTATTCAGCTGCCCTTTGTTTCAATCCAGAAAGTATAGTTCTGTGGGCCAGCCTGGGTTAAGTCCACATTCTTTAGTAAATTTCATTCCTCCAAAGTGCCAGAAACAGGCTGTTATCTAGTACCATGCATTGAAGGAAAGAGAAGAAACACATGTGTTTGAGTGCAATCTACAAGCTAGGCAGCCTTCCTAATTATTGTCATTGAAGTCTAGATTTGAAAGTTCTTTAGGAATAACTAGGAAATAGAATGAGTAGAACTTGGTAAGCAGTTAGCTGTGGAAGCTGTGAGTGAGACAGGAGATACCAGTCATTCCAACTGTAAGGAAAGGAGACTTGAATGGGAAGTCAAAGTTTCTGTCCTTAAGGTAAGCAGGAAGACAGCCTGCTCATCTGTCATTGTTAGGTGCAGAATGACTCTTGTAGACCTGAAGGAAACACCGTGGTGTAATGGATCTTAGAATTAAGGGAAGGAAGTCAAGATTGGGAGAACTTTGAAGTTCAAGGGACTGGAAGTTCTATTGTGTTTGAAAAACAGGTGTTTTAAAATTGTAAGAGTACGTCCCAATGAGGTAGAAGGGTAGACTTGTAGCCAGTGAGTACTCAGTGAGATGTGCAGGTTCACACTTTTAAGAGGTGGAATAGAAACTATGAACTTCTATAGATTCCATACCTGCACCATTTCCCTGCTACATTTTCACTTGTTTATGTGTTGGACCATTTATGCCTCTAGTAAAGGCCAGCACCCTAGTTGTCCATTGGTTCCTATCTACCAGTACCTCCTGAAAGACAAACCTGAAGGAATTTGCACCTTTCTCCCTTGAATCACTTTTTCCATCCTTACTAATTCTTGACTTTTTTACTCTTTCATGTAAATAAGAAATTTTTCTATCCTCATGACATAAAGACATCTTAATTCCTTTCTATCTTACAGTAAAATTCTCTAAAACAGTTACCCGCACGTAAGTCTATCTTTTCCTTCTCTCTTAAGCACATGTGAATTGGACTTTCTTCCTCATTCTTCTGACAATTTCAGTTGTGGCCACCAGTTGCCATCATGCGGCTTAGTCTTGTATTCATTTGTCAGTCCGCAGCTCCCTGACGGTTCCAGTGATGGCTGCCTCCTTGAAACAGGTTTTCCCAGGCTCTCCAAATACCACCTGTGGAAACCATGTATTTAGGTTTTTCTTCGACCTCACTGCTTATTTCTTTTTATTCATCTTTGCTGGCTTGTTTTCATCTCTTGATCTATGAACAGTGTAGATCTGTGAGCTCAGTTCTTGGGCTATTTCTGTGTTCTTGCTTGATGCCTTTTCTTGGTGGTCTCAGCGAGTTTCATGAAAGTAGCTACCATCCATCTACACACTGACAATTCCCAACTGTGTGGTCTCAGCCTAGACCACTCCTGAGAAGGCCAGGCTCTGTATCTAGTTGGACTTTAGAATGAAGATTCACCTCTTATCTTGTTATTAATAAGTAGTTTGTGTTTCCTATGTCCCTGATAGGTTTGATTAGTACATGCAATGAATTTACATGTACATGCTGATGTTTGGTACCTATGAGTCAGTTCGGACTCATATCTACCCTCTGTAGAACAGAAGGAAGCCTTGCCCAATCCAGTGCTAGCCTCCCAGTCTTTGCTATGCTTATGTCCAGTCTTGCCATCACTGTGTCAGTCCCTCATGTTGAGGGTCTTCTCTTTTGCTCATCTTTTACCATCCTAAACATGGTATCTTTTTCCAGGGACCGGCCCCTCCTGATTACATGTCCAAATTATGTGAGGAAAAGTCTCATAATCCTTGCTTCCAATGAGTGCTCCTTGACACTGATAGTGGAAGCATTTTTAATTTTCATACTTAAGGAAAATAGATGATACTGACATCTAATAAGTAAGTCTAGAATGCTGCCAAATACCCTTGTAATGTAGAACAGTTCCTTCTCCCCAAAAAGGAATTCTCTGGGCCCAATAATCAATAGTGAAAAATTTGAGAAAATATTTATAAATTTTAATATTCTAGTTGTATGCATTGAATATTTCAGACAAATAGCCGGGTAGTTTGAGCCAGTCCCTTTAAACACATACTTGTAAATAGTTGCCAAAAGATGGTAGCTACCCTAACAAATGCACATTGTAAAGAACCCTCTTTTAAGCCTGGGATTCCTTTAAGCATGCCTGTTGGATTTTGAGTACCTACAGTTAAATAGTGTTGCTTTTGGCAGGGCTTGGTGAGCAAATGAGGTATAATCTTTCTGATCTCAGTAGTCTGGTCAGCCAGCCATGACGTTCTCAGTGTCTTTTCTTTCTACACCCTGTCTGTCCGAGCCATGGCCCAGGCAGTTCTCAGTAGGGTAGCCTGAGATTACCATGTGTATCAGAGCTACAGATGGCAGGATGGGAAAACGCAGGCCCCAGGCATAGGTTCATATTGGGTTCAGGATGAATTGGAATGATGTTTTTTTCCTAATGAATATCATCCAAAACTGTCTTCTTATTTACTTTGTCTAATTCAAAATATGTTTAAATCAAAAGTTCTTGGTTTTCTGTGGGATAGGATATTTATTAGAGAAATTGCGGTCACTTCAAATACTTTATGGATGCTGGCAGGGGTAAATTTTCCATATGTATATAAGTATGCCCACACATAGTTATATTTTATATCTCACACACACATACACTGTAACATGATTGTGTATAAGGACTAGATAATATAATATAGTTCACTACAGAAATAGAAGAGGTATCTACTTAATATGATAAGCAGAAGACTGTATCTCCTAGACTTTATGTAGTCTCCTAATTGTTTCTTTGTATATTCCTCTTAGTCATCGGATGTCCAGTGTATTTTCCTGTGTATATATGGTGGCATCTGCCTCTGGAAATTCTATGAACTTTGATAAATGTCGATAGTTGTAGAGGGACTTCAGGCCTTTTGTTCATAGGGTCACTATGAGTAGTGCTCAACTTGAAGGTAATCAACAATAACAACAGTACTTGAAAGGGTGGAACAGCACAAAAGAGGAAGACTCTGAATGAGATGGATTGACTCAGTTTGGGGTAATGGGGCAAGAAGTGTCAAAGTCAATGAAATTGGCACATGATGGAGCAGGTTTCAGAGCTGTTGTACATAGGGTCGCTATGAGTTATAGTCATCTCAATAATACATAACATCAACAATAGTGGCAAGAAGGTGTGCTACAGTCTGAAAGGCCCACAGCTCAAGACCACCAGCTGCTTCATGGTAGAAAAATGAGTGGTCTCCTTCCATGGAAAGTAGTTATTCTGTGCCATTGAATTGCCTGCAACTCATAGAAACCGTATGCACAATAACTCTGAACCCTGCCCTATCCTAAGCCAATCTCAGTATCTTTGACACACCTACCCTCAATTACGTGCACATGCTCATGCACACACACATGTTGTGTTCTGTTGAATCAGAACGTACTTATAGCTGACCTTCCAGTGGGTTTTCAGAGGCAATAAATAGCATGGGAAGAGTTTATTCATCCTTCTGCAGAGCAGTTGGTGGACTTGAACCATCTGCCTATGGGATTGCAGTATAACTTCTTACAACTAGGCTACCAACTCTATATATGTATGTATTTAAAAATATATGTTGTTACTGTTATGTGCCATTAAGTCGACTACAACTCATAGCCACTCTGGGAACAATGGATCTGCACTCTACCCTAACCTGTACCATCCTCAATATCTCTGATATACTTCAGCCTATTGTTAGCCAATGTGTCAGTCCATTTTATATATAAAAGTAGTACATTCTAGTAAGGATTATGGTCTATCACTAAATCAGATTCTTTAAGGTCAATAAGTGTACTCCTCTTTGCCTATCAGCATGCTCTGGTGGTGTAGTCTGTAAGAAATCACACTACTAAGCTGAAGATTGACCTTTCTAGTTCGAATCCACCACCATCAGTAACATGGGAGAAAGATGATCAGTCTCTCATGTAAGTTTCAGCCTCCAAAATCCCACTAGAAGGTCAGCTACTAATACGAATTGGTTCCTACTTAATGACAATGAGTTAGAACGTTTTAGTTTTATTTATGTTTTAAGACCATTTTGTTATTTAGGTTTAATGCTGGTAATTTAAAATTAATCTTACTAGTTCTGGTTTTGTCCAACTTTGGCTTCCGTAGTAGCTCTTTGGCTTTGAGAGTACCATATTGTGTGCTTTGTGATATTCTTTCAAAAGGTTTACATTTTCAGTGAAAATGTGTATATGTGTATACACACACACACACACACAGAGTAAGGCTTCGACATGAGGACAAAGCCAGGAAATGGGACTTGGCTGGAATTCTACACTGGAGCTCCTCTTTGTGCTGCAGAATTGGAATGGTCTCATAACAGTCTTGATCATCTGTCGTCACAGGAAGGGAGGTTCAATGCAAGGGAAGAACTACAGACACAAGGCGAGCTTGTGCTCAGAATTTCATAAGGAAAAAGTCTAGCTTGTGCTTTATGTAGAAACAATTTTCATTTGTGTTTATAGCCTATTTGGATTTATAATTATCTCCCTCAAGTGAGGACCAGCAGGTTGGTGTGTCTACCTATAGTGAGGACTGAAATGGTGAAGATCAGGAGTTGGAGGCAACAGTGAGTGGACACTGAGTGCCATCCCATCTAGAAGGATAAGTTTAGATCCCAACAGGGTAGATGGATGCCTGTGGTAGCTAAGCAGAGCTATCATGGCAGCCACAGAGGGTCTGAGCTGGGGCCCCCAGCAGTTGTGTGGACTGATACTTACGTGGTGGGACATGTCAGGGAGTGAGCCTTTGGTCCAGGAACATGGTAGACATAGTGACAATCCACTCCACACAATGTTCTTGAGGGCCCTGCCACCATGGAGAGACAGCAGGCTGGCCTGTAGTAAAGAAGTGGGTACCTTGCAAGAGTACTAGAAGAAGGGAATTCAGCCCTGAAGTGCAGGAGCTAGGGGTGGAGCTGCAACAAGGTACAGGAGAAAGGAAGAAGGGAGCCCCAACAGGCTACTACAGCATTCCAGAGCAAAGTTTGGGATGATTCTGAGGAACATTGGGGGAAGCTTGAGAGTTCCAGGGAACAAAATACTACTCAGCTTCTCAGTTGAGAAGCAGTATTCTTGAGAATGTTCCCTTCATACTGGCAGACTCAAGCTGGTGAGGAATACCAGGCCCATCAGACCCCAGGGGCCTGAGAAGCGGCAGGAAACAAAATGACTACTAGAGTCCAGGAGGGAAAGGTGGCTTGGATGTCCAGCGAACAACTGTGGACAGGAAAGCAGTCTCAGGAAGGAGATGGGCTTCCAAGGGGCTTAGGACCCTGAGGTGCAGGTTGGGAAGCAAATGATAGCTCCAAACTAAGTGAGTACAGGATATATGGTTCAAGGGACCAGAAAAGCACTGTGAGCCTGGGAGTTATTTCTCTAAGATAGCTGTGCTTAGGAAGAACCTTGAAATGGTGAAATCAGAGTGCTTACTGTTGTTGTTATGTGCCTTCGAGTCGCTTGCGACTCATAGCGACCCTATGTAAAACAGCCCTAAACTCTGCTCTGTCCTGTGCCAATC
>NW_006399821.1:4017961-4070415 GCF_000299155.1 Elephantulus edwardii | reverse complement strand
TGGTCTGTTCCACAGTCAGCTCCTGGCCTAGTTTTCACAGCTGATATTGAGCTTCTCCAGCAGTTCTTTCCACAGATGTAATTGATCTGATTCCTATGCGTACCTACAAGTACATAAACCCAGCACTGTTGTGACAACCAATTGTGCTGCTTCAACTTAACCCTCACATCTTAGTTTGTAGCTTAGTCCATAGGGGACTTTACTGGTAAACCTCTTTGGTAGTTTGAGCGAGAATGATGGACAATCTCTGTCCATTTTGTTTATTTACAGCCTCCTAAAACCTGGTGGAGAGTCAGCTATGAGTTGCAACCAACTCGAATGCAGTTAGTTTGGGTATTTTGGTTTTGAAATGCATATTATCAAATGAAGAGTCCATCTTAACGAAGAATTATGCCTTGTGATTCCAACCATAATGTTCTATTAAAAACAAAGCTATAAACAATTAAAAGACCAGTAGTTGTCAGGGTTTCACAGGAGTTAGTGTAGGCTGAATAGGCAAAGCATAGGACAATTTTAGGACTATGAGGCTATTCTGTATGACACTATACTAGTAGATATATGACATGAAGCATTTGTGAAAACAAAGCCCACAAACAACATTATCATGAATCAAAAAAAGATTGATATTTTCAATAATTTCATTTTACTGTTATCTATAAGGAACTCAGGTGGTGTAGTAGATAAGGAATTGTGCTGCTAACCCAAACGTAGGCAATTCAAATCAACCTACTGCTCCTAGAGAGAAAGATAGATAATTTCTTTCTGTGCAATTTATAGCTTCTGAAAATCTGCTGGAAGGTCAACTCTGAATTAGTTCTGACATTGACAGCAATGAATTGAGTGAATATAATCAATCGCCAAGGAAGCATAAGTAATCATATTAATCATATTAATCATAAGCAGCATATTGCAGTGGGCTTATCTGCTGCCAAGGATCTCAAGTGATAAAGAGCAAAGATAACACTCTAGAGACTAAGGTGCTTCTTATTCAAACCACAATATTTTAAGTTATTGCAGATGCATATTAATATTGAATGATTTATTAAGCAAGACCAGAGGAGAATTGATGCCTTTTGAATCGTAATGTTGTTGAAGATTACAGAATTTATCCTGAACTACCAAAATAACAAATTTGTCTTATACAGAATGGAACAACAATGTTCCTTAGAAACAAGGCTGATGAGCCTTTGTCTCACATACGTGGGGCACATTTATCAGTAAAAGTAAACCCCTGCAGAAGGACATTCCACTTGGAAAGCAAAGGGATAGAGAAAATCCAATAAGGTGGATTGACACAGTAACTGCAACAATGGTTTTTATTAGGCAGTGACAATTTCAGGGAAAGTCTCATTTTCTTGTATATAAGGAAGTAAGTATGTGTCAGATGTGACTTGATGGAATGTAACAACAACCCCATCAGGATGCCAGGTTCAAACTCAGAAGTTAATTGCACTCTTACTTTCTGATCTGCTGGTTTCTACAACACCACTTTCCTATGTTCAGTATAAAATATTAATTAAAATGCCATATTTAAGGAGCCTTGATGACATACTGGTTAAGCATTATGGTTCTAACCAAAATACTACTTCTTGGAACCCACCAGACTGCCAGTGTGCAGAAAGAGATGAAACTGTCTGCCCCTGTAGACATTCAGTCTAGGAAATCTTGTGAGGCACTTTTACTCTGTCCTTGAGGGTTAATATGGGTCAGAATTGATTCTATGGCAGTGAATTTGGTTTTGGTTGATTTTGTATTATCTTGGGAAACAAATATGGATCTTTAGCATTTAAAAAAAAAAGAAAATGTGATACAACAGGATGTGGAAACTAACAACATTACTATTAGGTGCAAGTATAATCTTGCTGAATATTATTTTTTTTATTAATTTTAATGAACGTTTACAGAGATTTTGGATTTCCATTCATTCATTGTTGCACTTTTCTCACCTCCCACCTCCCCCCATCCCTAGTTCGTTCTTCTCTTTGAAAAGTAAAAGAAAAATTCCTTCATTAGCGTATTATTTTAAAAGTCAATGAATTGTAGTATTGAAAAAGAGTATTGAATATACCCTGGACTTCCAAAAGAACTGTCAGAAATCCACAAGAAGATGGTTTTCACACATCAAATGTTATTATCTTTCAGTTTATGAGGCAAGGAGTCCAAATTCAGGGTGCCAATTCCGAAGGAAGGCCCTCCCTCTCTGTCATCCCTGGGATGATACCCTTGTAATTCAGGGTGCCAACTCTGAAGGAAGGCCCTCCCTCTCTGTCATCTCTGGGATGATACCCTTGTCTTTTTCAGCCTCTGTAGGCCTATGTTCCTTAGAGATTGCTCTATGTCCTGGCTTTCCCCAGCATCAAGGAGGTTCCTACAGCAGAGGCCTGAGTCCAAAAGGATCATGTCCAGTCCAGGCAGTCCTTTCTTACTGCTACTGAAATCTCTTTTTTACCTGCTTTCCTCCCCTTTTAGCTCTGTTGAGATAAAAAATGTTACAGTCCACAGCCTACCTAAACGTCTTATATTGGATCAAGGTTGTGATGAGATTAAGTGGTGTTGCATTCCACCCTTAATTCTTTGACAACTTTCTGGTATACCAATTCATGGGGAATCATATACCCTCCACATCATATCATCATGTAAATATATTTTGGGGAAACAAATTCAGTCCATGACACTTGCACCTTCCTCTCTTCCCCTGCTTCCACATTCATTACCATATCAACTGCAAATCCAAATTTCATCCTAGGACAAAAGTTCTCTGTCTTTGTGAATCCAGAATAGGAGTTACCTGATTGTTTCTGCAGTACAATAGAGACATGGGCACACACAGACATTTCCATTACAGATGGAAGGAATCAGAGAGAAGGAGAGGATATCAGGCACCAAGCTAGTCAGATACCCAGCAGAACAATGCACATTTGCCTGCAAGGGTCACAAATAACCCTCTAGATAAGATGTGGATTATTATGATTTTTTCCCCTAACTTTTTATTTTGAGTTGAGTAAAAGTTTGCAACTAAAATATTGATTTTACATTTTATGATTTATACTTGTTTTATGACATTGATTACAATCTCCCCATGACAACAATGCTCTTTCCATTTCCTGTCTTGTTTCCCTTTTAATTTTTCTATCCTTTCCTGCCTTCTGAACAATGTTGTTTATTGCCGTTAAGTTGAGCACAACTCATAGAGACCCTGGAAACAAAAACCCTAAAGCCTTTCTATAACTGTTGTCATTAATCAAAGTTCGTAGAGTTTCCAGAGGCATGCTGTTTAGGAAATGGATGCCACTCCTGCGTATATCCCTAAGCAGGGATAACTGCTGTATCTTATATCTGAGCTATAGCTCCAAGAAAATGCCATCCTTTTGTACTTTTATGGCTTGATTGTGCTAAGGAATATGTCTTTCCTTAATGTTATTTATTCCCTTATTGACCTATATATTGTTGTTGTTATGTGCCATCGAGTCGTTTGAGACTCATAGCGACCCTATGTACAACAGCCCTAAATCCTGCTCTATCCTGTGCCACCTGCATTGCCTCTGACACACCCATCCTGATTACCCCAGTCACTGAATCAATCTGCATCATACAGGGTCTTCCCCTCCTTGCACTGTCCCTCTACTCTACCCAGCATGATGTCCCTCTCCAAAGACCTGTCTCTCCTTGCAACATGTCCAAAGTATGTCAGGTGAAGCCCCAGAATCCTTGCCTCCAAGGAATAGCCTGGTTTAACCCTCTCTAGGATAGATCTGTTTGTTTTCTTGGCAGTCCATGGAACATTCAATACTCTTCTCCAGCACCACAGCTCAAAGGCATCAGTTCTCCTTCTATCCTCTCTAGTCATTGTCCAACTCTCAGATGCATAACAAGTGATTGTAAAGACCATGGCCTGTATCAGGCGCACCTTAGTCTCCAGAGAGACCCCGTTGCTCTTGAGTACTTTAGAGAGGTCATTAACAGCAGACTTTCCCATCGCAATACGTTTTTTTATTTCCTGGCTGCTGGTGCCAAGAGTGTTGACCGTGGAGCCAAGCAAACTGAAGCTGTGAACAATCTTAATCTCTTCGCCATCCATCCTGATGCCACATGACCTATATATTAGTTTTTCTTTTTTAAAAAAAAATCATTTATCCTATATATTATTTGTCTGGAAGTTTAATTATGGGAATCAGTTCAGGTCTAGGCTTGAAAGATGACAATAGTGTTGGGATTTTCCCAGTCTGTATATAATCTCTTCTATAGTTTTAAGCCTGATCTATATGATTTTTGAGGTAGATCTCTCTCCCACACTATTTCTCTCTCTGCACAGGACTTTTTACTGTGATTTTTTTCTTTCTTTTTTAAGAAACAGTCAGTAATGATAGATGGCTCACATCTGGTTCTTCTAGTCTCAGAGTAATAGAGACTAAAGTTTACATAGTCTGTTAGTCCTCTGGTCAAATAATCTTTTATTTTCTTTACTCTTTGCTGGGATAGGAAGATAGCGATAGTTGCTCCTTATATGCTATTTTGCAGTGTTTTAAAGTTCTAGTTGTTGTTATGTGCCATGAAGTACTTGTGACCTATAGTAACACTATGTATAGCAGCTCTGTGCCAATCCTAGTGCCTATACACCTAACTACATTTCCTCAGTTATTCTACCAATCCAGCTCATCCGGGGTCTTCCTCTCCTGCATTGTCCCTCCACGCTTCCGAACGTGATCTTTCTCCAAGGACTGGTCAGTCTTGGCCACATGCCCAAATTATGTGAGACGAAGCTTCAAAATACTAATCACCAAGGAGAAACTTGATTTCACCCTTGTTGTTTTTGTTGTTTGGTGCCGTCGAGTCATAGATGACTCATAGAAACCCTATGAATGAAAGGCTGACCATGATTTCACCCTTAGACAGACCTATTTGGTTTTTTTTGTTGTCCAGGGTATGTTTAATACTCTTCTCCAGCACCACAACTCAAAGGCATCAATTCTTCTTCTGTTTTCTTTAGTCATTGTCCAGTTCTCTGATGCATATAGCAAGTAATGGTGAAGATCATGGCCTGGATTAGGCGCAATTTAGTCTTTAGATTGACATCGTTGCTCTTCAGTACTCTGGAAAGGTCCCTGACAACACATTTTTCCAGTGTAATTCGTTTTTTGATTCCTGACTGCTGGTTCCAAGAGTGTTGATTGTGGAGCCAAGCAAGCTGTAATTGTTAACAACCTCAATCTCTTCTCCATCTATCATGGGGCTGAAAATTGACCCAGTGATGAAAATCTGTCTTTTCTTGATATTGAGTTCAAATCCATATTGAAGACTATAGTCTTTGACCTTCTGCCGCAAGTGCTTCCGGTTCTTCTCAGTTTCAGCAAGCAAGATTGTGTCATCTGCATAATGTAAATTGTTGATGAGTCTTCCTCATCAGTTCTAGTTACTATTTACTATTACTATTCACTAAATAGGATTTTGTTGTTGCTGTGTGCCTTTGAGTTGGAATTGACCCATAGCTGACCCTCCAGCGGGTTTTGAGAGGAAGTAAGTTGCATAGGAGGAGATTGCTTATCCTTCTCCCACAGTATGCTACCTTGCAAGATCTTAAAGTTGTAGTTACTATTCACTAAATAGAATAGTATGATGTCCTCCTCCAATGGCCAGTCCTTCCTTGCCACGTGCCAAACTATGTGAGATGGAGCTTCAAAATTCTAACTTTCAGGAGAAACTTGGTTTCATTCTTTCCAAGACAGACCTGTTAGTTTTCCGGGTGGTCTATGGTATGTTCGAGACTCTTCTCTAGCACCAGAGAGTACAGAAGAGGAAGACCCTGGATGAAATGGAGTGACACTGTAATTGGGGCAATGAAGGTAAGTGTGTCAGAATCAGTGAGACTGGTTCAGGATAGGGCAGGCTTCAGAGCTGTTGTACATAGGGTCACTATGAGTTGCAGGAGACTCAACGACACATAACAGCAGAAAACAGAATAGTGTTCTTTAAAAATCAAAGAAGATATATGTACATATAGACTTTACATAAGGGTTGCATAGTACTCAGAGTGACAACATCTGTGGAAAGAATCACTAGAGAAGCTCAATATAACCAGTGAAAACCAGGCCAGGGGCTGACTGTGGAACAGATCATCAATTACTCATATGCAAATTCAAACTGAAGCTAAAGAAAATAAAAACAAGTCCACAAGAACCAAGATATGGCCTCGAGGCTGACCCATCTGAATGAAAAACTCATCACCAGAATTGGTTTGAGGCATTGTACTCTAATGATTAAAGACAATTATGTGATGAAATCAAAGATTTCATTCATGAGGAGAGCAAAATGTCATTAAAATCACTGAAAAGGGGGGGGGGAAGACCAAAATTGCAATAGCCCATTGAGTCACCAAAACAAAGGGAGAAAATGCTTAAGTAAAAGAACTAAACAGAAGATTTCAAAGGGCGACTCAAGAAGACAATGCCAGGTATTATGGCAAAACATCCAAAGATCTGGAGCTGGAGAATACAAAGGGAAGTACTCACTCACTTATAAGTACTCACTTATCCAGCTGCAAGAACTGAGAAATGAATTCAAGCCTCTTGCAATACTGAGAGATGCTATGGGGTGAATCTTGAATGGCCCTGGAATCATCAAAAGAAGATGTAAAGAATGCACAGAATCACTCTACCAAAAAGAATTGGTTGACACTGAAAAATTTCAGCAAATACCATATGGACAAGAGCCAATGATAATGAAGGAAGAAATCTAAGCTGTACTGAAGGAACTGGAGAGAGAGAGAGAGGAGAAGAAAAAAAAAAGACCCCAGGAATTAATGGAATGCCAATTGACATGTTTCAATAGCAAGTGTAGCCCAGATTTGCTCACCAGCCTATGCTAGGAAATTTGGAGGACAGCTGCTTTGCCAACTAACTGGAAGAGATCCATTTTTTCCCATTTCCAAGAAGGACAATCCAATAGGGTGTGAAAATTGTTGAATAATAATATCATATCCAACCATAATATCACTGAAAATTATCCAAAAACTGCTAGAAAGTACATTAAGAAGAAAACTTCAGAATTTTAAGCGAGGCCTAGAAGAGGTTGTGGCACCAGGGATATCATTGCTGATGCCAGATGCATTCTGGCTGAAAGCAACATTACCTGAAAAATGTCTTGTCTGTGCTTTATTTACTCTGCAAAGGCAGAGGATTATAACAAACTTTGGCTAATCTTGAAAAGAATGGGAATCCCAGACACTTGATTGTGCTCATGCAATCAAGAAATGATGAGGAATGTCACATCAGGAATGGATAAAAGCTAATCAACAATTTGCAATATGCAGGTGACACACCATTGCTGGCCAAAAATTACGAGGACCTGAAACACTTGATAAAACACTTGTAAAATCTATACCTAAACCAAGACCAAGAAGCTGTTGTCCAAATGAAGCAAGGAAACACTGTGTTAAAATCAGAATTGTATCCTTTCCCTATACCTTTTCAGTCTTTATGCCGAGCAAATTGTGTGTGTCTACACACACATGAATTATGGCTAATCTTGAGAAGAATGGGAATCTCAGAACACGTGATTATACTCATGCAAAACCTTTACGCAGACCAGTAAGTAGTCCACAGAACAGAGACAGGACACACTTTCTGTGTCAAAATCAGGAAAGCAGTGTATGAGGAATGCATACTAACCTTTTCAGTCTTTATATGTGAAACAAATCGTTCAGGAGTCCTGGCTTTATGACGAGGGATGTGACATCAGGATTGGAGAAAGTCTAATCAACAACTTGCGATATGCAGATGACACATTGCTTGCCAAAACGGAGGACTTGAAATGCTTGCTACAAAAAGTCAGACTGTAGTCTTCAATATGGCTTGAAGCTCAACGTTAAGCAAACAAAAATTCTCATCACTGGGCCAGTTGGCAACACCATAATAGATGGAGAAGAGATTAAGGTTGTTAACAATTACAGCTTGATCATCTCCATAATCAGCACTCTTGGCCCCAGCAGTCAAGAAATCAAAAGACGAATTGCATTAGATAAGTCTGCTGTCAGGGTCCTCTCCAAAGTGCTAAAGAGTAATGATGTCAGTCCAGAGGCTCTTTTGTGCCTGACCCAGGCCATGGTCTCTACAATTACTTGCTATGCATCAGAGAGCTGTACAATGACCAAAGATCACAGAAGAATTGATGCCTTTGAGCTGTGGTGCTGGAGAAGAGTATTAAACATACCATGGACTGTCAAGAGAACGAATTGGTCTGTCTTGAGAGGGTGAAACCGGGTTGATCCTTGGCAGCAAGGATTTCTGTCTCACCAGTCCTTGGAGAAGGACACATCATTGTTGGAAGGGTAGAGGGACAGCACAGGAGAAAAAGGAAGACCTCAGATGAGATGGGTTGACACAGTATCTATCTAGGAGAAATGGGGGTAGGTGCTATTGTACGTAGGGTTGGGTTGCATGTGTAGCAGTTGAGTTGCTAGTTGATGGCATATAACAACAACAGTTTATCTATCTATCTATCTATCTATCTATCTATCATCTATCTATCTATCTATCTATCTATCTATCTATCTATCTATCTATCTAAAATTAACCTAACTAATAGTTTGATATTTTGAATAATTTTAATTAGTTTCCATAATAACTTCTGAATCCAAGTAAAAGATGTGTCCATTTCTTAGCAGACATTCTGGGCCTAGGGATGATTTGAGTTTTTTCTTTAAATCTCACTGCTACTAATTTGGATCACAGCGCATACTACTTTTAAAGTGGTTGATTTTCTTAGTTTCTTGGAGTCAGTTTCTTAATTTACAGAACTAGGTACTAGTTCTTTTTTAAAAATTTTTTGTTTATTCTGGTTTACTTACAAAATTTGTTTACATTGTTTTTCATACCAGATCTTTCCCATTTCCTTTACCCACTTCTCCCTCCACCCATCAAATTGTGTGACCCTATTATTAACAACCCTTTCCCCCCATCCATCCTCACCACTCTACTCCCACCCTCCCCCTCTTGGGTCCTCAGGCATGTTATACAGTATTTTTCCTTATGGAACTGAGTTAGTTCACTTAGCATGCTCTCCAGTCCCTCCCAAATTAGGTAGCAATTGGTAAAATCATTGCTCCTGCATACTGTGCAGTATTCCATAATGTGAATGTACCATAATTTCTTAATTTGTTTGGTTGTGATTGGACATTTGGGCTGTTTCCATGTTCTTGTGATCCTGAATAACTCTGCTGTCAACATTGGTGTACAAGTCTTCATTTGTACCTCATAGAACTAGGTACTAGTTCTTAACTTACACATTATTGTAAAGAACTTCTGCATGCTAACAATGATAGCCCCTATCTTAGGTGATCTCATTTACTCTGGGATGGATGTAAAGGATAGGAAAGAAAGAACTGTGAGGGAGGCCCTCCTTCTTACATTGTCATTATGTTTGCACAATATTTTAGATTGTATTTTAGGTTGATAATTTAGTTCTGACATTAAAATGGACACACATTAGGAATCTCATGTTTATTTTTTACTGGTAAGTGAAAAATTGGGAATAGAAAATTACTAATTTGTAATAGTTTTAGGTTTATGTATGACAAATAAATATATTTGCATTTTCAGTTTCCTTTTTAAGGAGCTCTCTGTGTTTTTAGAATCAACTTTGGAAATGTAAAAATTTTAATTGCTTAATGAAATCTATGAACTACTTAGAAATATTGCAGATAGGCATTTATGTGGTGGTCCATTGTGTTTTGTAAAGACATGTCATTGGGATAGATGTGTACACCAAGTTCATATGTAGAGTGAATCAGGTATGTGTTTGAACTTGCTCTAGGCCATGTTCTTGCCTAAAATTAGAAAACCTGTTTAGAAAAATTCCCCTTATTCTTGTGCCAATTTCTCAAGAAACCAAAAGCTTTCATCATCATAATGTTCACCTCCCTTTTTCATCTACAAAAGAATAAACTAAAGTTATGTGTTAAATTGTGATAGTAGCATCTCTAGGCTGCATGAATCTGTTGAATAGTTCATAAGAGTATTATTTGATGGTATTCCCTGATAGCCTTACCTGTACATGCAGTCCATTGATAAAATTATCTCAAGTGCCTTTTGGTCAGTTTGAAAAGACCTTTCGAAACCCACTTCATTGCAGTCAAATTAGAAACAACTAACAACTGATCCTCCACTGGGTTTTCGAAGTCTATAAATTGCACAGAAGATTGCCCATCTTTCTCACATAGAGCTGCTGGAAGATTCAAACAATGAAATGAAGAACCATTGAAAAGTTTTCTTAACATTTTCATACAATTATTTAAAAATGTTTATATAATATTCAGAAACTTATAGCTATAGACAGCACAAAGTAAAGCCAGTAAGTGGTATTATAATAAGTGTACAAAAGAACATTTAACCCATAACTGTTTTATAATTTATGATAAGTAGCTAGGCAAATTTCCAAGTAAAAGTGCACTTACTTCTTAAGAGAAAGATAAATCAACTATTTTGTTGTTTCCTTTAGCTAGTTAGAAACGTTAAATTAAATTTTTCTTTGTGCTCTTTCCCTTGGACTCAGAAGTAGTAGCAGTGTTCTATTAGGAATAGATGGGATTTGTGTTCTTATACCCTTTTCCCCTTAAAAAAAATCAGGGTGGTCTTAGAAGTCTGTCTTCTATTCTGGCATGTCCCTTTTTATAACTCTTTTGAATTTTCTGTTTAAAAACTGACATTCCATTAGCTTTTCTTTGGCCTAATGCCTAGGTTGCATATTGAGGCAGCAAATTAGGAATGTTAAGACATTCCCTCAAAGTAAAATGTTTGTTATTAAAGTAGGACTGATGTGACATTTAGAATTAGAGCTTCTTAACTTGTCTAAATGACATTTAGTGATCTTTTCCTTTTTTCTTTTCTTTTACTATTTTTTTAAAAGAAAAGGAAAGAAATGAAAGATATGCCCAGAAGCTGAAGTCAAGTTGGTTCACCAAACTGTTAAATGTCAAATATACTTTATTGATAACGTATCTTTTGTCTCTTTTTTTCAGGAGCTAATTTTGTTACTCGAAAAATTAGTCGATCTGTTGCAAAGATTTACCTTGGACAACTGGAATGCTTCAGTTTGGGAAATCTGGATGCCAAACGAGATTGGGGTCATGCCAAGGATTATGTCAAGGTAGGGGATTGAATTATTATCTTTTTTAAAAATGCCTGTGTGGGTTAGTGTTGTAAATACCAGACTTCTGGTAGACAGGTTGGCCTGTTGGGCAGCATTTATATTTTTGATAATACAAGTGTCCTTTAAAAAAAAATCTTTATTGTGATGTTAACAAAAGTTTATTGAAAAATTGGATTTTTCATTCATCCATTGTTGCACATTTTCTTCTCTACCCCCCCGTTCACTTTTTTATTAAAAAAAAAATTTCTTCATTGTTGCATAATTTCCTTCCTCACCCCTACGCTTCCCCCCAATCCACTTTGCTATGCACCACTTAATCTGGACTGATGGCATACACATGATTCTTAATCATATATTCTTTCTTCAGTTCTTTCCTTCATCTGTTCCAATGCAGTGTTCATTATTTATCCCCTCTTTTCTTAGTTTGACCCCAACCCACATCTCAGTCTTGTTTTATAATAGTGATGTTGTGCAGTATTTATCCTTGTGTGAATGAGATATTTCACTCAGCATAATATACTCCAGGGTCACCCATGTTGCTTAATATTTTATGTGTTCCTTTTTTTCAGTTCTACATAATATTCCATTGTATGACTAACCCATAGTTTTTCTATCCATTCCATTTTTGATGGCACTTGGGTTGCTTCCATCTCTTTGCTACTGTGAATAAGACAGCAGGAAACATGGGTGTTCATACATCTGTGTGGCTGGAAGCTCTAGTTTCTTTAGGATATATTCTCATTAGTTGAATTGCTGAGTCAACTAGTATTTGTATTTCCACTTTTTTGAGAAAGTGCCAGACTGCCTTCCATAATTGTTTGTATCATTTTACACTCCCACTAAAAGTGAATAAGGATTCCAATTTCTCCACTACCTCAGTAGCATTTGTTGTTTGCTGCTCTGTTGAATTTTGCTATTATTACAAAATCCATAATATATTATTATGGAGTGAGATGATATCTCATACCTGTTTTGATTCGATCTCTCTTAGAGCTAGGGATTTTGAACATTTCTTCATGTGTTTATTTGCCATCTGAATATCTTCTTTGGTGAAGTGTCTGTTCTTATCTGGTGCCCATTTTGTGATTAGGTTGTTTATTTTTTTTCTTGTTGAGGTATTGGAGTACTCTAGAAATTTTAGATATGAGTCCCTTATCAGATATGCCATTACCAAATACCTTTTTCCTAGTCTTTGGCTTTCCTTTTTACCCAGATGGAGAAATTTTTTGATGTGCATAAGGATTTGATTCTCAGAAGGTGTCATTCATCTTATTCTTTTCTGGTTGTAGGGTTTTCAAGTGTATTTTAAACATATATTGCTCTTAGCTGAAGGCTCAAAGGCATTTTTACATAATAATGAGTCAAACTTCTGTCAGCTGAGTGGGTCTGGAGAAAGCCCCTGTCAACATTCTATTGCCAGTGCATAGGATAACACTACTTCTTAGTGCAGTTTGGTGCAAAGACATTAAAAAAATCTTTCCCAGTGAAGGCATTTCTAAGATTGCTTGACAAGGTGGCGTCAGTACAGCAGGCCCAGAAGCAAAAATATTCATGTGAGCATTATGATTTTGTGGTCTTCGATTAAGAAAGTGTCATCTTCAGATTCCACATGAGAGAATTACACAAAAACAAAGTTCAATCATTCAGACTGTCAATCAAGGCTTGATTTATTCCACAATACAAGTGGTTGTTGAGTACTAATGATTCCCTTGGGGTCTAACAGTAACACAAGTTGATGATGTAAGGACACATTTTACCATTCTCATTTATGTGTTCTGAAAGAGTAACCTAAATTTCTTGAATTCTTAAAAGGTATTTATACTCTTTTCCCAGTAAGAATTCAGTTTGTTAATTTCCATCCTAAGAAATAGTACTAATTCCTTACCTTTCTAAATGTAGTAAAATGAGGTTACTTTAGTTACTTATGACTAAAAGTAAACTTAACTAAAATTAAAAGCCAGCAGCCATAAAAATACAAAAAGAGCCTTATATGTTGAAAGCACACTCACATCTCAGCAGGACTGTCAGCCCTGGAGGTCATAAGAGGCCTCCCAGTGTCTGCAGAATTGAACTTTCAGGTACAGGGACAGTAGCTGGTAGACATCCTCACACTCAGAACCACTGTAAAGGTGATTGTTACACTCAGTCAGTGATGCTTTTTCCTTCGACATTTCCTCAGTGGAGAGTCTTTTTCCTTTTTGGTAGAAACCAGGAGTGGGGAACCAGTAAAACACTGTCGTCAAAAGTTTGCTCCTAGCTTTAAAGGAGTTCTACCTCCATTTACCCATTTGTGGAAGGGACATAATAACAGCCCTGTGAAAAATGAGCATGCATGATTAGAATCTACCTCCAACTCATAAACGCTCTGCAACAATTTACAAGTCATTTCCTACTGCTGACGCATGTTCATTCACGTCCATTATTATGTCCAAGATCAAAATGCTTTAAATGGTGTAGGCAGAATTGCTTTTGGGTTTTGTATTTAACAGTTCAACTTGAAATAAAGGAATACTATGAAACTATGTTAAATAATATTGCACTTTAGAATAAACAAGTGATATACAGTTGGTTTTTTTCTGAACATTTTCATAATGTATATTCTGAAATATGCAAAATAGTTATTTGAATTTTAAAGTACACAGCCATACACCCACCACTATACTATAATTAACATCTATTATTACTACAGTTTGAAGGGGAAAAAAGTATTCTTGTAGTGCTAATAGATAACAGCTATAAATCCCCAGCTACATAAAAACAAGTTATCTAGAAGTGTTTGTATTTTTTAACAACAAAAACAAAAAATTTATTGTTGTGTAGAATATACACAGCAAAACATACACTAATTCAGTGTTTTCTTTGTATGCAATTTAGTGACACTGATTTTATTCTTGAAGTTAAACAGCCATGTTTATCCTCCTTTTCTGAGTTATATTTCCCCCATTATAATAAACTATCTTTTATTTTTTAAAAAAATTTATTTTATGCTGGTTTGCTTACAAAGTTTGTATCCATTTTTTTTTACACTGGATCTTTCCCATTTCCTTTGCCTACCCCTCTCTTTACCTATTAAATTGTGTGACCTTGTGCCCATCCTCATGCCTCTGCTCCTACTCTCCCCACCTTAGATCCTCATACACATTTTGCTAGTTGCCTATTTCTACAATAACGGTCTTGAAGTGTGTGCATTTTCATAGGCTATAGTTAGTCAGCATTCCAAACTTTTGAAGATATGTTCACTTTCTTAAATATTGACCTGAACTTCTACAATCTTTTCACCTGTATGCCTCACTCCATACTTTTTTTTTTTTTTCTTACTCCCGACTTTAAAGCAAGAGAAAAACATACCTAGTATTTCAGCCAGAAGGGGCCAGCTCTTGGAAAAAGACACCATGCTAAGAAAGGTGGACAGTCAGCAAAAGAGAGGAAGAGCCTAAAGGAGAGGATTGACACAGTGACTATAACAATGTGCTTGAGCATGACAGATTGTGAGGATGGTGCAGGAGAGAGGAAGGTTCAGCTCTGTTGTTCGTAAGGTCACTATGAGTTGTAGTTGACTGAAAGACATCTAGTAGTAGCAAGCCTTTAGAGGTCTGTGCTATGTTCCAGCAGTGTATCTGACATTGTTGGTGGACAACATGAAGGGGAGAACCTTTACCTTTAGAGATGCCATGGTTCAAAAGTTTTTGAGCAGTTGTCATGTGCCCATGAGAGCCTGGACACTGGGGCAATGTTCTAGCAAAAAGCCCGAGAAATGCTAGATTTCAAAGAGTTAAGACGAATATTTTATTGCAAGACTTCCCTAAACTGATGAGGTGTGCCTGTGCATTACATCTTGGTAGGATGGACATAGTGTTTTCCAAGATACAAACTTAAATCTTAAAAATAAGTATTTGTCTAGAGGGATGGAGCTCATACTTTGTGTACTCATTTTTGTTAGCAAAGTCCCATCATAGTCTCACCATGGTCAAACCTTGATAAGAGTAGCTGAAACTCAACTTTAGCATGAACATGCATAAAGATAAACTAATTAGTAGAGGTTAGGCCACAAGAAGCTTGTGCTTAAATTTTGACCCTCACAAGAGAATCACTTTGCTCTGTGGAGATATGGTTCAGGGAGTGACCTAATTTGATCTCTCCTTGGATGGGGCAGAAAAGTAATTTACAGTGTGACAGGTGGTTTGTGTCCACAACTGCCCTCAAGAGTTCTTCTGATACAGAGGCAAGTCCAGCACTCAGTCAAGTTGCTCAAGAAGCAGTTTTTTTGTTTTACATGAATGTTAACATCATATTTCACTATCACCTATCAGGGATTTTTTGTGAGTGAAGTCAGTAATTGTAATACCTTTGTAAATAAAATAATAATCATTTGCAAATGATGAGATTTATGTTGTGAATCATTAAAATGTTCTCTTACATAGAGGGAACCCAGGTGTAGTCTGTAGGGTGTTGAAGTTGGAATCTACTAACTGCTCTTCAGAAGAGAGAAGGACTGTCTTATCTCATATCCATTTACAGCCATGAAAACCCGGTTGAGGATTTCTCTCAGTCAGATCTGTCTTGAGAGCAGGCAATGAGGGATGTATCAGAATTAGTGTGATGGCCATGGATTTGCTTTTGTACACATTATGTGATATAGTATCCGCAACAGTACTGAAAGGTAGACATTTTGTTCTCACTTTATGGACGAAGGAACTTAGAAAGAGAGCTTCAGCGCCATTTGCCCAGAGACACCAGTGCTGGCATTGTTGTTAGGTACAGTTGAGTCGACTATGACTCACAGCCACCCTATGACCAACAGATCTGAACCTTGCCTTAGCCTGAACATTCCTCATGACTTCCATTGTTACAGTCACTCTGCCATCTTGGAAAAAGATTTCACAATGAGAGGGACCAATAGAGGTGACTTTCAGCCAGGCCTGACTCCTCGGCATACTCAAGCCAGGAATTCTGTTCTAATGTGGGGAATATGGAATATGCACATTATCAGTGGGACCTGGATCACATTATTTGCTAGGAAAAATGAAAGTTTCTCTCTGGGCGTCTTTTTATATTTGCCATCAAAAAGAATGAGAATAGCTGGCAGATGAATCTGAGTAAGACAGCTATCAGAGCTTGCTGAACCCTTTATGTCATCCAGAACCCCAAACCCACACCCACATCCTCTGCAACTGTCAGAGTTCCAACTCTGTAAATCTTAATGGAAGGGGACTGCCTTATCTCTCTCCCACAAAGGGACTTGTGTGTTTAGCCCATCAGTCTTGCAGCCCAGCACTTAACCTATTGCACTGCTGCTTCATTGTCATCAAGTTGGAACTAATTTATAGCTGACCCTCCAGCAGGCTTTCAGTTGCCAAAAAGCAACTGCCCGTGTTTCTTCCTCAGAGCAGCTGGTTGTTTTGAGTTGCCTGCCACATTCGAGGAGCAGCACTTCTCACCACTAGGCTACCAGAGCTTCTTGCTACACCACTAGTGTTCTTTTTCTATTGACCAGGTCAGAGAAAGGTGGGAAAAATGTGTTTGAATGTGAACTTACTTGAGCCTCTAAATGTACTCATCTTTGTCTCAACTACCTCTTCTCAGTTGAGGCAGAGAACAAGTGAAGTTGTGAGCCCCCTTATGTGATAACTAAGCATGTGGTCCATCTTGTTGACTGAGTTAATCATAATGGACCATCATTTCCAAGTCCTTTCTTCCCTGCTTACCAGCCTGTTACTTCCATTCAGCATCTTTCCTTAATTCACATCAGTCTGGAAGGAAAGCCATCTACATGTTCTGTGGGGTTGTTGGAGAGAAGCTTGCATGGTGGTTATGACATCAACAAAAACCATTTTTATTGTTATTATTAATATACAGGAGAGCTGTTGAAATTCTTGTTGGGCTCCAGTTATGTGAAGTTATAATAGTTTTATTTGTTTTGTTCAATAAGATATTTTCTTTTTTTCTTGAACAAGAAATAGTTTATTTATACAAAATATGAACTGATATTTAAATACAAATATGATTAAAAAATAAAATTTTAGTCATATACATGTACTTGGATTCCAAAAGCTACACAATGTGAATCATCAATGGCAAAGCCAAATTCAAGTAATGATGCTCCTTTGAATTTCAGTTTCACCAAGCATCAAAAACCACCAAGCTTTTAAGTCCTTTTCTTTGTTCTCTGTCCACATTCTCAACATCTAATTGATTCCTGGATTTTATTTCATTTTATATCTGTAGATATATATCATTGGGTGCTCTTTGGGGGATTGCAAGTCTTTCTGAGTGTCCATTGTTAGTCTTAATGAAGTAAGGAGATTTCTTTCCAGCGGTTAGATTAGTACCTAAGACCTCTTAAAACTAGAAGGAGGTAGAACAAATGTTTTGCCCGTATTAAAATGATAACAATCACACAGATTAGAACTATTCCCATAATTAGTAATAGAACAGCACTAAT
Organism: Elephantulus edwardii; assembly: GCF_000299155.1. NCBI lineage: Eukaryota > Metazoa > Chordata > Mammalia > Macroscelidea > Macroscelididae > Elephantulus > Elephantulus edwardii. The sequence continues at coordinate 4,052,831 of NW_006399821.1, read as the reverse complement.
CTTATAATAATCCTTTATTACTGCCCTTAAATTGCAGGAAGACGTGTAAATATCTACATATACTTCCCTGGGACGTTCCCTACCAAACTCATTATAATACCATCTTTATTAACTAACATTGATTAGGGAATAATCTCAATGATAAGATTTTTGTTCAGTCAGGAGTCTATATTAACATTAATGTTTTCTTACTTGATAGAAAAATGTGTCAGTTGTCTGGACATTGGATATGGTAGTTATATTCACTGATTTTTAAATTTTTATTTTGCTGTTGACTTAGTAATTATTTTAAGTTACATGTTTAACATGTGTGCACATATATCTGTACATGCATATCTACTCCGCAATTTTCAACCATCTTACTATCCAACATTTCATGTTTTAAAAAACAAAATGTAGTTGACTGGTTTGCATGTTAACAAGGTATATCTGACAGTAGGAAATACTGAATTGTGATGTGAGTGTAACACTGGCAATGATGACTAAAGTTGAGTTTGGGTGAGCAATGGCTCTCAGTGGTTTAGTTTTGCTATGATGTAATTGGTAGTTATATTGTGATGTTATTGACTAGTGTTGTCTAAATGGTTTGGCAGTTAGGGTTGTAATTTGGCAGTCACGTAACATGATTTAGTTATCCTCCATTTTGTGATCTGATATGGTTATTCACATTTTTTGTTGAACTATAATTTTTTAAATAATAGCTTGGTCCTTATAGTCAGAGGGGAAGGAAGAAGTGCAAGATGAGGAGACAGAGAGAAAATGTTTGTTTGTGTGTGTGTTGAATACTGACTATTGTTTTTCATTGGGGGGAAAAAACATGACCTACACTCTGAGGGAAAAATAAAATAACTAAATAGAAAATCATGGTGGCATAGTCTGTAGGGAGTTGCACTGTTAACCCCAAGCCGGCAGGTTGAATTCAACAGCAGCTCAGTGGGAGAAAGATGGACAACCTCCTCCTATTTGACTTACAGCCTCAGAAAACCAATGAAAGGTACCAGCTATGGGTTGTTTCCAACTCAGTGGAAATGAGTGAAGTCAGTTTGTCTACAACTTGAAGAATATGATGGTTTTGGTGATGCTTCTTATAGATTGAGCATGGATAGAAGTGTGATTCAAGACCCTACATTAATGAAGAAAAAATGAAAGAACAGACTCATTTTTAGAAACAAACATGTAACAGTTTCATACTCTCTTGAAACCTAAGGAATCCTAAATGTTTAGTCTAAACAGCCCTTTTTTTCCATCCTGAAAGAATGTATTATTAACTCCTAAGCAGAAGGAGAATCCACTCTCTCATTTTTTTTTTTCATGATTATTCTTTCTTCTCTGGTGATCTTTTATGTTTTTTACAGGCTGGTTCTGAATTTATAGGGAAGAGTATTCCAGGACTAGCCAGAACTCCAACTCCCAGAAATTGTTTTAATGAAATCAGGCTCTACCACCTGTGTTTATGGGCTGATTTTTCTTCTGGTTATAAATTTTATATTGATTTATGTACAAAATTCATCTACATTGTGTTTCATTCACATACCTTGTGTTTCATACTTCCCTTCATTGCCATACACTGTGTTCCAGAAAAATCAATCACCATTGATCCATGCCTACCATCATTCCATCCTGAATGGAATGCCAATTCCTTCACCCCTCCCTCAACCCACCAAACACTATGACCCAGTGATCCCCCCATCCCCATAGCTCCCCTGTCCTCCTCACCACCTTCATTCCCCTGCCCTCCTCCTCTTTCTCTTTGGACTTTTATTTACATCTTACTACTTATTCTTCTATTTTTATAATAATGGTCTTCTGCTATATTTGACCTTAAGAGAATGAGTTCTTTCACTCAGCATAATGCTTTCTAACCTCTCTCATGTTACATTGTATTTTATGAAATTGTTGCTCCTGCCTACTGCATTTGCTGTGTGAATGTAGCGCAATTTCTTAATCCATTCATTGGTTGATGGACATTTGGATTTTTGCCATGTTCTTGCAATTATGAATAATACTGCTATGAACACTGGTGTACAAATCTGTTAGTATCTCAGTTTTTTTCCCCTTTTGGGGTATATTTCTAGCAGTGGAAAGCTGTATCATGTTTCCATGTGCTATGTTTGAGGAATCACCAAATTAATTTTAAATTATATTCAGTTTGATTTTAAACATGGATTTGCTTACAAACATTGAAGTTGGAAATTCCTTCTTAGCTGATTTAAGTGTGTGTTATGCAGAAAGAGTGAGGACATGTGGAGTAGAGTGCACTCATTCACATGCAGTACCTGCAAGAAGGGCACGGTTCTTCATATCTACCCTGCATGCAGTTCAGGTGGAAGCACATCATCTTCCCTCAGTTGCTCCAGTCACTCTCACTGATGCCAAAAATGTCATCACTTCTGTGGTTTGTGAAATGGCCATTTGTATATAAGGAGAGCTTAATTATATGTCTGAGAAGAAAACTTCTAGGAAAACAATGTCCTTATTCATTTAGATTATGCTACTGTGTGCTGTAAGATTCCCTATTCCTTCTTCTGCCTACCAATTTATATCTCTTCTTCTTGAAAATGGTCCCTCTGCATTCTCTCTCCTCCCTGTGCCCTGCCTGCTGCTAAGCCATGGGTCCCTCCACTCATTTCTCTCATCTCACATCGTTTTTCCTGAGAACAAAAATGGACTATTTGATTTAGCTATAATATGCAGATTCATGTAATACAAATACAGTTGCTTCAATAAAATGTGACTCCTCTTTCTCTTACACACACACACACACACACACACACACAACAACAACAACAAGTTGCTCACATTTACAGTTTTGTCCTCACAGGCTTGGGTGAGCTGCCTGTACCTGTTTCCCTGGCTTTCCGTGACCCTGTGGTCAAAGGTACTGCTTTCTTGTCTAAGGCCTGGTTCTTAGAGTCCCTTGTTTGACCTGAGGGAATGCTTACAGCTATATGTTAACTGTGTTTTTGCAAGCAGAATTACAAAATTAAAAAAAAAAATCTTTTCCAGACAGAGTACCCATTAAGGCAAAGAAACACGGGTTGTTGGTTTTTTCTGTTTCCAAATACTCTGTCTAGGAAGTTTCTTCTCCTTATTTGCACCAGTGCAGTTAGATCAATGAAGTGATGATTTTCCTTTCTCTTGTTGTTTCTAGGTCAGTTGACTGTGACTCATAATGGCCCTATAAACAGTGACTCTAAACCTTGCCCTATCCTGAGCCAGCTTTACTGTCTCCAGCACACCAAACCTCATTGCTACAATGACTGTCACTCCATCTCATCCAGAGGCTTCCTTTCTTTTGCTGATCCTCCACCCTTCTAAGTATGATTTCCCTCTTCACAGGAGTTTCAAAATCCTTGTCTCCAAGGAGCAACCTAGTTTCACCCTCTCCAGCACAGTCCTGTTTGTTCTCTTGACTGTCCATAGGATGGACTCTTCTCTAGCATCACAGCTCAAATTCTTCTTCTGTCATCCTTGGTCATTGTCCAGCTCTCAGGTACATAGAAAGCAATTGAAAAGACCATAGCTTAGACCGGGCGCACCTTAATCTTTACACTGACAATGTTGCTCTTTAGCATTCTAGAGTGGTCCTTGGTAGCATATTTTCACAATGCAACTTGACTTTTTTATTTCCTAACTGTATTTTCACCCTGTACCAAGGGTGTTGATTATAGATCTCAGAAAGAAAAAAAAAATTATCAACAGCTTCAGCCTTTTTATAAGGCTTACCCTGGGTAAGGATCTTTGTTTTCTTAATGTGAGATGTAATTCATACTGAAGGCTGTATTCTTTGAAATTCTGCAGCAAGCGCTTCAATTCTTTCACAGTTTCAGTGAAAAAAGTTTTGTCATTTGCATAATGGAGGTTCGTTGGGTGGGTTTGTGTGTGTGTGTGTGTTTATTATTATTCATTTCCATGAACATTTACAGAGATTTTGGATTTCCATTCATTCATTGTTGCACTTTTCTCCCCGCCCACCCCACCCCCACCTCCAGTTCGCTCTTCTCCTTGAAAAGCAATAATGGAGGTTTTTGATAACTTTTCCTCCAATCCTGATTCCGTTCTTCTTCATAAAATCCTGTTCAGGATATAAATTGAAAAGGTATGAAGAACAGATACAACTCTGACACATTTCTTTCTCAATTTTGAATCATGCAATTTTTGTCCAGACCATAGATTCCTTGTACAATCAAATGTTCTGGGATTTCAGTTCTTCTCAGTGTTAACCACATTCTTCCCCCCTGTGATCCACACAGTCAAATACCTTAGCTTAGTTGATAAAACACAAATAGATAGCCTTCTGTCACCCTTTATTTTCAGCCAAGATCCATCTGGAAGCAACAGTGATGTCCCTAGAACTACGGCATTGTCTAAACTCAGCTTGTATTTCTGGCAGTTCTCTCATTTTTGGCTGTCAGCAAGATTTTGCTTGCATGTAATATTAATGATATTGTTTGATAATTTCCACATTCTGTCAGATCATCTTTTTTAAAGAATGGGAATAAATATGGATAAATTGACTTCCAGTCATTTGGCCAGGTATCTATCTTCCAGATTTCTTGGCACAACCTGGTAAGCACATCCAGGACTTCATCTGTTTGTTGAAATAGGTCATTTGGTATTCCATCAATTCCAAAGGCCTTTTTTCCCCCAGTTCTTTCAGAGCAGCTTGCTTTATTGCCATTAGTTCTTGATCATATGCTACTTCTTGAAATAGTTCTGTGTTAGCCAATTCTTTTTGGTACAGTGATTCCATGTATTTCTTCCATCTTCTTTTGAAGTTTCCTTGGTCAGTCAAGATTTTTCCCATAGGATCTTTCAATTATGAAACTCAAAGATGAATTTGTTCTTCAGCTTGAGAAATAACCAGCAAGTTTCCTTTTGATTTTCTGACTCCTCCTTTTTGTACATTTGGTTATAATTCTTTGTTTTGACTTCATGAGCTGCTCTTTGAAATCTTCGGTTCCTCTCTTTTACTTCAGCATCTCTTTCCTGTGTTTTGGTTTCTTGACACCCTAGTGCAATTTTTACGGTCTCTTCTGACATCCATTTTGATCATTATTTCTCCTTTGTCTTTGTTATGATCTTTTGCTCTCTTCATGTATGGAATCTTTAATGTCATCCTACAGTTCATCTTGTCTTCTTAGTGTTCAGTGTCTCAAACTTGTTCTTGAGATGATTTTCAAACTGAGATGGAATACTACTTAGGTCATATTTTGGTTCTTGTAGACTTTCTAAAATTTTCTTCAACTTTAATTTGAACTTGAATGTGCATAATTAATAATCTGTTCCACAGTCAGCAGAATTACTTTTCCATAATTTCTTCCCACAAATGTAATCAATATGATTCTTGTGTAATCTGTCAGGTGAGGTCTATGTCTAGAGTTGCCATTTGTGTTTTTTTATAAATGGTATGAGCAACGATTTTGAAAAATACTCCATTACCTGGGAGAGACCAGAGAGCATAATTCTGCATGAAAGTGAACTAACTCAGTCTCATAAAGACAAATACTGCATAAGACCATTATCGTAAAAACAGAATGATAACTAGCAAAACATGCATGGGGACTCAAGGGGGGGGTGAAAATAGAGGGGTAAGGAAGAGTAGGGTGAAATCACAGGGTTGCACAATTTGGTGGGTGAAGGGTGGGAGTAAAAGAAATTGGAAAGATCTAGTGGGAACCTGAAAAGACAAGGTTATGATGAACATAGTCCAATGGGGATTAATTTTGTAAGACATAATAGGAATAATTGTATCAAATTCAATGTGAATGAAAAATAGTGTGAAACACAATGCATATGAATTTTGTAAGCAAACCAATATAAAATAATTTTTTAAAAGTACTTGCAATTAATAATAAGTCATTAAAGGTTCAAAATTCTATCATTCTATCTCCAACTTCATTTCTGTTACCAAGACCATAGTTTCTGAAGACTGGTCCCTCTTTCTTGTTCTCACCTTTTGCATTCCAGTCACCAATTCTTTTAAGTATGTTTAAAAAAAATCAAACAAATTTTTATGTTCTTTGTGAGCTTTGTGATTTCTTTTCCAATGCATATTGGCTTTCCTAAAGCTAAGATAACTGTGACTTTGGAGAATGCATTGAGTCTCAAAATCAAAATAGAAGTCAATCTCTCTGAAGTCTAGGTTTTCTCAAGCTGATTATCTTGTCACCTGGTGCAGTAATTGTGAGGCTGGGGGCCTCTGCCTTCCCTGGGAAAATGTGAAGGATGTGTCTCTTTTGTTTGGAATAGGTGCTTTGCAAGGATGCAAAACATTGACACTTTTGTTTGCTACTTAAATAATTTTAAATCAGGCCAGTAAGTTCATTCCATGTTGTGTTTTTTTTCTATTTATGCTTTATTTCATTTAAAGAATATTTAAGTCACTGTCGCTTTCAAGTTCCAAAGAATTTTCTTACTTAGCTTTCAAAGATGTTCTAGAAACTATGCATACAATCTGCAAAATATTCTCCCAAATTAATGGATTTGAAGTATAGGTGAGTGAAAGTCCCATGTTTCAGAATAATAAAATGGGCTGTGACTTCCACTAAGCCTCCTTAGCACACAAATAAAGATTACAAGAGCAGAGTAATTTAATAAAGGCAAAACTGAGAAATCAATTTGATGGGTAGAGAGGGGTAGGTAAAGGAAATGGGAAATATCTGGTGTGGAAAAATAATGGATAAAAACTTTTAAGTAAACCAGTATAAAATAAAAATGTTATTTAAAAACAAAACAAAAAACCTGAAACATCCTGGTTTTGCATTATAAATTAAGCCTCGTATGGAAATTAGGAAAGTTCCTATAGAAAGAGATAAAATTTTTCTTTAGCTTAATATCCACAACTCTCTCTTAGTTGTGAAATAGAATTGAGATCACATTTGCTGTTTTCCTCATAAAGAGCATGGTTGAACTTACACCATGACTGTCTTACTGCCTTAGGCGGATCTCTGAGACTAACACCATTCTACCACTGACATAGGATGCATGTCTCTTTAAGCTTTTTTTTCTTTTTTCATTGTTGCACACAGTCTACAAAGAGACTGACAGAGACATCAGGTATGTGTCCTCATAGTGGGGGCAATTTACCAGATATCTTGAGACTCACAATTAATACATTATTCTAATGAAGATTGAACAGATGGAGAATAAAAGAAAGATAGCATAAGATAGCATATGGGTCATGACTTAGAAAAGTGGGGGAGTGTCTCTGGAGTCCTAGTTTACAAGTTCAAGTGCCCTCATTGGCTTGTTCAGGCTCCTGTTGTCCTGGGAGTCACTTTACTTCTATCAGTGCTAATGTGTCTCTATAAATAAAGGCAAGATTCTGTTATTATACTATCTCTCCTAACTTCCATGTTCCTCTCTCCTGATCCTACCTCCCAGCCCATAGCCCATAGAGGCTAGTCACTTTTTTTTTAAATACATTCTTAATTACATGTCAACTGTTATTACAAAAATCTTACAGAGGTACTTGACAGTAGCCCAGGAAAATCTATTCACACACAGTAGGGAGAACTGTGGTAATGCGCTGTTTGGCCTCCTTTTGAAATATATCATTTCATTCCCTCCATCAGCCACATCTTTAGAGTACGATTAGTTGGTTCTTTCACCCTGACTCAGAAGGCAGAGGTGTGTCTCAGCCCTGAGAGGCATGGCTTCTGCCCTTCCTTGGAGTGCCCTATTGGGTGTGGAGCCAGGTCCTCACAGCTGGGCATTCATCCAAGAAACACAGCTGCTTCCTCCTCCTCCTCCTGTCATTTGCAGTGTTTTCAAAACCAACTCAGAGCTGACTGTCCAGCAGGTTTTCAGAGGCTGTAAGTCACAGAGGATGAGATTGCCCATCTTTCTTCTATGGAGCAGCTGGTGGATTCAAACTGCACTTGCCTTTGAATTTCCAGTGCAACTCCTTCTTCTAATCAATTGTTACTGTGTGCCATAATGTCGGCTGCATGCCAACTCTATAGGACACAGTAGAACCATCCAGCGGGTTTCCATGGTATTACACCCTTATGTGAGTACACTGACATAACTTTCTTCTGTGAAACCTCCAGCAGTTTCAAGCCACTGACAGCAGCAGCTGAGTGCGTAGCCCGGTGCCACCAGGGCTCCTTTCTCATTTGTAAAGAGGTAGAACTCTGCATTGTAGAGAACCTTGTGGTGTCATCAGCTACTTCTTAGTGTGTCTTAACATTTCAGAGCTTAAAAACTCTGGTAGCCTATTGGTAAACAGCTGTTCCTAGGGAGAAATATGGATAATCTACCATGTGATTTACAACTTAAAACCCCCTGGAGTCTCAGCTATGAGTCAGTTCAGACTCAAGGATGCACAACAGCATCCATTTCAGAACTTTAAAACAAAATATTCACCACACCATTTTTTGTTTTATTTTTTAAATTTTTATTAAATTTTAATGAACATTTACAGAGATTTTGGATTTCCATTCATTCATTGTTGCACTCTGTTCTCTACCCCCCGCCCAGTTCATTCCTCTTTTTTCCCCCCCTTGAAAGTCTGTTTTAATTGTCCCATTGCCACGGTGCTTGCCAAAGCCAGTTCTGATTAATCTCCTTTGTCAGTGTATCCTTTGCCATTCCCTGTCACTCCTCCCTGAGAGAGACTTCACCCTGATTCATAAGGAAAAGGGGATGGCGTATTCACCAAATTTGTCCTCTTACATTTGTGTCCTGCTCTGCACTTCCATCTTTGGATGTAATTCATGTAATATCCCAGCCTGTGGAGCTAGAGCAAGAATCATTCTCCTTTTTATGTGAGAAAACTGACTTTAAAGAGACATTTTCCCAAAAGTCATCTCAGGTGAGAAGCTGTTGGTTCTAGATCTGCTTCCCACAGTGTCCACTGCCTAGGCTGGGCCCTGTGCTGTGTTAGGTTTGAGTATGTTTAACTAGTTTTGGAAGAGTCTAGAGTTTGATTCTAGAGCTTTGTTGCTTTCTACTAACATCAGGTGTTAACTATGTAACAAACATCTTACCAGGTATTTCAAGTAAATTACCACACTGCCACTGGCCTTCAAAGATCCCTGTGAGATAAAGACCTCAAGTATGAAAAATTGAGTCTGAAATAATGGTAAAACACATCCAGAAGTCAGAAGACCAGGTCTGACTGCAGGTCTCTTCTCCATTCTAAGTTGGGAAGTCCTTGCCATTTAGGATTACTTTACTAGGAGGACAATCATATACATTGAAAAAGATATCAACCCTGGGCAGGAAATGCACATTAACAAAATCATATTTCATTTGATCCTTATCTTTAAACAAACTGGAGCAAAGAAGTGTGAAGCCTGTGTGTTTAAATTCCATTGTCCTTTGTCACCAGCAGCTGAAAGCCTCATTGTGGTTAACTCAGCTCTGTCTTTGGGAAACCACCTCATCATAGACTGCTGGCCCAAATGAGTCAACTATTACAATTACCCCTAATGAAGTGCCGGCTTGCTTGTTTAATTACGCGTGGTATAGAGCTCTGGGGTGTTAGGAGTCTAGTGAGGCTCAAAGAAATTGTGTTGTCTTAGTTAAGCATTTCAGTAGGCTCTGTGCTAATTCATTCTCATTCATGTCCTCCTTACCCGCTCTCCACTCCCTCCCTCTCTCCCTCTGGTCTGCTTCTGTTCTTCCTCTCTCAATTGGTGCATGGAGTGAAGGAGTAGATATTTCCCAGTTGTTGGGAACAGATGGCTCCTTTTCAGCACATTAAAGTACTGATCATGACTCTCCTACTGCTCTTCCTTTCTTTTTCCCATGTTATGTTTTCCATATAGAATAAAAGCAAAATCATGATGAGGGACTAAGCTACATAAGTCTTCTTTGTTTCCTGTCTTTGTAATGACCTTTTGCTTTTGTTCCTGGATTATGTCCTTATTGTCATCCCACAACTCATCTGGTCTTCAGTCACTAGTGTTCAGTGCATCACATCTATCTAGAGATAGTTTTAAAATTCAGTTGGGATAGACTTAAGGTCATATTTTGAAAGCAATTGTCTGAACAGAACAAGGGAGCATGGCATGTTTTAGAATCAGGAAAGGTGTACTTCAAGGTTGTATACTTTATTCAGACCAATTAAATCTGTACACAGAGCAAATTATTCAAGAAGTTGGATTATTTAAAGAATGTGGCATCAGGATTGAAGGAAGAATCATCAACAACCTGCATTATGCAGATGACACAACCTTGCTTGTAGAAAGTGAGGAAGACTTTTATTTGTATCCATAAGTCAAGAAAAGACATACAGCAATGGGGGAACTTTGCTGTTAAGGACCTCTTGAAAACACTGAAGAGTAAAGATAACAATTTAAAGATGGAAGCGTGTCTGATATTTGAACTTGCTTCCTCTGCTTGTCAAAGGGAACAGTCAGTAAGGATGACTGAGGTGAAGAATTGATACTTTTGAACTGTGGTGCCAGTAAAATATTTTCAATATATTGTTGTTGTTGTTGTTGTTATGTGCCGCCAAGTCATTTGCGACTCATAGCAACCCTATGCACAACAGCCCTAAACCCTGCTATATCCTGCGCCAATCTCATTGCATCTGACACACCCATCCCGATTACCCCAGTCACTGAATCAATCCACCTCATAGAGGGTCTTCCCCTCCTGCGCTGTCCCTCCACTCTACCCAAGCAAGATTCTACTGAAGATTATCCAAAAACGACTGGAACAGTACATCAGCAGAGAACTGCCAGAAGTCCAGGCTGGGTTTAGAAGGGGTCCTGGTACTAGGGATATTGTAGCTGATGTTAGATGGATCTTAGCTGAAAGCAGAAAATACCAGAAGAATGTCTATCTGTGTTTCATTGATTATGCAAAGGCATTTGACTGCATGGATCATAACAAACTGTGGCTGACTCTGAGAAGAATGGGATCCCAGAACATTTAATCGTGCTAATGCAAAACCTATACTTGGACCAAGAGGCAGTCGTCAGAACAGAGCAGGGCAACACTGCATGGTTCAAAATTGGGAAGGGTGTACACCAGGGATGTGTCCTGTCTCCATACCTTTTCAACCTGTATGCAGAGCAGATTATCCGAGAGAGAGATATTTCAATATATAGGGACTACTAAAAGAACCAATAAGTATGCCTTGGAGGAAGTGAAACCAGGGTGCTCCTTTAGAGGCAAGAATGGTGAAACTTCATCTCACATACTTTGACAATGTTTCCAAGTAGGACTAGTCCTTGGAAAAAGATATTGTTCTGGGAAAGGCTAAGCGCAAAAGAGGAAGACCTTCAACAAGATGGATAGACCCAGAGACTGTGACAATTGGCTTGAGCATGTCAGAGATCACGAGGATGGGCAGGATAGAGTGAGGTTTCAATCTTTTGTTAATCATTTTGCTGTGAATGATAATTCACTTGTGGCACATAAGCAAAACAACTAAATGCTACATAAAAGCTTTCTTTTTAATGACAAGCAAGTTGGGTGGTTTTTTTTTATGTTTAGATACACGTTATCTTATTTAAAACAAGGCTGAGAATTGGCTAATCAGTCTGTGTTTGAAAACAGAAACTTAATTCCCAAGACGTCTTTTTACTTTCGAGTAGATCTAATTATCACATTTTGTTTTGTTTTAAAAGTCTTTCTCTGAGCCTGAGCTACATGGATTACACTATTCACTTAGTCTTTATTTTTAAGTTTAGGACTTACTGAAAATATAATTAACACTTGATAAGGTTATTTTTCACAAAAGGTTTGTGAAGTAAGCAAACTTTTTTTTTAAAGGTAAAACGTAAATTGTAGAAATATGCAGTAATTTCATTTGCCTTAGCTCACCGAGCAAGTAAGGGGGCAGAGCTGAGTAAATGTTATGTAACAACGTATCTATCCCAATCTGGTGCCATAAAACACAGCCATTATTTATTACTGAATCTCATTATTATAATAGTGTTTGTCTGGGCTCAGTTTTCGGGTTCTTGCTCAAGGTTGGAGCAAATACAGTTGGATTTGGAGTCTCCAGGCCCCTGTATGACTTGACTTGCACAGATGTAGGCTGAGAACACTTAAGTAGTCAGATCCACCTGCTCTCTCAGCCTGGTAGCATCACACAAGCTGGGCTTCCAGTGGCAGCTAAGGATGCTGTTGACTTGTGACCTGTCAGAGTGCCAGGCAGAAGCTATAGCCATGCACCATTAGCTGCCTCACAAGTCACATAGTGTCGCTCTGCCTCTCTTTTCTTTCAAAGAGCACACCATGGCCTGGCCCTATGTAGTAGGATGGATGGAAGCTCATTCACCATTAAGAGGAAAGAGTGACAGAGTGTGTAGGCCATTCCATTTACAGTTAGAGTAAAGGTCTACCCTTTCTGGTTACAATTGGAATAAAGGTTTGTCCTTTTCAGAGTTTGTACTCTGATAGCCCTGTGGTTACCCTGATCTTGATCCATTTTTCTCCAGACTAGAAAACATTTTTCTGCATGTGTCCCATGTGAAAATGGTTTCCAAATTAGCATTTACTACCGTCATGCCAATTTACCCCACCCAAAGAAATAGACCATAATCCTCCACCTTGGTTAACTGAGCAAATATAGAACCGTCTGTGTGTGTGTGTGTAGTGTTTGTGTGTCTCTGTGTGTGTTATATATATAATGTATTTGTATATGTATATTGAATCCTCTTCATTCTTCTTCCACAGACCTTCCTTTTATTTTTAACTTATGTATTTTATGACTGGCTTTGGGACATCTTATTCCTAAACCACTTCATGAATTCCTCACTCGCCTCCTATCCTGTCCATTCACTCAGCAGATTTCTGTTGAGTGCTTGCTGTGTGCCACACTTGAAAGTCTCTCTGCCCTTCACATTGCTGTAGAATTCTCTTTCTGAAACATAGATATGATCCTAATATTTCTCTTTAACTATTTCTGTCTCCACTGCAGGATAAAGCCTGGTGTTCAGAGTGTGAAGTTCTAGGTTCTTCTTGCTTCATCCTCATTATTTGCCCTCTTAGGCCTGTGTTCAAGCCATGAAGAACATGAAGGTTTTGCATTCCTGAAGTGTGTTCTTGCTCTGTACCTTGTCCTCAGGGGTCTTTTGGCTATAACTATCCTTGCCCCTTTTCCTTTCCTCTCAGAATTCTGCTTTCCATCAGGGCATGTTCTGAGCTGCCTCCAAGGAGGTTTCCTTCCCAACCCCCTAACAAGAAGAGTTGGCTGTTTCCAATGTGGGGTTCTAGACCCTGATTTGTACTTCTGGAGACCCTCTGCCTCAGGGTCAATATGTGGCTTTCTTAGGAGCTTGTGAATTCACAATGTGACTAACCAGGATGATCGATCCATGTCTGTAACCCCACTGCCTGTTGTGAGGCTGTGATCCATGGGACTCCAGGCCCTTTTATTCTTGAGTGAATACCTTGAAAGGATGAGAAAACCTCATTCAGATTAACCTTTCTTATTCTTATAGAGGCATCATAATGCATCATCCATTTTCAACCCTTTAGTTGTCAAGTGGAGGTCTATTATTCAGAGGTTTAGTTGATTTTGAGGTAACATAATGTTCATCAGTCTGATTATAAATCCATTCTTTTGTGGACTTTCCTTGGTATTGTCTACTAGATAATGGGGTTCCCTTTTTATTCCTTTCAAGAAGCCCAGTTATAGTAACTACTGATAAGAAGCTACCAGCTCAATTATACCAACTCTGACCCTCCTCTAATGAGCTCTAGGTAGCAGCGACCCTAGTCCACAAGTGTCCATTTCCTTCTTAGCCCTGATAGGAGGGAGACTTTGTCAAGTCTATGAAGACAGTGCACCCCCTGAAAACTAGCATCAGCATTTCATCAGCCAGACCATGCCACCTGGCCACTCTCCTGAATGAGAGAGATCACGAAGGCGTGTGTAGAGTTTTGCAGACAAGAGAATGAGTGTTTCAAGAAACAAATTTAATGTGCATGATTCAAAATCCATTGTTCTTGGAAACATATTAGCAAGGGTTGTGGCCATGTGTGGCCTCCGTAAATGGTCTGCTGAGCTGGAGGGTCACAGCGAGTCTTCCCCTAGCTTTACCCAAAAGCAAACTGAAAACTGTGTAGTGTGTTTTGCATTTGGACTTCATGTGATTAATTGCTAGTAATCACATTGCATTGAATGTGTACGGAGCCAGGGTATAGAATGTAGTCACTTTAGACTTAGTATTTAAAGGTTCACTTAAAAAAAAGTGTTTATAAAATTCATTGGTGTTCAATGTAAAGCAGCTCACATCATATTGGCTTCTAGAACTCTGCAGCAGTTTCTGTTTAAGGATTGCTAATAGCTTTACTCTCTGTCAAGTAAACCGTTCAGATCTGTACCATTCCTGCTGTATTATTTTCCTTCTTTTTTTCCTACATCCATTTACTGATGTAGATGAGAACATAATACAAAACTAAGCTTGTCTTATTTACATAAATCTCCCTGTTAGCTTTCCGTTTTACCATATCTGCATTTTTGTGTTTGACCTATTAGTGCTTTTTTTGGTTTATAAAGGGGGGGGGGAAGTGCTTCCCTCAGCAGAACCATCTGGCTTCGTTTCCTGTTCCACAGCAACTGTATGTGTATTATATCAAGGCCACCCCTGCGGTTTTCTGAATGGTGTTACACTGGTGGTCTTGGAATTCAACTGGAGTGATGGAAAAGTTACACTACACGCTTCTTTCAAGTCTAAAGTTTCCAAATTGGAGAGAAAAAATGCATATTGTTGTCGTTTTTGACATAATATTGTATTTTCCCCCGTCACTAGAACTCCATCTTTTTGAAGGATTGTAACATACTATTTTTTGAGGAAGAAAACCAGCTTCTAAAGTGTTTTACCTAATTGGCTACTAAGCTTGGGAGCCAGTAAACTGAAAATATGGAGAATATATTTAAGGCATTTTAATTTTCTCAAAGAATCAACCAACAAAACCTGAGAAAATGCCACAATCACAATAAAATTCAGTCCTGGACTTCTGATGTGTTCAGGAGATAGATATCTGTTCTTCTTCCTAGTCACTGGTCTACTTTGGTGTGTACACATGAGGGTGAAATGCTTTATTTTATTTTTTGGTTAAGAAATTCCTCAAATTTGAACATTTTGTCTCACTAAATATACACTTTACAAGTTTCTGAACTGTTGCCTTTTAATATAGCCTCTTTGTTTTCAGAAACAAGCATCGATGTTTCTGTCTGTGTACATGGCTTCCTTTTCTTTATTATTATGTTTTTAAAAGTCTGTTGCTGTATGTGGATCAAATATGTGGACACCTTATAGCCGTGGAGGGAGAAGATTATGTGGATTTGTGTGTGTGTGTGTGTGTGTGTGAGAGAGAGTGTGTTCTCTTTCATTTCTTAGGTCAATCCATAGGTGCTACATTTCACATTTGGATTAGGCTCTGTGTATGACTGGATTCTAATTTTACCTCATTTGATAATTAATATGAAGAGCTTCACTTAACCTAATACTTAGGGAACTTTGATGGACTAGTGGCAAAAAGCTGCACTGAAATTCCAAAGGCACATGATTTGAATCCACTAGCTGCCCTGCAGAAAAAGGATGGGCAATCTCTTTCCTAGTAATTAACTGCCTCCGAAAACCCGCTGAAGGGGTCAGCTATGGGTTGGTTCTGACTCAATGGCACACAATAACAACTCCCTAATACTTGGCACATAATAAGAGCTCACAAAAATGTGTCCTCTCTCAGAGGTCCTTGATTGGGTCACTACAGAGTGACTAGGAATTATAAACATGGAAATGAGAGGACTGTAAAATCTTTATTCTCTTGATGTTTGAAATATTTAAAAAGTGTAAGTGTGGGCTTTTCTTGTGTATGTAGGTCATAGAGATTTTGCAAAGACTCCTCTCCAGTAGTTACTGTTAAGGAGTGAGTTTCCAGGCTTGCAGATTAGCTTGACTCCTGGAAACTTCCCTTAATCTGCATGCTGCTGGAAGTTGTGCAAAGCTGAAGAGAACACTCATTTGTAATTTTAAGAGTAAGAAAAGAAATTAATAAATAAATTAATAAAACATAATGAGGAATATTTAAATCTTTTAATGGTTCAATTTATGTTACAAGTCACAATGGTTAAAGCTACTATTAGACGTGTGTGGCAACATCCTCTCTCTGCTGTAATTCTTTCCCGTTGAAACAGAATCAGTGCAACATGGAAAGCTTATCATGCTCCACGGGCTCTGTTTCTTCTTTTGACAAATTCAGCATGGTTTTTTGTTTGTTTTTAGTGGAGGGGGAAAAAGGCACCAGGAAATTAAAATATAAAGGTCCATTTTTTCTGCTATTTTTCTGGTTGACAGATTACTGAATAAAACATGGTTATCAGCAGAATGGCCATTTCTAACTGTCTCTTTGTGCTTAAAAATTTATTTTGGGATGGGAAACATTCCCCAAACCCAGAGGGTACACTTAATATGCCAGTTTTCATTTCAGAAGAATTACTTTTCAGTTGTAGGTGTTTTGGGATGTAGCCTGACTCAACATCCAGCATTAATGGCCCAAAGATAGAACAGCTGAACTTTGTGACTGGCCTTCTTGGGAAGACATTAGCATGTCCCTGGGGGCCATTTTCATAGCTCTGGTTACTAGAATCAGTATGTGGGGAAAGCTCATTCTTTTTACAAACTCTGCTGCTGGATCCCCCTGTCCATTACCCAAATCAAACGTATGGCCCTGCTGTTTTCTTTACGTTAGAAATGTACTAGTTTCTCACTCCAGCCTGAGGCCAGCAAGCCAGGGGAGCATATCAAACAGCAGACCACCTCAAAAGTCAGGGGGTGCACGAGTACAGTAGGGCACTTAACACAGAACCCACTGTGTCCTAAGAAATGGGAGTACAATATTCTGGAAGTGAGCGGTAAAAAGGTAGCTCTGCAATAAAGTCAATCAATCAACTGTCCTTCTACAGAGCTTACAGGATGCATTCTAAAAGCTCAAAACCAGTTTTCAGATAGAATTTCCTCTCTCGTCACCTGTTCCCCACATTTGACCTCCCTGAAGTGGAAGAGAGGGATGGGGCTGCATTTGTTTGTTGTGTACAGAAGGCAGATCCAGGAGGGGGAGAGCTCCAGTCCTGCCCTCCCCTCCATGCTGATTGACCCCCACGGCCATTTTGATGAGCAGACAGCAACAGATCCTTTTAGTTCAGACCTAAACCTGTGCAGAGACTTACCTGTATCATGTAGTTTCTGGGGGCAGTAACTTCATAGACTGCTTTTATTGAAATACTGGGTTGTATTTGTTAAATCCCATTGAGTTGAGTATGATACATAGATGAACAAGAAATCTAAGCCATGTCCTATCCTGTACCTTCCGCATCAGCTCTGACACCCTTGATCCCATTGCAACAACCACTGCGTCAGTCCGTCTTGTTGAGCATCTTCTCTTTGCTGAGTCTCCCAAGCATAATGACCTTTTCCAAGGAATAGTCTCTTCTAACAACATTCTCCAAGTGTGTGGGATGGAGTTTCACTATCCTTGCCTCCAAGGAGCCATCTGGCTGCACACATGTGTTTGTTCTTCTGGTAGTCCATTTAGTGTGGATTTATCTCAATGGGACGTCAAGTCCAGCATGTCTTTGCATCATTTGCTGGAGGCCTTTGAGTTGAAGGAGGTAGGCAGGCTAGTTTCCTTGGTCAAAAAGGATGGTGTGGTCTGCTCAAGAGTTTTCTTTTTGCTGCTGTCCTCCAGCTTTTCAGCCTGGTGCTCCTCCTTCCTTGCCAGGGAGCTTCAGTCTTTGTCCTCCCTGCAAATTTATTCTCTCATCTTCACAAGGAAGATCTGGAGTTCTCAAGTGCTTATGTAGTTGTGTAAAAAAAGGAAAGTAAAAAAAAAAAAAGAACATTCCTGAGAAAAAAAAAAAAGGAAAGTAAAATGATCCCAGCTTCACACACCTCTTTTGAAATCAACCCTTGTTTACAATCCAATATAACCTGGAATTTTGTAAGTCTACTTACAGACTATGATGTTTGATGATTTTGATTGTTCCTTCTTACTTTGATAGTTAGGTCCCTTTCAAGAACAATCATGCATTATCCCATTCAATACCATCTCCTCTCCACCACTCAGTTTTCATTAGTCAGTCAGCATTTGTTTAAGCCAACATCTCTTTTTCCATGCAAGGATAAAGGATACTATTGGACAACACTAGAGTGGTACGGAATTGTGCTGCTGATGTAAAGGCATATGTTTCAAATCCACCAGCTGCTCCATGGGAGAAGGATGAGCAGTCTTTTCCTGTGTGATTTACTGCCTCTGAAATCCCACTGGATGGTAGGTTCTGAAATATGGCACAAGGCACAAATGAAAGTAATTTCATTTTATATAGTTCTAAGTTCTCTGGTAGACAAATTTCACACAGTAAAAGGAAACAGGTGACATTAATTTTACGAATGTATTTTATTTATCCCATATAGTATTGTCTATTTAATGGTCATCATTTAAACATGTAATAAATTTTTGAGGTACTTTACATTCTTCTTTATTTTCAATCTTCAAAATCTTTTATCTAATATATGTTACAGCACATCTCAATTTACATTAACCACCATTTGATTCCTATTTCAAGCTTTGTTTTCCACATTGATGCTTTAGGGAATCCTGTATATTTATAGTCTTAGACTCTATTTTCACGTATACACAGGGCTGCATCTTCTACAGCCAACTTTCTCACATAATATTTATAATATAGAATCCCAAAGAGGGTGTACACAAGTGAATGAAACTGGAGAGTTGTGTGATATATTTTCAGATAAAACTTTTGTGCTATTGCTGTCTGTTGTGACCACATAATTTTACATTACAGGTGGCCTCTCCCCACTGACCAGCTGACAGGGACCACAGTCATGCAGTTCAGTCACCACCTTATGGGACCACAGAGACTCTCCCCAGGGTAATAGATTTAGAAAGGTTTGAGAGTGACTGCCTGTAGACAGTGTTGTGCGTAGAAGGGCAACTTTCACCTTCCAGAACATACTGTCCTTTGAGGAAGCAGTCACCCAGGAATCCCTGGGGATGCCATTGCACCAGCTGAAGAAAAACAGCAAAAGCCTCAGAGCAGAATCCCTTTGCAATCAAGAGAGTTCCAGAACTTAAGGCAATGCCTTAAAAAGCATTAAATCAAAACAAAACACCACAACAACAAAACCCCATCTAGTTTTTGGCATAGAATTAACCATAAAAGCAGAGTGTATCTTTTGATTTTTGTAGACTACATAGTCTCTACATAACTTGTTTTTTGTTTCTCTGTTGTTATTTGCTTTTGTTTTTCAATCAAATAATTTAAAAAAAATAACCAGAACCTCAGTTTTTAAATAGTATTCTGGAAAAACTTGGCTCTTTTTAGTTCCTCACCTTCCAAATAAAAATATACTTAATCGTGATGAGCCTTTAACTACCCCTTTCTTTATCATTTTCTCACTTAATTTTGAAGCTTCTCAAACTTACTAGTCACAAAAACCCAGAAGTCTTGACTACTGACTTGTTCAAGGCTCATGGTGTATTCTTTTGGCAGTAATTCAAGAAAATAAAGCATTTGTAACTTTTCCTGGTGTGACTCATACACTAAGGGGATAAGCAGAGTTTGTTACTCATGTTTTCAGGGGGGTCCTGTGAAATTCTTTGCATTTGCACTCATTTCCCCCACTGCGTTCCCCAAAGCATTTATCCACAGTGGTTGGTGACTGTCTTACTACAGAGTCTGGATGTTCAGCAGAGCTCAGCAGCATGCCTGTAAGGCCAGCCAGGAGTCAATGGCAAATCTTGATTCCTGGATTTCTGCACTAATCTGTAGTTATTTCATAATAGGAATAGGGAGGGGACAACAAACTAGAGTACTACGGATGATGCCAATTCATTTCCAGCTCCCAGGCAGCGAACAGACTTGGAAAAATTCATACCTTTCCACATTACATTTGGAACCCTCCAAATAGAAGAGCCACGATTCATCTATTAAACTCTGAGCAATCTGTTCCACGATTAGCCTCATCAGAAGAAAATCAAGAAGCACTGTACTTAGGAAGGAAGATGATGAAGGAAATGAGCAATTTACCTGTTAAGCACTATATGCTCTTGGCTAGGGTCGTTCTATTTACTGGAGTGATGCAATCTAAATGATTCGTTCTATACTGAAATCTACATCACAGCACAATTATATAAATCTCAGAGAAAATTTCCAATGCTCAAATATTTTTGATAGAAAAAAATTCAAGACAAAACTGGTAAACTTGGTAAAACTGGTAGCTAAAAAGAAATTTTAGATTAAGATCTAAAATTAGACTCTAAGAACTGCACTGCTAACCCATGGACGGCATCACTCTGGCAGTTGGGATTGATTGCTCTGTGGGAGAAAGATGGACAGTTTTCTTCCATGTGATTTGCAATTTCGGAAAACCCACTGGAGGGTCAGCTATGAGTTAGATCTAACTAGACAATGATGAGTTTGAGTGGTTTTGGGGGGCTTTTTTTTAATAAGAAAAGTGTACATATAAAATATCTCTCTTTTTTATCAATTCCTATCAAATATATGTTGTTGTGTTCTGTCAAGTCAGAACTGACCCATAGCTGACCTTCCAGTAGGTTTTCAGTGGTTGTAAATCACACAGCAGAACATTGTTCATTTTTCTCCTCTGGAGTAGCTCCTGCATTTGAACCTCATGCTGCCTTTGTGTTGGCAGCATAATTCCTTACTATTATGGCACCAGAGGTCCCTTATCAAATATATCGGCATACGATATGTTACTTATACCACCATGTTCTTTTAAATTTTTCTAGCATGTGTCTTTGTGAGCACTTAAGTCAACTACACAGAGTCCAATCTGAGCACTTGGAGAGGAAGGCCTCCTGTCAATTTTGTTCAGACCTGCTCTGTAACAAGAACAAGCCACCAAGATTTCCTGTATGGAATTATTGACCTATACATCTCAACTGCTCAACTTTTTAAATTTTAGTAACTCCAGAATAGCACATTTTTAAGAGAGATTATTCATTTAGGAGAGATGATTTTTGTCACTATGCAGGCCCCAACTTCGTGTTAGATTTTTATTTTGTAAGGTACTCAGGAGCAACAGTGTCTCTCTGGAGACTAAGGTGCGTCTGATACAGGCCATGGTATTTGCAATCGCTTGTTATGCATCAGAGAGTTGGACAATAACTAGGGAGGACAAAAGGAGAGTGGATGCTTTTGAGCTGTGGTGCTGGAGAAGGGTACTGAATTTACCCTGGACTGCCAGGAAAACAAACAGATTTATCTTGGAGAGGATTAAACCAAGCTACTCCTTGGAGGCAAGGATTCTGGGGCTTCGTCTGACATACTTTGGACATGTTGCCAGGAGGGACGGGTCCTTGGAGAGGGACATCATGCTTGGGAGGGTTGAGGGACAACGCCGGAGGGGAAGACCCTCTTTGAGATGGATTGATTCGGTGATTGGGGTAATCAGGATGGGTGTGTCAGAGGCGGTGCATTTGGCGCAGGATAGAGCAGGGCTTAGGGCTGTTGTGCATAGGGTCGCTATGAGTCGGAAACAACTCGGCAGCACATAACAACAACAACAAGTAAACATCACTTTAAGTATTTGTAGGAAGGTGACTCTAGTAACAGGTCAACCTAGATAGCCTGTCTCAAGTCTTTTTGTCTGGCTTGTTGTGATTTGCTTATTTTTAAAATTCTTTCTGACTTTAGCTTTGACAAATGGTATAAAGAACTGAGTAGTGCATGGTGATTTGCTGGAAACAGCACCTTTGGGTTAGTCATCTTCCTCTCCCTACCATGTCAGGGTTTGTGTTTCTGAGGATATGTGCATATGAGTTACAGTGTAGACATACTCAGGCAGACACACAAGTATACACACTCACAAACATTCGTACACACCTCCTCCCATGGGTGTGCATAGGTTCACAGATACATGCAGTCACACACAGATATCTCCTGCTAGATGCTGACAGTCAAATGAGAATAGCCACATATCAAGCAGATGATTATACTTACAGGTACAAATATGTGCCTATTACCTTCATTCCCCACCTTCCGGCCACAAACTGAGAAGACTTAGCAGAGATGCCTAGAGGCCTGGCCATGAGCTTTGAGGTGATGCCAGGCAAAGGGGCCCAGTTGGCGGCCTCCACTATTTCTGGCATTGCCAAGGGCAGGTTCAGAGTGGCTGGTGCTGGCTCTTTGTCCCCATGCTGCTGGAGTTGATTTCTCCTCTGAGTGCTTGTTGGGAAGGTTGTTGTGAATTCTGTTCTTAGGTCCTAGATGCTGTGGGGAACATATTCTCCTGTTCTCACTCCAGCACAGAGCATAGCTAACTATTCTCCTCTGTCCAGGAAAGCCATAGGGCTTCTGGAGACCTGATGTGTGTGCCTCCAGCCCTGTATGCAGAGGCCTTGGCTGTACAGCTCTCCCCACCTGCCACCCCACAGCTGCCCCTGACAACATCATCCCTTGAATTAATAATAGTATCATGGAGACCCAAAGAGAATCTTGACCTTCAAAGTCAGTTAATCAGTCTACTCTGATATCTGACTTTATTTTATAAGTGGCAGGAACATGATATATATTATACTAGTCTCAGTGATGACCTTTGTGCTTCATTGCACAATCTTGGCCTTGAGTCCAGTATGTACTGCATCAGCATTGTGATGGGGCTGCACTGCACCTGAGGTAAAGTGGGGCCCTGTGGTCCAAGCACTCGTCTCTGGGCCATTCTATTCCAACATTCGAGTTAGTGACTTTCTGGGAATGATGACTTCCTACTAACAGTGACATTCTTCTAAATACGTGTTGGCAGAAAGCAGTCTCCCCATGATGGTTAACAACAGTGCTGTTTATGTGTATAAACATTTGACTTTATTTCATTTAACTTTAATCAGAAAGCTCCTGGATATCTCCCATTTATCATGAGCATCATTGAGGCAGTAGTTTGAGGTATGGATCTCTCCTCTGTATCTGTGCCAGAGCTAAGTTCAAGCTCTGTCTGCTCAGGGACCATTACCTGTTGGATGCAGACCCTAGTTCCTCCTCACACCCCAGCAGCACAGTGGGTAGAGGCCAGCATGCAGAAGCATAATGAAAAACATTGCCCTTTCTTCTGTGATCCAGCCTTCAAGAGTTTCTGTTTCTCAGCATCACAGGCCTCAAGTGGTCAGAACTTGATATGCTTTTTTCCCTCTTCTCTCTCACCAGTTTTGGAGATTAAGCATTTTTGTCTCCATTCTGTCAGTGAAGAAAAGGGGCTTGGCTGGTTTTGAGACTCATCTACACACCACAGGGAAGCTAGCGCTTGCAGTGAGTCTTGCTGTCCCTGTCCAGAAAGCTATAGCCCCACTCTCCCTCCATCTCAAGCTTCATCAGTGATTGCCCACATTCCCCTTAAACAGTCCCCCCTTTTCCTGCTATGCTTCCCTTTCCTACTTTTTCCTAGAATTTTGGGAAGACTTATCTTTGCCTCAAAGAGTTGAGTGCACCCTTTCTTGGTCAATTGTGACGCTGTGTCACAGAGTACAGGACTGTCCCTTAACTATCTAGGGGTCTCTGGGGAAAGCAGATCAGCTTTGCTAGCTGTCTAAAACCCTGCTGTAGAAGCTGCAGAAATAAGCACTCTCAGTGCAGTGTGGAGCAGGTGATGGCTGCAAGGCAGCTGGCCCCTCACTGCCCTCACTGGTGGAGAGCTCGAGGTCACTGCCCTCTGGGTGGTGCTGAGGAAATGTGGCAAGCAAGGCATTGTGGAGGTCTCAGGCAGGAAGACATGCTGCTGTGGCCTTCCTACAGTAGGAGCAACTCTATCATTGTGGTTGGCTAATTCTTTTGTCTTAGCCTAATCAAACAACTTTGCCCTCTTTTGACTTATTCCATCTGCCTGTGAATAAAAAAATTTAAAAAAAAGAAAACCACGAAACTCTCCCTATTTAATCTACCAGGAAATGTTTGCTTCTGCTGAAGAGGGAGAAAGGACTGGGCCACCCCGACCCCCCAGATGGTCAGTGGACAAGGCCCAGCTCCACTGAACCAGCTCTGGGATGAGGGGCCCTAGGCGGTACCCTAGGAGCAAAGGCACTTGCAGTTTCCATAGCAGTTTGCCCTGGATTCCTGACCTTGGCCCTCCAGCTTTTTAAGAGCTCTCTCCACAAATGTTCCCTAAGATTGTAAACTCTCTCAATCTCAGGTTTTCTAAACAATGTGGCTGGAGGCCATCCTCTGCACTGGGTGTCGCCTGTCTTCGCAGGCTGAGTCTGTCCTGACATCATACGATCGACACTCAACAGTGAGGTTCTGTTCCCAGCTTGCCCTCCACCCCAAAGCTGAAATAAATCAACGTTGGTTGAGACTCAGTCACAATAAATCAAGACCTGTCCAAAACTGGAGCCTGCCCAGTCAGAATGTCAGCGCTTGGCTTTCGCTGAGGATTAATTCAAGGTCTGATATAAAGCCCAGATGTGCTTCAGGAGCGGGGTGGCCAGGCCGCGTCTCCTGTGTACTTGCCCACCCAAGAACAGGGAGGAGGAGGACGAAAAGGCGGCCAGGCGGGGAGGGCTTCCTCCAAGGCAGCAAAGTTAATCCTGCCTGTCCACAGTGTGAACATAGAACTAACATGAGAAGAAAGACTCATAGCTCTCAAGTTGAGTTGTAATCAAGAAAACAAAGCAAAATCCACCTAGTAAAAGAACTTCAGTGGTTTAAAAAAATAGCGCAGTGTAAGTAATGCCTGGTTCCTGCTGAGCCTGTGATTTCTGTAGGAAGCTGTGCAATGAAATCACTTTTGGAGTCTTCCCAGTTACAGAAGACCTGAGTTAAATGTCGGTAAACCTCACTGGAGGAGATTACCTGTTTTTCCCAGAGGAGCAGCTGCGAAGAAGCACTGCCTTTTGGTTCACAGCACAATGCCCTAAGGACCAGGCCACCAGAGCTCCCCAGGAAGCCTTAATAGTGCAACTAGTTAGCACTTCAGCTTCTGCACAAAATGTTAGGAAGCTTGATGAAGTGGTCCACTGAGAACTAAATGTGGAAGCCTGCAGAGAACAATTAATTCACTTCACCAGTGAAGTGAAGTGGTGTTACCACTGTCCATTGTCCACTTTAAGTGCTGGTGTGTACTCAACTCACAATGTAGACACTTACTTACATGCTTCAGGAACTTGGAGCCAGTGGACAGTTGTAAATAACCATAGCTTGCCATTCTGTAAAGGCACTCATTTCCTTGTATTTCCCCAAATCGTTGAAGTTGTAGAAGTCAAATGAACAACTATTTGTATTTCTTTTTTTTTTCTTTTTGTTTTTTTATTATTAAATTTTATTAGTTTTAATGAACATTTACAGAGATTTTGGGTTTTCATTCATTCATTGTTGCACTGTTTTCTCCACCCTCCTCCCCAGTTCGTTCTTCTTCCCCCCATGTCTATTTTAATTGTCCAATTGCCACAGTGCTTATCAAAGCCAGTTCTGTTTAATCTCCTGTGTCAGTGTGTTCCTGACCATTCCCTATCACTCTTCCCTGAGAGAGACCACCCTGATTCATAAGGAAAAGGGGATGGCGTATTCTCTTAGCTACTTCCTGCTGAAAAGGGACGCTGTGGGTTTCAGGGTGAAGGTCTTTTCTCACTACTCTAAAGGGCCCTTTTGGCAGTAGGAAACACATAGACTATTATGGAGCTTGATTTTGGAATTTAGATGCACTGTTATCAATTGTGCTTAGCCGTACATGTTCATATCCTTGAAGATGTATCATGGAAGTGTTGCAGCCTAGAAGATACAAATTTAACTAACAAGTTAAAAGTTCATGAGTCAAAAATTAAAAAGCAGTAATATTCTGAGTAGAGGTTCTAATAGTGGCACAAATCAAGTTACAGAGGTCAGGTGGTTCCATTGCCATACTTACTCTAACTTAATTCTTTTTTTTTTAATTTAAATTTGTTATTAATTTCAGTAAAAATTTACAGAGGCTTTGGATTTCCCTTCATTCATTGTTGTAGATTTGTCCCCTCCCAAGGCTCCCCCCCGACCAGACATTAGCCTCTTGGAAAAGTAAAAGAAAAGATTCTTTCATTATTTTACAAACCCTCCCCCAGGTCCACTCCATCATGTAGCCATCGCTCTAGACTCCTGTCATGACAGAAATACCTAATCACATATCTCTTTTAAACAGTTTTCTCCCTCCTCTGTTTCAGTGCAGTATACATTATTGAACCCATCTTACTCAGTCTCTCCCCAACCCCAAGGACAGTCCCATTCTACAACAGTGGCACCATGCAATATTTGTCCTTTTGTGACTGGGATATTTCACTCAGCATAATGTTCTCCAGAGTTAACCATCTTGAATAATATTGCATGAGTTCCTTGTTTTTTAATGCAGCATAGTATTCCATTGTGCGGATATACCACAGCTTCTCTAGCCATTCGTTTGTTGATGGGCACTTAGGTTGTTTCCAACTCCTTGCTATTGTGAACAAAGCTGCAATAAACATGGGTGTGCATATATCTGCTTGGGTGTCAGTTATGGTCTCTTCGGGGTATATTCCCAGTAGTGGTATTGCGGGGTCAAATGGTATCTCTATTTGCAACTTTTTGAGAAAGCGCCATACCGCTTTCCACAGGGGTTGCACCATTTTACACTCCCACCAACAGTGAATCAGGGTTCCAGTTTCTCCACAACCTCGCCAGCATTTGTTGCTTGCTGTTCTGTTAAATTTTGCTATTTTGACTGGGGTGAGATGATATCTCATAGTTGTTTTAAACTATTTGTATTTCTTTAAATTATTTTTCCCTTTAAATTAAACTACCATTTGCCAGTAGACTATAATGTCTCAGGGGCCCACAAATCCCTATCTAGCCTGTATCCTCCATTATGTCACAATCTGTCATCTGTCTACCAGGCAGACTGCCCATTTTTCATGGAGAAGATGGCATGGTTTGCTTGCTCTCCTCTGCACCTCCCTCAGGAGTGAGTTCCTACTGAAAGGTGAGACACAGAGGCCGTGGCCTGCAGAGCTCCTGCCAGGGCATGAAGTCTTCTGGAAGATATGCCAACTCTGTTTTAAATGCTTCTTAGTTACCAGCCCGAAAAGGGTTACAGCAATTCCCTGAAATCAGTAACTGAACTGCTAGAGTAATCTTTTTCATTACAGATATTTCCTCCTGTGTTTCAGTCACTGTGTGGGGCAAAAGTGAATTGACCAGCTTAAATGTGGCTTTGACCAATGGCCATGTATACACTGCTACCTTTACCTGTGCCAATAAGAATGTCATACCACATTTGGATATTCAGATTCTTTAGATTCATAAAAGTTTCTCACCGTCTAGAGGGATGCACTTCCGTTAGTCTCAGAAACCTGATAGAGGATGACTGTAAGTCCTGAGTCTTTCTAATACTGTATTTAGGAAGGTGCAGTTAATTCCCTATTTTGCTAATCTGCCATGGTCTTTGTCAACTCTGTGGCAAGCTGGAGCAGGGCAGAGGCACGATGTGGCTATGCTGTTTACTGACATCAGCAGCTGCCTTCCTGAGTCTGTGGCCTGTAAGGGAGATGCCACAGGCTTTGATTCTCATAGCGACTCACTGTGGTGCTGCTCCGCTCAAAAGTCCCCTCTGCACTTTGTTCCTGACAAGGTAACATCCAATCCTCTAGACTGAGTCTGTGCTCCAAGTCCCGCTGTACACTGTCCTCATTGTCGATGTCCAGTCCTCTAGACTGATACTGTGCTTCATTTGGAAGTCCCCTCTGTGTTCTGTTCTTGTTGGCGAGAGCTTTGGTGCCCTAGTCTGTAGGATGTTGTGCTGCTAATTTAAAGGCCATGCCTCTCTGGGAGTTCTAGTCCACTAGTAGTAGCTCCATGGGAGAAAGATGGGCAATCTCTCAAGGCCATGCCTCTCTGGGAGTTCTAGTCCACTAGTAGTAGCTCCATGGGAGAAAGATGGGCAATCTCTCCCCACACAATTTGCTGTCTCAGAAGCCTTCTAGAGGGTCAGCTGAGAGTTTGTTCCAACTAAGCATCATTGAGTTTGTTTTCCAAATCAAAATTCAAAATGCTTGTAGCTATTTGTGCCAAATCTTTCTGTCATATCATACTGTGGTTCCAGGACTAAAATAGGGGAATCCTCAGTACCGCGTCCCAGGCCCTGGAAACCCTCAGTGCTGTGTTGCAGGCTGCACACAGTGGGCCTTCTGCATTTTTTAAATTACCAACAAACAAGCCAGCCCACACTGAAAAAAAGGTAGACATTTGTTCTGCACATTTTACAGGAAAAAATGTTCTGGCCTCAATCATGCCGTAAGTGGTATAGCCAACTAGGACTTGCCAGTGTAGCCTTGTTCTCATCGATTGTTTTCTTATAAGCAGATTTCCATCCACAACCCTGACAAAGGGTATCTGGAAATGAGCTGAGGGAGAGTGGCCAATATCTTCCATGTGTTTTTTCCTTAGGAGTCAAAACAAACCAAACTCAGGCTCATTACTATGAAGTCAGAACCAAATTTAGGAACAGAGGATAAAAGAGTGTATCTGTTCAGGTTGTTCGAGTGGTCTCTAACAGGGTTTTCCTGGGGTCCCAAGTTCCCCTCAGGAATCCCGAAATGAAACTCCCTTTGTGAAGGTCTGGTCCAGTACTCTGAAGAGGCAACCACTATACATAGTATTCATACAAGAACACTCATGTCCAGAAATTCATGCATCTCAAAACTGGTCTGCTGGGTTTCTGAGCCATCAAGGCCTTTTCAGGGGTGCACAAAGAGTGTTCCCTTCTGATAGCAGGCCCCAACTACAGGGCAATAGATTCTAACTCAAGGTCACTGGGCTTACCTACTTGAAGAAACTACATGTTTGTATGCTGTACTGATATTTGACACCCCTGGTGCTGAGCCTTCAGAGAATCCATCCATTTATTTATCCATTCAGAGATTCAGACAAGGGTCTCATATCAAAAGTTTACAGAATCCCATAAGGGCTTCTACAAGGAAAAAACTACTAACACTATTACAAAATGGGCAAAAGTCATGGAAAGACTTTTCACAGAGGAAAGTATTCAGACTGATGGCCAACAGACATGCTTAAAACAGACATGAAGAAATGCTTAAAATGCTGAGTGAACTGACACAGTCTCATAGGGACAAATACCACATAAGACTATTATGGTAAAAATAGAAGGATAACTAGTAAAACATATACAGGACCTCATGGAGAGGTAGGAGGGAAGTGGAGGAGGTATATAAGTAGGGTTGACACCACAGGGCTGCACAGGTTGGTGGTGGAGGGGGGCAAGCAACTGAGGTGGGGGGAAGGCATCAATTAAAAAAAAAAATCACTGGCCATAAGAGAGATGCAAATCAAAACCACAATGAAAAACCTTCTCATTCCAGTAGCAGTGGCAAAGTTTAACAGGACAACAAATACTAAATGTTGGAGAGGATGTGGAGAGATAGGAACTCTTATACACTGTTGGTAGGATTGTTAAAATGGTGCAACCACTTTGGAAGACAGCTTGGTATTTTGTCAGAAAGCTGAACATAGAAATTCCATATGGCCCAGTTATTACTGGTAATTACCAGTTATTAGTGGTTATTACTGCTTCAAATATGTTGTTGTTGTTGTTGTTGTTGTTGTTAAGTGCTGTCAATTCGTAGGCACATCATAGCGACCCTACAAACGAGTCCTCAACACTTGCATGCGTGACTTTCATCCTTTCTCCAGGTTCATAGTGTTTCCTTTCTTCAGGTTCATAGAGCTTCTGGAGGCAAGCTCTTAAGAAAGTGGATGCCACTCCTGCTTCCAAGCTTGTTCCAACCGGGGAGCACCACCAAACACAGTCCACCATGGGTAACCGTTATTGAATTTGACACATCAGTGTCACAGTGTTCAGCTTCACAGTGACCACAAGTTACCTCTGTATGGCAAGTGGACATGCTATACAACCTAGAAGACTGTTTGAACAAAAACAATGAAAAAACAGGCCTTAGGGTCACAGATTTGAGTCACCCAACTTTGGCTTGGTGGCATCGCTTGCAGTCCACTAGGCAACTGGTCTCTCTCTGTGTTATTAAGTGCTGTCGAGTCGTAGGCGACTCATAGCAACCCTATGAACAACCCTATGAACATTTGTGTGCATGACTTTCATCCTTTGTCCAAGTTCAAAGGGTTTCCAAAGGCAAGCTATTGACAGAAGTGGATGCCACTCCTGCTTCCAAGCTTCAAATTTACCCTGAGAAAATGAGAACTGAGGCACAAACAAAGGCTTGTACACCATTGTTCATGGCAGAATTATTCACCATCACAAGACCTTCTAAACAGCCCAAAGGTCCAATCACAATAGAATAGATTAAGAAATTATGGTACATTCACACTATGGAATACTACACAGGATACAGGAGCAGTGATTTTGAAAATCACTACCAAACTTGGGAGAGACTGGAGAGAGCATTATGCTAAAGGAACTAACTCAGTCCCTTATTGTAAATATAGAATGATAACTAGTACAAGCATGTATAAGGGTCCAAGGAAGGGATGATAGGAGCAGAGATGTGAGGATGGGCAGTAGGGTAATCATAGTGTTGCACAGTTTGATGTTTAAAGGAAGAGGTGGCTAAAGGAAATAGGAAAGATCTAGTGTGAAGAACAATGTATATGAACTTTGTAAGGAAACCAGGATAAAATTAAAAATTATTAAAAAAAGAAGTTTCACCATCCTTATTCTGGTTAAGACAGACTTGTTTGTTTTCTTGACAGTCCATGAGATAATCAGTACTCTTTTCTAAAACCAAAAGTCAAAATCATTGAGTCTTTCTTGATTATTCTCATTGGACAACTTTCAGATGTATAAAAATAATTGAAAATTCTGTGGCTTTGATCTGGTGCATTTAGTCTCTAAGTGGACACCCTTGCTCTTTAGCACATTAGAGAGCTCCTTGATGGCAGCTTTCTCCAATAGGGTGTCTAGTCTGGGTGACATTCTTTCTCTCCTCAATAGCCTACCATCTCAGATGCTGTAAAGTACTGGGATCAATTCAACAGGATATGCATGATGAAGCAGTGGTGCCAGGGTGGCAGGAGGAGGCTTCCTTGAAGTTTTACACTGAAAAAGGAGCCAGCATGTAGGCTAATAAAGGTTGAGCTTGAAATCCTGACTTGATTTAATGCTTTTATGACCAAAAGTTTCCTTGTTTTAAAGAGATTGAACTTGGGAACTTCTAAAGTAACCTTGCAATACTAATTATTAAAATTCCATTTAACTTAGAAGATTTCTTTCTCCTCTTAATATGTCTTGCCGCAGAAGCCAAGTACAGAGCCCCTGAGGGTTTCCAGTTTGGGGTGGGGTCTGCTTTCCAGCACTCAGCTCTGAACAGAGGGTTGCAACAGGGGCATGGTGTGTCAGTGGGAAGGTGTGCCTTGTTCTGAATGCAACTTTGTACACATCATCAATATACCATGTAATGAGAAACTTCTCTGTGATGTCAGAGAGTTCTGAGTAATGGGAACGGTGATTGCTACTAATTGAAAAGTGAATGGTTCAAATCCATTCAGTCACCTCAGAAGAAAGGTCTGGACATGTTCTGCTAGAAAATCAGGAAGGAAAGACAAATGTCAATGTCTAAAAGTAATTCTAAAAATAAAACCAAAAGCAAATAAAAAGCATAGCATACTTCCAAAAATCCTTGCCACGCAGAATGTGATTTGCAGAAATTGTATCACAGTGTTATTTGAGTAAAATGTATCATAGCAGTATTTGAGTGAAAGTGAAATGTTCAAATGGCAAATAGACACATGAAGAAATGTTCCAAATCACTGGCAATATGAGAGATGCAAATCAAAACCATAATGAAGTACCATCTCACTCCAGTAACAGTGGCAAAGTTTAACAGGGCAGCAAGTAATATATGTTGGAGAGGATGTGGCGAGAAAGGAACTCTTATACATTGTCGGTGGGATTGTAAAATGGTATGCCCATTCTGGAAGGCAGTTTGGCACTTCCTCAAAATGCTGAACATAGAAATTCTATATAACCCAGCTATTCCACTACTTGGAATATACCCCAAGAATATGACAACTGAGGGACAAACTGAGATTGATGATGATGATGATGATGATGATGATATGTGTGTACCATCAAATCGGATCTGACTGGTACAGGAGGAGATTGCCCCTCCTTCTCCAGCAGAGCATCTGGTGGATTTGAACCACGTACCTCTGGGGTTGCAGTGACAAACAGATTTGTACACTAACATTCATAGCAGCATTATTCACCATCACAATAACAGCTTAAATGTCCAACCACAAACGAATGGATTGAGAAATTATGCTACATTTACATAATGGAATACTATGCAGCATGCAGGAGTAATAATTTTGTAAATTATTACCTAACTTGGAAGGGACTGGAGAGCATTATGCTGAGTGAACTCAGTCCCACAAGTATAAATATTGTATAAAATCATTATTGTAGGATGGGTATAAGGATCCAGGAGGGGTGGGAGTGGCTGGAAGCAGAGGGATGTGGATGTGTAGGGAGAAGAAGGGATTAAGCATTGAGTTGTACAATTTGATGGGTGGGGGTCAGTGAGGGAAATTGAAAAAAATGTGTTCAAATTTGTATTCAAGCTTGGTAAATAAACTAGTAGGGGGGGAAAGTAAATCAGAGCATGTTCTTTTAGTATAAATGGACCTCTGTATGTTATTTGAGTAAAAGCATAATATTTTAAAAAAAAATCACAAATAAGACAGTCATTTGTTATCTTTGAAGCTTTTTTTTGTTGTCATTGGAACTCTGGTGGCCTAATGGCAAGAAGCTTTCCTGTAATCTGGAAGGTACTTGATTTGTGGCCACCATTAGCTCCACAAAAAAAAAAGATGGGCAGTCTCCTCCCATTTTATTAACTGCCTCTGAAACTCCACCAGTGTGTCAGCTATGGGTCAGTTCAAACTCTACCTAAGTTCTACTCTTGACAGTCCTTAGTATGTTCAATACTCTTCTCCATACAAATGGTTTATCTTAGAGAGGTTGAAACCAAGTTGCTCCTTGGAGGCAAGGATTTTGAAGCTCTGTCCAACATTCTTTGAACATGTTGCCAGAAGGGGCCAGTCCTTGGAGAGGGACATCATGCTTGGAAGGGTAAAGGGAGAGGGCACAAGAGAGGAAGACCCTTGATGAGATGGCTTGACACAGTAACTGGAGAAGGTGTGCCAGAAACAATGAGCTTGGCTAAGGATAGGACAGGATTCAGAGCAGTTGTACACAGGGTTGCTATGAGTCACAAGTAACCTACAGCACATAACCACAACAACATATATATACATACATATAGAAGGAGAATTGATGCCTTTGAGGTGTGGTGCTGGAGAAGAGTATTGAATGCACCATGGACTGCCAAGAAAACAAACAGATTCATCCTGGAGAGGGTTAAACCAGGCTACTCCTTGGAGGCAAGGATTCTGGGGCTTCGTCTGACATACTTTGGACATGTTGTAAGGAGGGACAGGTCCTTGGAGAGGGACATCATGCTTGGGAGGGTGGAGGGACAGCACAGGAGTGGAAGACGCTCTATGAGGTGGATTGATTCAGTGACTGGGGTAATCGGGATGGGTGTGTTAGAGGCCATGCGATTGGCACAGGATAGAGCAGGATTTAGGGCTGTTGTACATAGGGTCGCTATGAGTCGCAAGCGACTCGACAGCACATAACAACAATAACATATAAGGAATCAAACCCAGTACTGCTGAGTCTAACTCATAACAACCCTGTGTTACATTCCTGAAGCAGTAAATCCTTATGAAAGAAGATAGCCCATATTTCTCCTTATGAGCAGCTGGTGGGTTCAAACCATCAATACTTAGGTTAGTGCTAACCAGAAGCCTAACATGTTATAATTCAACAGAGAGCCTAATCGTCGTGTGTGTGTGTGTGTGTGTGTGTGTGTGTGTGTGTGTGTGTGTGTGCTTCTATTCTGATATTATGGTATTGTGTAGGGTAATTCCTGGTGTCTTAGTGCTTTGCAAGCAGCCATCCAAGGTGTGACAATTGGTCTCTATTTATTTAGAACAGCAAAGAAAGATGAAGCGTGAGGAGTTGGATGAGAAAATGGAACAACTGCCTTTTTCCCCTCAGAGCAGATGAAATAGATGGCACTGTTATGAATATTTTGATCAAAGATTGTATAGAAGAATCTTGACTCAAATAGTGTGAGATGGGCAATGAAGAATAGAATTCCTACTTTTTGAAGTCATTTACTCTAAATAAATCATTGAAGTCGTTGCTCTGACAGTCTTTAACCCTGAGACCATAAGCCAAAAATATTGTGCCTGTGCATAGCATCTCTGCTCACAGTGTTCAGAAAGGACTTTTTTTCTCTCACCTTGCATGTCACTTTGTTAATTCACCCTTTCTACTCTGTGTCATTACTTTCTATCTCTGTTTCATTTGATTGTTAGACTCTGCTCTACAGAACAAGCATCTTTTCCAGAGTCCTTAGATCTTGGCAGTGCCTGCTAGGGTTCTACACAGTTATCCTCTGGAAAAGCTTGATCCTCACATTTCCTTTTATTCACATAACACTTCCTCTATGAGATATGTAATGATAGAAACTGTGACAGATAATGTTGTATTGTTAGATGCCTTCAAATTGGCCATGACTTATAGTGGTTCCAAGTACAATGGATCTGAACTCTGCCCTATGCTGTACCATCCTCACCAACTCTTGCTAACTCTCCACATTTCAAAGCATGAGGTCCTTTTCCAAGGAATGGCCCCTACTAACAAAACCTCTAAAATATGTGAGAAGTTTCATCACAAAGCTAAACCACCATCTAAATGAAATCCTGATCAAGTTATTTCCTTGTTTTAATTTCCTGTTGTTGTTGTTATGTACTGTTGAGTTGCTTGTGACTCATAGCAACCCTATGTATGAGAACTTAAACACTGCTCTA
>NW_006399821.1:4017018-4017626 GCF_000299155.1 Elephantulus edwardii | reverse complement strand
CGATGGTATATTCAACACTCTTCTCCAGCACCACAGCTCAAAGGCATCAATTCTCTATCATCCTTAATCACTGTCAGTAAATCCAAAATGTTCCATCTACCCAGTCTACATACCTCTCCCTGGCCTCCCACTCATCATTCACATTCTCTCCCACCATTCACACTATCTTCCACAATGTCTCATAATTTACACAATCATCCACTATTCACACCATCTCTCAACATTCACATCATCTCTCACTATTCACACCATCTCCCATCATTAACACCATCTCCTGCCATTCATGTTTCTCTTACCATTCACACTATTTCTCCCTATTAACACCATCTCTCACCATTCACACCACCTTCTATAGTGCATACAACCACCCATCATTCATTCACATGACTTCATGCCATTTACAGTACCCTTATCTACCAACACCCACTCATTACCTCTCTGTACATTCCCCCTATTTCCTTTGATGTATGATTTTCTCCATTTTACAATTCCACTCACCTTTTTCCAGTCCCATTTTCACTAACTTCCCTAGATTTAGTTTAAAGAACCAGTCTTTTCATTTTACTATCCTCATCCTTATGAGCAGCTGGTGGGTTCAAACCATCAAT
>NW_006399821.1:3998748-4015573 GCF_000299155.1 Elephantulus edwardii | reverse complement strand
TCATCACCATAGGCTCTGGCTCAAATGCTAATTTAGTTGAGTAAGGAAATAAACATATCCCAAAGGCTTTAAGCTCGGTAGTTTTAAACTAGGGCCAATGTTTTCCACTGAAGATAGTTGATAATATCTGGAGACTTTTTTTTTCTATTCACATCTGGTGTGGGTTGGTGGAATAACAGGCAATAGGGAATGGAACTCATGGTTGCTGCTAAAATATCTGATGAGGAATGTACAAGGCAGCAGCCTTACCCAGTTTAAGATGTCAGGAGTCCCAACTTAGGGAATTTTCACATTCACTTAATGCTTCTTAACCTCTTGAAGAGACATTCTTTACGAGTTTTTCTTTCCAATTCTTTCATTTCTCTGGTGACATTAAGTGAATTCTTTCATCATCACTTTTCTTTCCCATGTTCCTTACTAACTTGTTCCTGTTGAGGTGCAAAAGTATGAATGATTTGCCTCTGTATTGCTAGTGCTTTTACCCTGCACTGTAGTTTATTTTATAGTAATTGGGTAGGAAACTGATAGATAAATGAGGGTTAGAAAAGACACTACTGCCAAATTTTGACTACTTACATTTGAACAAAGGCTAGAAGGCAGGTCAAGGGAGACCCTCTTAGAAGTCTACCAGCCAAGGGGCTCCTTTGAAACAAGAACACACATCATGGGCACACACGTGTGTGCTCACACCTCCCCTCCCACCCGCCCCATAACTGTAAGAAGAGTTGATTTCAACTCTTCAGCTAGAACTCCTGTAAAAGAATTATCATTCTCTGAGGTAGTGCTTTCCAGTGGACATTTCTGGAATGATGGAAATGTATCTGTGGCATTATGGAGTACTTAAAGAGTGGTGCATATTGCTGAGTAACACAATTTATTATTTTATTTGTTCCTGTGTGACAAGTGGAGTGTGTGGCAACTGGAATCTGGCTTGACCGGGAAGAAGTTTTCAAAAGAAAGGCCACACTAAAGATCAACCTCAGACATCAACCAGATTGCAGCCCAGGAAATGGCACCATGACTCCACAATCCAAAGCTTCTGTAACTTTGCTGCAGAGTGTTTTGGGGTCACCTGGCACCTCTCTGACATTTGGGCAGAATGTGCCATGCTCAAATGGGGATTCTAATAAATTAATTTAAAACAGCTCTAAATCAATTATAAATTATAGAACGTAATGGAGAAAAAGGTTAGCAGCCTGACCCCACCCAGCAGCTCTGTAAGAGAAATACTTGGCAACATAAAGTCTGCATAAAGATTATGACTGAGAAAAGCTGCTGTGGTACTTCTCTGTTACACAGGTATTCTCTGCTTCAGAATGACTTGACAGCACCGAGTGAGAGCAATGACATGTGTGGGAAATTGTCTATTGTTTAGGATTTACTCTGACATTATGATTTT
The DNA here is from genome assembly GCF_000299155.1 of Elephantulus edwardii. Lineage (NCBI taxonomy): Eukaryota > Metazoa > Chordata > Mammalia > Macroscelidea > Macroscelididae > Elephantulus > Elephantulus edwardii. Next base: position 4,014,174 of record NW_006399821.1, on the reverse strand, counting down.
TTAAAAATGTCTTTTAATTGGTACTAAATAAAATCCCATAGATATGCAGCATATACCTTCTGAAAGCTTGAGGCGGTGCCCCTGTCACTCAGACATATTTGACAGAGGCGTTAAGACATCTCCTAATTCAAAAGAGCGTGAACTCTTTTGTGTGAAACATGGTTTTTGTTGTCTTTTTTTAATTAATATTAATCTTTCATTTCAGCATTATTCATATCTAACAATTTTAGCAAAATAACCTGTAGTGTTTAATGCATGTTTAGTCCCTTACTAGTGATGACTTGAAATAATTCATTGTCATCTGGTTAGAACTGACTCATCACTAACCCTCCAGTGGGTTTTCAGAGATCATAAGTCACATGGGCAGAGATTGCCCGTGTTTCTCTTTCTGAGCAGCTGGTGGACTTGAACTGCCTACTTTGGGGTTGGCAAAACAAACCCTTACTTACTAAGCCACCAGAGCTCCTTAAACTGGATAAATTAGTCTGAAATAAAGCAGTTGTCATAATATCTTCGGCACTCTGGTGGCCTGGATTGTAGAGGTTGTGATGCTAACCCGGAGGCTACACCTCTCCAGCAGTTCAAATCCATCAGCACATCCAAGGGAAAGAGAAATGGGAGATCTTCTGTGCAATTAACAGCCTTGGAAACTCCAGTGAGGGTCAGCTATGGGTCAGTTCTGGCTAGGCAGCAATGAGTTTTGGAGAATTTAAAAGCATCTTATTTTCTGTCTATGGAAGTGCAGGTTTAGATTAAATGAGATAAATACATGTTACAATTTTGGAATAGTAAAGAGAGCCCAGAGCAGCATTGAAGATATTTAATATAATCCTCCCTTCTATTTTAAACATTGTTTTAATGTTAAAATTATATTGTTATTTCTTAATGGCCCTGCAATTCTACTGGAGCCCCTTGGAAGCTGGCCTCAAACAGATCCTCAGACACAGCTCCAATCATATTACTCAAAAGGCTGAAACACCCTAAAGGACCATCAACAAAGGAATGTAAATTAAGTGAGACATGTCCATACATGGAATATCAGTTAGCCCTAAAGAGAAATAAAATACTAAGACATCAACAAGATGAGTGATGTAAGCTGGCCACAATAGGATTGTTTATTATAATCTCACTTATATGAAATCTGTAAATAAAAGCATGAAGACTGAAGTTTAGTAGTAGTTATTAGAGGCTGTGGGAGAGGATAGAAGTTATCACTAAAGGGGCATTGAGTTTCTATTTGAGGAAATGAACGCCCATTAGAAACAGATCATGATGGCTACAAAATATCTTGAATATGATTCATGTCATTGAAATGTACACTTAGCAATAGTTGAAATGGCAAATATTTCATTATCTATCTCCTACCACAGCAGAATTTGAGGGGTCAAAAAAATGGATGACTATATGTGGAACAGATCGTCTGAAAGACTGGGCTCAATGAGGAGGAATGCGACATCAGGACTGGACGAAGACCATCAACAACCTGAATTATGCAGATGATACAACCTTGCTTGCCAAAACTGAGGAGGACTTGAGGCATTTGTTGCAGAAGGTTAAGGACTGAAGCCTTTAATACAGATTGAAGCTCAATATCAAGAAAACAAAGATTCTCACCACTGAGCCAACTAGGAAAGCATCAAGATAGCTAATGAAGAGTTTGAGACTGTTAACAGCTTCAGCTTACTTGACTCCCAGTCAACACTCTTTGTACTAGCAGCCAGGAAATCAAAAGACCAATTGCATTGGGGAAAATCTGCTGTCAGGCTCTCTCCAGAGTACTGAAGAGCAACGATGTCAGTCTGGTGACTAAGATACATCTAACTCAGGTCCTCGTCTTTGCAATTACTTGCTATGCATCAGAAAGCTGGACAATGACTAAAGCTGATAGAAGTAAAATTGATGCCTTTGAGTTGTGGTGCTGTAGAAGAGAATGGAATATATCATGGACTGCTAGGAGAACAAACAGGTTGGCCTGGAGAAGGTGAAACTAGGCTGCTCCTTGGAGGCAAGGATTTTGAAGCTTTGTTTTACATACTTTGAGCATGTTGCAAGGAGTCCTTGGAGAGGGACATCATGCTTGAAAATGTAGAGGGATAGCACGTGAGACGAAAACCCTGTATGAGATGGATTTACTCAGAGTAGTGGGAATAGATGTGTCAGAGACAATGAGTTTGGCTCAAGTTAGAGCAGGTTTCAGAGCTGTTGTACACAAGGTTGCTATGAGTCACAAGCAACTTGACATAACAACAATAAAAACAACAACATATAGGAGAGGAACATTTTCCAAGGCCACTTGATTTTAAGAGGACAATATTAACATATGACTGTAAAACCCTTTTGCTTCTAACTGTATCATCCTTCTCAAAGAATTCACTGAGATTCTCAGAGTGACCATACATACTTATCAGACTAGAGTGTGAGCAAAATATTACTGCAGTCACATAAAGCAGTAGGCTGATAAAATAATCAATAATTTTTAAGAACATGTTAATCATGCTTTCTTTTCATTTCACTGAAGAAAAATGTTATAGAGAAGATAAGACATGTTTATTTTTGTGTCTGAGAGCCTGGTATTTAGTTGATTAAATATTGTCATGAGCTGGGAGACCTGGTGTTTCTTAGTTACTTACATACTGACCTCTGCTCTCTGCCTGTTTATCTGATTGCTCTCAGTCTCAGCCACCTTCTCCACAGCCACCTTCCTGTCTGTCTTCTGTGGCTCAGCAGAGCCCTTCTCCTGGAGTGGGAACCTTCCATGGTTCAAGCCCAAAGGTGTCTGCTTTGTAAAAAGGTTCATAGCAGGTCAGTCTTTCCAGTATATTCTTTAAAGGCTTGATTGAGCTAATTTAATTTCTTATGTTCATTAATTCCTCTCCTTCCACCCCTACAGCCCTCTCTAAATGAATGTCCCTTCACATGAATCCAATTTAATTTCAATACACCTTATTCACACGGCCTTTTATTGCAAGCCACATCCTAGCCAGCTGTAAGTTTGCCCAGCTGCCTCAGGTTTCCCCATTTAGCTCTGGAAATGATTTCAGCATGGCAAAAACTTTTGACTGGCCAATTTGGAGAACAGAATTCAATTTGTGAAGAAAGCCCAAAATGGCAGCTGAAATGCAGATAGACCTGCTGGGATCTGGGAAACAGAAAGGGGTCTGAGAGGCTTTGTCATCTAGTCCTTCTCCTATACTTCAGCCTCCACTTCTCTTTCCTTTAAGGGTTGGGTGGAGAAGTGTTGGTTGGGGAGCCGAGGCTGGACATCAGGTTTCAGCCTTGCTCTTTTTTATTGTTGTTGGATTTTGTTGTTGTTGTTTTGGGTGTTTGTTTGTTTGTTTGTTTGTTTTTCAGCCTTGTAATTTTGTTTCCCTCCTTGGTTCTATTACTTGGAGCACTGATATAAACAAGGGGCCAGTGTGACGTCTGTGTGCAGCTGGGCGTGGATGAGCCATGGGGCCAGAGAATGATGCAGCAATTAGGCAGGCTCAAGTGTATGGCTCGGAGTGATTTGGCCTGTCTAATCAAAGCTGGCCAGGGAAATTTACCTGCCAGAAGAAAATAGAGCTACATATCCCTTTTACAAACATTGCCCTGAAAACCACCTTAGTACATTCAAATCTAATAGATCCAAAAGTAATTTTTAAGGAATACATGAAGTGCCAAATGGTTAATTAAAAGTAGATTTAGTGTTGACTTTGATAAGACATAGGCTGTTGAAACACACAGGCAAACTCGAAACCCAAAGGCTAGTGGGGTTCAAAGTGTAGGGAAAACATATTTCTCATTGCTAATTTCTTTAAAATAAGTTGACCTTTTCTGATTATTTGAGATGTATCATAGGAATTGGCATAACCTATTCTACAAATGTAAGATCTAGACTAAGAATTCACACACTAATGCTGGAGCATCTGCTTCATAGCACTATTTGATTGCACGCCCCACATATTTGACTCCTTTGCCTTGGCCCTGCAGGCTTGTGTCATGTATAAAATTCTGTTCACAGTGCTGTTTGTCATATTCCAGGTCACGTGTCTTGCAAACGACTTTAAATGTCAGGTCCGAGGCAATCATTAGACCCTCAGATTCAGTGACCAATTGAAAAATAAACACAAGCTGAGGAGTTGTAGGAGGCTTAAACATTACTTTTATTTTGTTCTCACATAGACTGCAAGGAGCCTTACCATGGGCCCCACAGAACATATTCATAATTGAACTGCCTGGGAACTTTCCCACTTAGTTCTTATAGTGCTAAGAACAAAGGTAAGAGGTGATAAATATCACATGGACACAGGATCCTGCTGAAGATTATCCAAAAGGACTGGAACAGTAAGTACATCAGCAGAGAATTGTGAAATGTACAGGCTGGGTTTTGAAGAGACCATGGCATTAAGAACATCATAGCCAATGTTAGGTAGATCTTGGCTGAAAGCAGAGAGTACTAGAGGAATGTCTATCTGTAGTTCATCGACTATGCAAAGGCATTTGTGTGGATCAAAACAAATTGTAACCAACATGGGAATCTCAGAACACTTAATTGTGCTCTTACGAAACCTATACTTGGACCAGGGAGTAGTAGTTAGCATAAAGTAGGGAAGCACTGTATGGTTCAAAATCAGGAAAGTTGTGCATCAAGGATACATCTTATCTCCATACCTTTTCAATTTATATGCTGCACAGACCATTCGGGAGACTGGTGTCTATAAGAAAGAATGTGGCATCAGGATTAGAGGAAGACTCATCAACGACCTATGTAGTATATTCAGCACATTATATGTTAGCACAAATCTGCCTTCCCAGGTATACACAACACATTGCATTCCCTGACAGCATGCTACCCAGTATGCCAAGGGAGATAGGGGTAGGTTTGTAGGGAGTTGAGCTGCTAGCCCAACAGTGGTACCTCTCTGATGTTTATGTTCAGCAGCAGCTCTGAGGGAGAAAGATGAGCAACCTCCTGTGTGATTTACCACCTCCAAAACCCCCAAGGAGACTCAGCTAGATGTTGATTCTGACTCCATGACAATAAGTTTAGTTATCTGTGTTGGGTTTTTTTTATTATTGGCTTCAAGACAATAGTGGTAAGGATCTAATTGAGGCCAGGAGCATTGAAGATGGAAAGAAAATAACTTGTAGCAACAAAAACTTTGTATTTGTGCATGGTAGGCAGAAAGGAGAGACTTGACAGTAACCCTACATACCAAACTGTAACCAGAACAATAAACAGTACTAATAGGGGAGAAATTAAAGAGTTGTCTTCGGAAAGGAAAATAATATTTAAATTTTTTAAAATAATTTTTTAAATTTAAATTGTGCTTTTTTATATTCATTTATTTACAAAACCAGAATACATTGGTTTTGACACCAGATCCTTCCCATTTTCCTCACCCACCTCTCCTATCAAATTGTACTTCCTCATGATTAATTCTCCAAAACCCTACACATCTTCACCCATCTGCTTCCACCCTCACCCTTCCCCTTGGATCTTCAGACTCATTCTACAATAATGGTTTATACAGTATTTGTCCTTGTGGGACTGAGTTAGTTCACTCAGCATAATTCTTTTCAGTCCCTCTCAAGTAATAATTTTATACTGGTTTACATACAAAGTTCCTAAAGTTCATATACATCGTTTTTCACACTGGACCTTTCGCCTTTTTAAAATAACAATCCTTATATTTCTGGTTAGTTGATCTACAAGGGTGCCAATATAATTCTTATGTTTTGTATAAATTAAGACAAAACTAATGCACAGTGGATCATAGATTTAAATGTAAATGATGACACTCTGATTCCTGTCAAAGAAACATAAGTTCTTCCCCTTGAGTTAGATAAAGAATTATAAATGTTTTGATGGCCTAGCTTTAAGAGCCCACTCACAAGCACTTGGTTTGAATTCACCAGCTACTCTGCAGGAGAAAGCTAGGCACTCTCCTCCAGTGTGATTTAATGCCTGTAAAAACCCACTGGAGAGGGTCAGCTATAGATCACTTCCAACTTGACAGTAGCTAACAACCATACAAACACATACATACAGAAAAAAAATTCCCAACCAATTTAGACTTTATTAAATCTAAAATCTTTTTTTTTTTTACAGAGGTTTTGGATTTCCATTCATTCATTGCTGCAATTTTTTCCCTCCCCAGCCCTCCCCACCAGCTCGCTTCCCCCTCCGAAGAAAGAAAAAAAAAAAAAAGAAAAGAAAAAAATTCCTTCATTAGTATACAATTCCCATGTCCCTTCCCCCCACCCCCCACCCTGAGTATACTTCTCTATGCAACCTTAATTCTGGATTCCTGTGCTAACCATAATACTCAATCATACATCACTTCTAATCTGTTCTTTCCCTCATCTGTTTCAATACAATATACATAATTTATCCAGTTTTTTCTGTCATACCCCTACCCTGATGTCAGACCCATTCTACAACAGTGGCACCATGCAGTATTTGTCCCTTTGTGACTGAGCTATTTCACTCAGCATAATGTCCTCCACGGTCACCCACTTTGAATAATATTGCATGAGTTCCTTGTTTTTCAATGCTGCGTAGTATTCCATTGTGTGGATATGCCACAGCTTCTCTATCCGTTCGTTTGTTGATGGGCCCTTAGGCTGCTTCCAACTCTTTGCTATTGTAAACAAAGCTGCAATAAATATGGGTGTGCATATATCTGCTTGGATGGCATAAATCTAAAATTTTTTGTTTCATGAAATACCATCAAGAAAGTGAAGCAGCAGGCAAAGTAGGAGAAAATATTTACAAATTATATATCTGATATGGAACTTGTGTCTGATATATATAAAAATTCTTCCATTTCAATAACAAAAAAGTAAATAAAAACAGATAAATGAAATTTCAGTAGACATTTATCTTAGGAAAATATTTTTTTTTATATTTTAATTTATTTATTTTTCATTTCAATGAACATCTACAGAGATTTTGGAATTCCATTCATTCATTGTTCCACCCTTCTCCCCCCCCCCCCCCCCGTTTGCTCCATTCCAATCTAAGGAAAATATTTTAAAAATCGAGCAACACATGACAAAATGTTCAACATTATTAGGTATTGTTGTTATGTGTTATCTCATAGCAATAGTTCATAGCAACAATTAACAATTGATCTGAATCCTAAGCTATCCTATGCCATCTTCCTCATCTCTCATATACTAGAGCTCATTATTACTTTCACTGAATCAATCCATCTTGATGAATTTTTACTATTTTTTGCTGACCCTTCACTTTTCCAAGCTTAGTGTCTTTTGCCAAGGATTGGCTCCTTCAATTAATTTGCCCAAAATATGTGAGACAGAGCTTCACCATCCTTGCCTCCAAGGATCACCCTGGTTCCACTTTCTTCAAGGCATTCATTTTGTTTATCTTTGGCAGTCTATGTTATTGTTGTTGTTGCTATACGTGCTGTTGAGTTGTTTGCAACTCATAGCAACCCTATGGACAATAGCCCTGAAACCTGCTCTATCCTGTGTCAGCCTTATTGTCTCTGACACATCTACCCTCATTACCCCAGTCCTGAATCAGCCCATCTCATTGAGTCTTCCTCTCTTTCACTGTCCTTCCACCCTTCCAAGCATGATGTCCCTTTCCAAGAACTTGTCCCTCCTTGCACCATCCCCAAAGTATGTTGAAGCCTCAGAATCCTTGACTACGAGGAGCAACCTGATTTCACCCTCTCTAGGACGAACCTGTTTGTTCTCCTCGTAATCCATGGTATATTCATTACTCCAGCACCATAGCTCAAAGGCATCAATTCTCTACCATCCCTAGTCATTTTCCAGCTTTCTCACACAAAGCAAGCAATTGTGAAGACTATGGCCTGGATCAGGTGCACTTGAGTCTCCAGACTGACATCATTGCTCTTCAGTATTCTAGAAAGGTCCCTGACAACAGGCTTTCCTAATGCAATTTATCTTCTGATCGTCCAAGATTGTTGATTGTGAGGTCAAGCAAACTAAAGTTGTTAACAATCTCAATCTCTTCATCGTCTCTCATAATGCTGCCAATCAGCCCAGTGGTGAGAATCTTTGTTTTCTTGATCTTGAGCTTCTATCCATATTGAGAGCTGCAGTCCTTGACCTTCTGCAGCAAGTGCTTCAGGTCCTCATCAGTTTCAGCAAGCAGGATTTTATCATCTGCATAATGCAGACCATAGGATATTCAATATTATTCTCCAATACCACAACATAAAGACATTGATTCTTTTTTTATCCTTAATGATTTTCAAACTTTCTAATGCATAGCAAGTAATTGAAAAGATGATGACTTGGAAAAGGTACGCCTTATTCTTAAAACTAACACCCTTAAAAAAAAATAAAACTAACATCCTTACTTCTCAGCCTTTTGGAGAGGTCCTTGACAGCAGATTTTTTCCCCAGTGCAACATGTCTGTCTTTTGATTTCTTGACTGCTGGTATGAAGGGTTTTGATTGTGTATCTATGCAAGATTATATTGTTGACAACTTGAGTCTTTTCTCTATCTAACATGTTGTTTATTGATTCAGTGTTGAGGCTTTTGTTCTTTTGATATTGAGATGAAATCCATATTGAAGATCTTTGCTATTCTGTAGCATGCATTTTTAAAATCCTCACTTTGAGTAGGCAAGGTTGTAACATCTGCAGAAATGTTATTAATGAGTCTTTCTCTGATCATATGGCCCAGATTCTTGAGTGATTTGCTCAGCAATCAAATTATATAGGTATGGAGAAAGCATATAGCTCTGGCCCACGCTTTTCTTATTTTTAAACCATGCTGTGTTTCCTTTCTCTGTTCAGACCACAGCTTCTTGGTCAACATATAACTTTTACATGAGTACAATTAAGTATTCTGGGATTTTCATTCTTTTCAGTGTTAACCATAATTTACCATGATCCACATAGTCAAATGCCTTTGCATAATTAAAAAAACATACATGCTTTTGGTATTCTCTGTTTTCAGCTAACAGCTATCCATCTGAATTAAACAATGATACCTCTAATTCTATGGCTCATTAAATTCAGCCTAAATCTCTGATAGTTTTCTGTTGATACACCGTTCTAATCATTTTTTTGCAATAATCTTCAGCAAGATTTTGCTTGCATATGATATTAATGATGTTATTCAATAATTTCCACATTTCATGGGATCACTTTTTCTTTCTTTCTTTTTTTTTTTTTTTAGAAATGGGAACTAATATGGATCTTTTCTGGTCAATTGGCTAGGTAACTCTTCAGATTTCTTAGCACAGTCTGATGAGCACATCCAGAGTTGCATCTGATTGTTGGACCTTGTCTGTTAATATCTCATCTCTTTCTGGGACCATATTTTTTGCCAGTGCCTTCAGTGCTACTTGAACTTCTTCCTTCATTACCATTCATTTTTGTTTATATACTACTTCTTAAATGGTTCTGTGTCAGACAATTCATTTTGGAAGAGTGATTCTGTGTATTCTTTCCACTTTCTCTAGATGCTTCCTGCACCATTTAAGACCTTTCCTATAACATCCTCAGTATTTATAGATCTTGATGAGGGTACAAGTAAGTCAAAACCCTTATCTGTTGATGATGATGATATTTTGTAGCACAACTGTTGTGGTGGGAAAAAAAGCAAAGTAATAGTAACTCCAAAATTACTAAATGGCATTACTTTAGCCCAACCATTCCTCGGTGAGAATATACCAGCAGACCTGAGTGCAGCAATGTGAGCATACATGCATGTGTACATATATGTGCACCACACAGCACCATCTTCCATATCTAAAAGGTCAGAACAACTGAAATGAGAACTAGAAATATCATGTGGTGTCCATGCCATGGACCAGTAGTCAGGCAGCTCTGTGGCCTATACAAAGTGGCACTGAGTAGCTATCCTAACTGCCCTTTTTCTTATTTAGAACCCTATTTATGAAGTAGCTGTCAGGTTTATAAGTCACTGATAAAGACTTTGTCCTGATAATCAAAAACCAACATGCTGTCAACATTGGGATCTCCAGTTCATGTTTATCTTTTCATTTCTGATATGTGATGAAGTAATTTGATTTATCACCACATAAAATATGTGCCACTTCTGATCATTATCATTTTTCCATTGATATGTTAGTTCTTGCTACAGTAAAATTTTAATAGAATTACACAACCGAGAAAGAACCATTTGACAAATCTTGAAAAGGTACACCCTAATGAATTTCTGACGATGATTGAACTTGACGGGAGTCTGTTAAATTCTTCAAATTTGAAATTAAAGTTGTATTTTTAGGAGACATTCTTGGCATGGCTCTTACCTTTGTGGTGGAAGGGAGGAGGTATAGTATAGTGTTTTTTAATTTTTTTTCTCTGACCACTGACCCTGTAGAACATTTTTGTGAATAGCAGAGACTTTGGTCTTGAACAGCGTTCTTTGGTTCCCAAGATGTCACTTTGTTTCCCCCACCCTGATGATGATAGTGATAATGAAGGAAGGATGGAGACCACTCATTCTGGTAGATCCAGAACTTTTTTTTTTTTTCGTTCTGGGACAATGAACAGCTGGAAGAAAAGAAAAGATGAGGGATAGGCACTTTGCCTGAATGCCCCATGCTGGCCAGTGCAGGAAATGCTTGAGCCAGGCTGAGCAGCTCAATGAAGGAGGTACCTACTCAGGGTGAGGAGATGGGTGGTGCGAGAATGTAAGAGGGCTACTTCCAGGAGGCAAAGGTGAGCTCTGCTGGCTCTACGACAACTCAGCAGCCTTGGAGTGTCCACAGCAATAATAGTCACTGTCTATTTTCATCTTTAGAAATGAATGACACCGTGAGACTGTAACACAGTAAAAACATTGTTTTCTTGGGTTTTTGTCTTTGTAGTTTCCATCATTGTCAGTTTAGATAGATTCAGTTGTTTCTCCTACTCTTCTTGGTATTAGAAAATGACATGGAGTTCAGATTAAGCAGTTCACTTCTTTGCTTGGATCTGTGGACACATTAATTTGAAATATGGCAAGGATAAACAAGCAAAACCAGAGAGAGAGAGAGGGAGAATCCAATTATTTTAAGCTAGCTTTTATTTTTCAGCTTCAAAATGAGAAATAATTTTATTTATCTCTGTAGTATGAAGATAACCAGGCTGTAAATCAATTTCCCTGTAACACGTTCTAATAAATTATAGCTTCACTCTTTTACAGAGTCAGAAGTCCAAATGGCATCTCTGGATCAAGTGCTCAGAGCCCTCTTGAACTGTTTAACAAGAGCTTTCTCCTCTTTAGTCCATAACTTATTTGAGACATCCTCTTAACTTCTCAGAGGAGATGTGCCAGACCACTTAAAAATATACTGTCTTATCAGAATTCTACATCCATTTTTCATTCATCAACATCGTTTCCTCCTGTAGTTAGTTGAGGATTCAGAAGTTAGCATTTAGTGGGGAGCTTATATAGAAATGACAGAACTTTATATCTTAACCAGATAAATTTTGAACCATTGTCATTAGGTAAAAGACTAACAGCTATTCAAACTATGTAACAGTGGCCAGCTCCAAGGCCATGCAACTCAGGCCACTGGCATTAAATGTCATCTCTCATCAGTAAATTACTACAAACTGGTGTTCTCATAATTTCATTCCTTTTTACAGATACTATCCTTGATGTATGATCCTAAAGCCAAATGAGGGACCCCAAGGGTGAAGAGAGGCCTAGGCAGTATACAAATGTGCATGATGCTAAAGTGAACCAATGGAATATTTGCACTCCACAGCATGAGTTATCAAATAATGGCTGCAGACTCTGGAGGCAAGCGTGTGGACTGCACTATGTAATCCTCAAGAATAAACGTTAATATCTATGTTGTTTTCACATTTCCCACCATATTTGGTGAATTATAATAGTTTCTTCCCTTAAGGTCTGCCAAGAATCTTTTTGGCAAAAATGTCACTTTGGTGAAGGCATAACTGATGGACAGTCCTATTTGTAGGCTTTCTGTATTAAAAACAGCCTCATATCCTTCCTCAAGAACTCTAGGACTTATGCTTCTTATTAAATGGAATCATTTGACTTATGCATAAACTGCCCTCCTGTATCATGTCTTCGCCATCAGTGTTTTTGATCTTTGGCGGTTCTCCTAATGGAGTTTTATGTAAGTGTGTAGTTTGTGTTGTTAGCTGTCATTGAGTCGACTATAAATTCATGGGAAGGAAGCCCAAGGACTGCCCTGTTCTGTGTTACTTCAATGATTAGTTAAGAATCAGACTGCTTCAATGCTTTGTAGGATTTTTTCTGGTTGATTTTAGGAAGTAGGCCTTTATTCCTCCTCCATCTTATTGTGGAAGCTCTGCAAAAAACCTGTTCAGCTCAGAGCAGCTCACACATTTCCATGTAGATGAGTGCTTGCTGTGTGTGAGGTGTGTTAACTAAGGACTGAGCCTGGATTCCCATGTGGAGGCGAGAGTTCTACCACAGAACCAACAGTGTCCCTTGTGCAAGTTTCACTTACGGCTATCTCAATCTTGCTCTCTCACACACATTTGAATGAGCACTTTGGCCTAGTTGATGGGAAGAGTAAGAAACATGGGGTAGAAGAAATACAACAAATTGGTTTTCATACATTATTTGATCATGCAGCAATCCCAAAGGCACACACACAGTTTAAATCCGCCAGCTGCTCTGTGGGAGAAGGATGGGCAGTCTTATCCTGAGCAATTAAATGCCTCAGAAAACCCACCAGAGGGTCAGCTCTGGGTTGGTTCCAACTCAAGGGTACACAAAAACAACAAATAAAATTAATTTTCCCCCAATATCCAAAGCACTTTATTAAATTATAAATCTGAGAGGAGCAAAGTTTTCTCTAAAAACTATCTCACATATCAACATTTTTTGCAAGTTAAAAAGTATATGCTAGTTATTACTTAGTTGACCACATTCCATCCATCAATTCTGAATAACTGCACTTAGAACTATGTAATACATTTTTCTCTAGTTTTTAAAAATATATATATATATACACACACACACATATATATATACACGCATATATATATATACATGCATATATATATACACGCATATATATATATACACACACATATATACATATACATATACACACATATATATATATATATATATATTCATTGCTGCATGTTTTCCTCCCTGAAAACCCCTCTCCCAAGTTTGATTTTCTCTTTGAAAAGAAAAAAAAAATTCTTTCATTGCTATACAACAACCCCTCCTCAAAATCCACAGTCCACTTTATTACACGTTTCTTTTTCTGGAATCTTTTCAGGAAAATAATACCTAATGATATATTCCTTATAAACAATTCTTTCCCTCATCTATTCCAATGCAGTATACATTCTTTATCCCCTCTTTTCTTAATCTCCGCCCACAATCCTGATGTCAGTCCCATTTTACAACAGTATTATTATGCAGTATTTGTCCATTTGTGACTGAGATATTTTACTCAGCATAATGTTCTCCAGGGTCACCCACTTTGTATAATATTTCATGAGTTCTTTGTTTTTCAATGCAACATAACATTCCATTGTGTGAATATACCACAGCTTCCCTATCCATTTGTTTGTTGATGGGCTACAAAGCTGCAATAAGCATGGGTATGTAATAATCTCCTTGGGTGACAGTTTTTGTTCCTTTAGGGTATATTCCCAGTAGTGGAATTGCTGAGTCAAATGGTATTTCTACTTGCAACTTTTTGACAAAGCGTCATACTGCCTTCCATACTGGTTGCACCATTTTACACTCCCACCAACAATGAATAAGGGTTCCAGTTTCTCTACAACCTAGACAGCATTTGTTGTTTGCTGCACTGTTGAATTTTGCTGTTCTTACTGGGGTGAGATGATATCTCATAGTTGTTTTGATTTGCATCTCTCTTAGAGCTAGGAATTTTGAACACTTCTTCTTGTGTTTGTTCATCATCTGAATGTGTTCTTTGTTGAAGTGTCTGTTCATATCCTGTGCCCATTTTGCAATTGGATTGTTTACCTGTATCTTGTAGTGCCTACGTATTCTAGAAATTCTACATATAAGTCCCTTATCAGACATTTCATTGCCAAATATTTCTTTCCCAGACTGTGACTTCCCTTTTTACCCTGTTGGAGAAGATTTTGGATGTGCATAGGGATTTGATTCTCAAAAGGTCTCATTCATCTATTTTATCCTATTCTGGTTGTAGGTTTTTCGAGATGCATACAAGACTGTTCGTGTTGTGGATTAGGACTTCTAGAGTTCTTCCAAGCTTTCATCTAATGAAGTTCATAGTCCTTGGTTTTAGTCCTAGGTCCTTGATCTACTTTGAGTTGGTTTTTACGTACAGAGTGAGGCATGGATCTTGCTTGAGTTTTCTGCACATGGTTTTCCAATTTTGCCAACACCATTTGTTAAAAAGGCTGTCATTTCCCCACTTAACTGATTTAATCTCCTTGTCAAAAATCAGTTGACCATAGGTAGATGGGCTGAGTTCTGAATTCTCAATTCTATTCCATTGGTCTATGTATCTGTCATTGTACCAGTACCATGCTCTCTTGACCAACATGGAAGTGTAGTAGGATTTGAAATTGGGGAGTGAGATGCCTCCTACCTTGTTTCTGTCTTTAAGGAGTCCTTTGGAGATTGCCTTTTCCATCTCATTAAAGAATGAATTGGTATTTGTATTTGGATTGCATTGAATGTGTAAATTGTCCTTGGTAGTATTGTTATTTCACAATATTGAGTCTTCGTATCCATGAGCAAGGGATATTCTTCCATTTCTGCAGGTCTCTTTTTGTTTCTTGTAGTAATGTTTTGTAATTTTCTTTGAATAGATAGATGATCCTTTGTGCTTCTGGTTAGATTTACTCCCAAGTATTTAATAAAAAATGGGTAATACATTTTGTAATAAATAAAAAGGATCTTATTTATTAAATAGATATATTTGTGGCTTATAATTTGTTATTAAAGAAACATACTTCCTTTTGGTATAATTTTATATTTAAATTAAATGCTTGTGTTAATGACTAAACTTTTTATCACTTGACACAGACTACAAAACAACGTTGCATATTTAGGTAAGTGAAGAATTATTTCTTAGTAAAGCATACTTCTAATCCTGTATTTGCCTCTTGAAAGGTGTGTGCTATATGCCATTTAAAGAGGTATTTAGATTTGGGGTTTTGATTTTCAGTGAGAGTGTCAGAGTAGATAGCTGATATATCTGACGACCCTTCAAACTTTCAAATTCTGTGACTTTAGTAAGATCTGTGGATAGATCTTTTTTGTTTAAGTTAATCTTTAAAACATTTAATTTTATTGTGTTTAATACTTTTTTCTTTTGTTATTAATTTTTAAAATCCACTCACTATGGGCAATTAAATCAGCGAACAATTCTAATGATTTCTATAAAACTATGCATTGTAAGAAATAAAATTCTTGCATATATGTTTATTCTTTAAAAACATATTGTGGTGTATATATA
>NW_006399821.1:3975350-3998488 GCF_000299155.1 Elephantulus edwardii | reverse complement strand
AGGAGGAGATTGTCCCTCCTTCCCCAGCAGAGCATCTGGTGGATTCGAACCATGCACCTCTGGGATTGTAGTTGCAGCTCCTTGCCACTAGGCCACCAGAGCTCCCCGACTTCATTTTATTTAAATCCACAATAAATATCCACAGTAGCAGTAGTCAGTAAATCAAGATATATTTCATTGGGCAAATATGTTGTCAAGGACCTCTTTAAAGTGCTAAAGAGTAAGGTTGTCAGTTTGAGGACTGAGGTGTGCTTGACCAAACTCAACAGTTCAACTCATTGTTCTCTATTAAGAGCTTACACATAGCTTACCCTTACTTTAGGGGATTTTTGGAGGCTGTAAGTTGCTTTTACAGCAGAACCACTGGTGGATTCAAATCTACCACTTTTACATTGGCAGCACAACTAGGTGGACTAGGCCCCTAGAGAGAACTCCCTGTGCCTGACTCAAGCCATGGTATTTTTCTTGCTTCATAAGTATGTGAAAGTTGAACTATGAGGTAAGACTACTAAAGAAGAATCGAGGCCTTTGAATTGTAGTGGTGTTGAAGAACACCGAATGTATTTGAACTGCCAAAAGAACATTTGGAATTGTGTTGCTAATCCAAAGGCCATGCCTCTGGCTGCTGGCAGAGGTGGCCGCCTGTGGCTGCACAGTCCTCACAGGCCTGTACCCCGTAGAGTCAGTGGCCACGTCTCCCACAAGCTGTGTGCCTCTGTGGGCATTGGGGAACACTAGTGCACAATCCCTCCATTGTTCCCTGTTAATAAAGCAAATGTGTGGTGTGAGGAGTTTAATGAGTTCTGGTGTTGGCTGGTGCTCTGGAAGAGGTTGACACTTGTTTCTCTCAAGTCACAGCCCCCAAACAAGGCAGCGTGTTGTATTTTCATGCTTTCACCAACTTCTTTCGACAAAGCTTTTCTCTCACCAGCATGACCTTCCTGGGCAGTTGAAACCCTAGATAAAGTGGTAGGACCTGTATAGGCCTGTATAAGCACACTGCTTTGCTTTTGGAGGTCTCAACTTTTTACTTATTCTGAAAGCATCTTCCATCTTTGTCACCTTTTTGCCTTGCTACGTTAGCACTAATTTTTTCCCGGATAATATGAACAACAGTGAAGTGACAGTATCAGCCAGCATCTCATCTCTTAGTGTCTAAGAAACTGCATGCCCTGTGTCCAGGGAAATTGACCCTCTGGAGGTGTCCTGCTGAAAAGCTTTTGCTCCGAACCTCACTCCTTCAACACCTGGGTAGTGGCTTTGTGGTACTCTTCCACAGGTGAGGCAGGATGGTTGGCTGGAAGCTAAGGACCACTCCATCTTGAGGGAAAACTTTCTTAATGGAAAGTGGTAGGAGGAGGTCAGCATCCAAGGCACCCTCTGACACACGCAGTTCATGTTGCAATAAATAATGATGATCCTGAGATTTATGGAGATAATGCTTTTCATCTTCAAAGCCTCTTACTAATATTTAGCTAATGAATTCTCCCAACACCCCTGTGAGGCAAGTTTTTATTATCTTCACTTTAACTATAAAGAACTTGAGATGGAGTTGGAATAAGTGCCTGCCTACAGCCACCAAGGAGGCCCATCACCATCTCACTGTGCCCCTACCATTCCTGTGAGACAAGTCACAAAAACACACAACATTTAAGAATTGCAGCAGCTCAAGAAACATGGGCAGCAATGCAGGAATCGAAGGCCATCACTGCTCTTGGAAATCCTGCATTCCTGATTCTACAGCTGCCCTGGCTGCTCAGAGCAGTGCCGCCGAAACATATCAACAGTTGTTGGGGGCTGGGTTGCCAATGCTCTGCTACCATATGGGCTGTGTAATGCTTGTCATCTCAAGTGAGTCATTAAAAGGTTTCTCTAAATGGGGCTTTGAAGTGCTGGGACAGTCTCAGCGCATCTATAAATTGCCATAAACAGCCCTCTGACTGAGCGAGCTAATTGCTTGCTCTTTGACTTATTAGGATCGACTGAGTTAAATAATTTGTCACATGTGTGGCTCGTAATAAATAATGTAACTAGCCGGTTGTGAGCTGTTTCAGTGATATATTGTACCCCTTTTAGATGGTGTCACATGTAACTAACAAATGTGGGCTATTCTATCCATAGTATTATCCTGTCCCTGTGAAAAACATCAAGTTCTGACAGCAATAGGGGAACATTTTTTTAAAAGGAGTCTATTTACAACCAAATTGTTAAATTTTTTCTTCATCTTATTGAGAAAACATTAGTCTTAATTGTTCTTTTCATTGATATAGACACATATATCACTTAGCTTCCAAGCCGTTGAAGAATAAAATTCGTATTTATTGACTTATTTTATATAATTAGCTCAAAGTGAATGATTGCTTTTCAAATAGTATCTGTTCTGTTTGGGGAAAATAAGGTGTCACCACTTGCCTGTCCCTTAGTAGTGACAAGGCCAGCTCAGCATTTGACAAAGCTTCAGTAATATGGGTGGATGGTCAAGGAGCAGTTCTGTGAGAGTGGGTCAAGGAAGGTTGTGTCTGTCAGTCATGGGGACAGGAGAGCTTCACTAGTAGTTACAGATAAAGACTTCACTGAGCCTGAAACCTGGCATCTGAGTGTCTGTCTCATCATCTAAGAAGATTGCAGTTCTAGCCCATCTGGGCTGACTCATTTGGAGTACTTTGATATGAATATAGTATGTTTGTGTATGTTCAAGGGAATGAGGCAAGTAGTTTGCCAAGTTGGTTACTATTAGTTTGTACAATATTCTTGTAGAGAGGATTATGATATGACTCATAGGAAAATAATTAAGCTGCCTGTACCTACTTCTTAAAAAGTTCTTAGAATAAGACATCATACTTAACTTTCCATATTATTAGCAATAGTAATAGCTTCTAATGACAATTTGATTATATTTAGTGTGGAAAAAGTATATGTGAAAGAGTGTATTGTTGTTGTGTGAGGTCATGTCAGAACCTGCCCATAGCTGACCCTCTAATGGGTTTTCAGAGGCAGTAAATTGCATAGGAGGAGACTGCCCATCCTTCTCCCATGGAGCACTGGTGGATTAAAACTCCATGCTTTTGTGATTGTAGCATAGCTATACGTTTTAAAAAAAAACTAAATTTGCAAATTGATCCTTTCATAATTTCATGAAGAAGGAATTTCTATAAAAGAGAAAGATAGGTAAAGTGCAACTTGCAAGTGGTTTCTTGTCCCCCTTCCTTTCATAGAATGCCATTTATAATTACTTAGGCTGTGCTTCCAAAAGCACACAATTGACATAACAGCCTTAGTAAATACTTTTTATGGCAATTAAAAAAAAATTAAATATTGTATTCTCTGTACCTATCCCTTGAAAATTAATGATGTTCTGCCATTTTCTCTAATGACCTATTCTTTTTCTTTCTTTGAATGTATTTACTTAGGGTTTTAATATATTTCTGTGCTTGCATATTATCACTGAGACAACAGGCAATAAAAATGTCAGAAAGCCTCAAACAGTAAGGCCAAGAAGTCACCAACAGCTCCCAGCTGGAGCTGTCCCCTGCCTGTCCTCCTTGCCCTCCCCCTTTCCTGCTCAGCTGTTTTCAGCCCAGTTGCTCGCTAATTCTCCTGATAGGTGGCCACCAGAAGGTCCAGAGAAGCATGGGTAGGTGCACTGACTCTGGGAAGGGATAGAATTTGCTTTTCTACAAAGTGATGCTAAGATGTTATTAGTATCCTGTGCCCTTTTCAAAAGCCCTAATGGTGCAGTGGATAAGTGCTCAGCTTTGAAACAAAGATTGGATGTTTCAAGCTACTCTGCTAGAGAAAGATATACCATTGTGCTTGGTAAAAACTGCTGCCATTGAAGTCCTTTAGGGCCAGTTGTACTCTGTCTTCTAGGGTTGCTATGAGTCAACAGTTGTCTTCTCTGCAGTGAGCTTTGGGCTTGGTGTGACTAACACTTGTTTGGGACACTGTTCCTGAGTGACTTCTTAAACTGCATAGGTGTGTCTTGGGTGTAACAAGAATAATTATTCCATTAAAAGGAGTGTGTGTAAGGAAGAGTATATTTAAAGATATTTATCTCAGGGTAACTGGCAGTGAACTCAATGTTCTTCCCTCAGAGATAAAATATGCTGAGGAGGTATCTCACCCAGCCCATCTGAGACTTCCGATGCCACAAGCAAAGAGACACAAGGATAATTTGCTTGGCTGTTTCCCAGCTATGCTGTGCTGTGCATGTATGGACTTGAGGGTGGATGGACAGACTGACTAAAATATCCTTCTCCTGTGTCTAGGAGCTGAGCATGCAGTGGGCCCTGAAAGAACAAAGTTCAAGCAGAGCCCACTGCAGCCATCTTCCTTAGGATGAGGGTAAGCATATGACGTGGGACTCAGTGGTTCCTCCCAGACTCTATGAGGTGAGGTGACGGATCCAGAGAGTTCACCCTCCATTCTACCCTGCCATACCAGCTCTGTGGGAGCAATGCACAGCTAAGAACACCAGCATCGCCTATTCTTAAGGAAAGATGGTGGGAGAGTAGCCACTCATCAAAGCTGAGATGAAAGCCTTGTGCCTCACAGGCCAACGATGGTATCAGGAATGCAGTTGTTTGTGGCTGCTGCCATAGCATTGTCCCCTGTCTGTCTGCCACATGTGAGAGTCAGCAGGAGAAGCAGGCTAGCATTGCCAGAGGCCCCTCCTGCCACAGCCTCATCCTGTAAGGGAAGTACCCCAACCCTCTTGACACATATGGTAGAGAGGAAGAATGGGGTCAGGCAGAGTGAGGCATCAGCACTCAGAGATGGACAAGCCGAGCTTGGAGACGGCCTTCTGGCCTGGGCTGTGGCCTCCAGAATATAGTGGGGGTATAGGCCTCTCAATTTTCCAAGAAAAATTGTCTCTCATGAGATGTGGTGATAGGTCATGTGCTGATTTCTTCTTCTATAGATAACTGACATTTTTTTAAAAACATTAAAAATTCTTTTCTAAAAGTCCTTTTACCTCTCTTTCCCTCCACTTTTAAAGAGTGGCAGTGAAAAGGTCACAGTTTTCTTAGTGTCCCTCGCCATGCCATGCCACCAAGAACTGAAATCCTAGAGCTTACCTCCCATGAGAGGTGTGGCCAGGTGCAGGTCCACCAGAGAGCAACACCCCAGAGGGCTCCTCTCCACAGTGCCACTTCCTCACAAGACCCTTCCCGCTAAAACACACCATCCCCACAGTGCCCTCTCCCACCAGACAACAACATCCCTACAGTGACTCTGAAATCACTTCTGCCCAAAGAATGAGTTTTTCTTGCTTAGAAACTTTGCAGGTTTAATTCCCATAGAAAAGCATGGTTTACACCTTTGCTTTTATTTCATGGTGCTATTATTTATTAGCATAGCAAAGGAACATTTTAGCATGTACTATCATGCCATTTAAAAAATTCCCAGCTGTGAGACTTGGTATCCCTTGATCAGAAATGCACTCAATGTCCCAAGACTAATATCCCTGAAAAAGGAGGATTTACCTCTTCTGCAAGCACTCTGAATTCTAGAACCCTGCAATGAATGACTTTATCTGCCTAAGTACAAAGGCAGGTGGCCTTTGCATGATCTGACCACCTTCCTCAAAGCCCAGATCACTTCTCAACCACTAATGTAAAACAGTTTCACATTTCAGTCCTGCTACTTCATTGTCCTGTTATTATTGCATTTGCATTGTTGTGGTTATTGGGTACCAATGAGTTGGCTAAGACTCATAGCAACCCTATTTAACAACAGAGCTGAACTATGCCCTATTATGTGCATTGTAAGATGTCTGAGAAGAACAATTAATTTAAAATGTGCATTTTTAACTTAAAACATACACAAAGCTCCTGATTTCAAGAGGTATACAAATAGTTTTCTAAAATGCTGAGTTGTAGAGCTAGTTAAACTCAGTAGCAGACACAACTTGCATGCACAGCCATATTTATAATCTCAGGAGATTAATGTATTGTAAAGAGCCCTATTGGAATCAAATGTTTCACAATGAATGTCACCTCGGCCACTTGTGACTAGGTCTTTGAGATAAGTGTTATAATGTGTAAAATTCTCAAAATCAGAGAATCTTAAAACTATTAGGTGAAACAATGTATAGTGCTCTGCAAATAAAAAAAAAATTTAAAAAGCTAAACAAAAAAAACAGCCTTCTGTTCCCGTCTGCCTGATGCAGAGGGGACTTTGTGATTGACAACTGCTGTGTTTATGACGCTGTGTGTCCAGTGCAGGCACTCCCAAGACACCTGCATATTACCCACACTTACCTCATTGACAGAGAACTGCCTCCCTAGTTACCATCCTAGTGTTTAGAAAATGAATGAACATTGCTGATTTTAGGGTGGGTGTTGAAAGCTGAAGCTGAGGTCCTGCCTTGGTAGTCCCTATAGATGTCAGGTGACGGTAGATGACACTGGCCTTCACACCTCCAAAAATTCTGCCCTTTCTAATCCATATTCCTAACTCTGTGTTTCCTGGGGGCCATTGTGGCAAAGATGTCATATGTCCAGGGAAGGCCTTTCCACCTCCTTTGCTCAGCTGGGTGGGTGTGGATAAGTTGCTTAACAGACTCCACTCAGCTGTGGGTAGACTGGGGGTCTACATGGTGATTTAGGTTAAGTTGGCAGGGTTTGATAAACTGGGGGTGAGGCTGCATGTTAATAGGAGTGGATTAAGTTAGCAGGGTTTGGTAGGCTGAAGGGGTGGGTTTGCATGTTGATGAGAGTGGGTTAAGGTGGAAGAGCTTGGTAGCCTGGAAGTCTGCATGGTATTGAGTGGATTAGGTTAGCAGGACTTCGTAGACTGGAGGGGTCTGCATGCTGGTGGAAGTGGGTTAGGTTGGCAGGGCTTGGTTGGCTAGGGTTAGAGGTCTTCATGCTGGTGGGAGTGGGTTAAGTTGGCAGGGTTTGGGTAAACTGTCTGCTTGGGCACATTGCTGGGAGACAGGAAGTTGGCCTATGTTACATCAAAAAATGTCCTAGTATTTTGTGTCCATATTGATGTACAACCTCAGTGAATTATTTTAGATGTCTGAAATTTATTTTTATGAGTGTTTCTACCCAACTTCAACAAATGTATTAATGGTTTAGCATAGGCTTAAGTGAGTCCCACTAAACCTATTGCCCTCATTTTAGAACTGACTGAAAGCTGACCCTCCAACTGGGTTTTCAGAAACCATAGATTGCACAGGATGAGATTGCTTATCTTTCTTCTGAAGATCATCTGTAGTATCAGAACCTCTTACCTTTGAGTTGGCAGCACAACTCCTTCTTGTTGTTGTTGTTGTTGTTAAGTGCCATTGAGCATAGGCAACTCATAGCAACCCTATGAAAAAAAGTCTTCAACACTTGTGTGACTTTCCTCCTTTCTCCAGGTTCATAGGGTTTCCAGAGGCAAGCTATTACGGAAGTGGATGCCACTCCTGCTTCCAAGATTGTTTTCATCAGGGTGCTCCACCAAACACTGTCCCCCAGGGGTAATCATTAACACATTTGACACATCAGTGTCACAGTATTCAGCTTCACAACAACCACAAGTTACCTCTGTATGGCAAGTGGACACACCAGGGCTATATGACCTAGAAGAATGTTTGATCAAAAACAGTGAAAAACAAGCCTGAGGGCCATGGATTAAAAGTCATCCACCTTTGACTTGTTAGCATCATTCTCTGTTCACCAGGCCAACTGATCACTCTGTATGTTGATGTTATTGTTGTTAAGTGCCATCGAGTCTACTGCTAGCAAATCCTAATGGCTGTGTGATACACAAGGCCCAGAGAGATGCCATTGCCCTGACCTCCCCAGTGGGTTTCCAGAGCAGCTGGGTTGTCTGCTTTACCCTGAAGATAGCAGTGCTGGTGTGCCCCTTGCCCTTACCATGAACAGTTCATTGTGTTGCTTTCCAAAGCGGGACAATGACTAAGGATGACAGAAGAAGAACCGATGCCTTTGAGTTGTGGTGCTGGAAAGGAGTCTTGAACATACCACAGACCTCCAAGAAAACAAATAAGTCTGTCTTGGAGAGGATGAAAGCAAGTCTTTCCTTGGAGACTGATTTTAAAGCTTTGTCTCACATACTTGGGCACATGGCCAGGAGAGACTGGTCCTTGGAGAAGGGCATCATGGTGGAGGGGCAGCACGGGAGAGGAAGACACGAGGGCAATGGGAGATAGTGTGTTGGAGTTAGTGAGACTGGCTCAGGACAGGGCAGGGTTCAGAGCTGCTGTATGTAGGGTCACTGTGGGTTGCAGGCGACTGGACAGCACATAACAGCAACAACATGTAATTAATAATTCTTGTTAAAGCTTAAATGTTTTCATTTTCATGATTTCAGTAGGTTTTAATTCCTGAACTTCAATAAGCAGGTCCATGTGACCCATTAAACTCACTGCCAGTCCCGAGTAGAAGGAGGCTGTGGGTCAAGAGAGGCCCGTGCAAGCGGCCGTGCCTGTGCCCTCACCCGTACTGCCTTCCTTGGCGCTCAGTTGCTCCTGCCACTTAGCATCCCTAAGCCTTTTCCTCTGTAATATAAACTCTGTGAAACTCGGGGCCTTTTTTGACAGTATCCCCTTCAGTGACTTGCTGGATATAATAAAATCTTTGTTCTCTGATTGCTGCAGATACATATATGTATACACACACACTGTCGAATATTTATCTGGTCTGGAATAAGCATTAATCTTTAATTACTGTACAAACATTTTAAACAGGTGTGGAGTAGCTGCACTCTCAGACAGGCGGTGTTTGTCCACTCGCTGCCACGATGGTGCTGGCCCTGAGGCCTGATGGCTCTCACCTTGCTGCACTTGAGGTGGAAACGAAGGGGCCAGTGGAGAGAGGGCAAAAATGTCCAAATCCCACATGAATCAGTTTCCAGTTATAAATTATGCACCACCGTAACATCCTTTACCACAGTTTGCAAGCCAGGAATTGAATTTGGGGTACTTTATGGCAGAAAAATATGTTTTTCTGTGCAGAGTGCAGGGGGTTGGGAGGATGGGCTATATGTGTGTGAGAGTATATATCCGTGCATTTTTCCTTCCTGTGGCCTGTACGCTCGCGCCGCCTTTTCTCGGCTCTGCCCTGCGTCTGTGGTGTGAGAAGATATAAAGCAGCATTTTTCTGACTGCCTTTGAAAACAATGAGGCCTCTGTTCTGGAGAGCCCAGCCTGCCTCACTCCCTTGGAATGACTAGTGGGGCCCAGGTTCAAAGCCACTGGTCTCCAAGTGCTTTAATTCAGCACTATTTTTGCTTCTCTAACCTCTTTTTTTTTTTTTTTTCTTTTTCACTTTAACTTTTCTGAGGTCTCCTTGTTTGGTAGGGAACTGAGTAGGACTTTTTATAATTAGATTAAGGTTAATCAAATGAAGACTTGGATATTTTTTTAATGTCATTTGAGCTCCTTCTCCTTTCCTTCCCAGTGCATTTTTGCTTAGTTCATTTGAAAATGTCACCCCATCTTGCCTAATTCTGAGTTTTCCAGGTTTGAAAAATGCAGAACACAGCAGGTATTTTCTGCCATTTTTGCCTTTCCATGAAATAAAGACAAACTGGGTTCTGCACCAAGGAGGCATTCTATATTCTATGGAGTGTCCGTAATCTTGTCACTACTTTTTCTGCTGCTACAAATATTCCACATTACGGAAATACAAAAGACTCATAATCAAAGGCACAGCCCCAGGGTGAAGGGTTCCTATAGGAACCCTTAATTGAGAATTATGCATCGCAGAAAGCAATTTATGTCTGTGGTGGGTGCTGACTGATTAAGTGAAGATATTTTGGGCAATTTAAAATGGTCCTGTTGTGGAGAGAGAAACATACAGAGCAAGGCAGTGAGCACAGATGGCGGGGTTTCTATGCTCCTGCAATAAAGATTTAAGCACTTTCTCTTGTTCAGTTCTAATTTATACCCTCTATGTTTTGCAAATGAAGTATGAAAACAAAGCAAATGCAAAGGAAACAGTGAGTTAAAAAAATATTTTTTTACATCAAATATTATTGTAAACTGTAGATATAATTTGAAATTTTGGTTTTTGTTTGCCCATGTTCATGTCTGTGCTTTGGTCCAGAGGGAAACATCCTCAGAGAGCTGAGCCTTTGACAAGCCTACTAGATGGGACAATGCTCAACTTTCCAATCTATTAGGCTATGGCAATGGGGTGGTGCTTTGGTGGGTCTGGATCTCATTTTTAAGTGGTGTTTAAAAGGTCAGGGTTCACATATTTTCCATTTTATCAGGAGTTCATCACCACCAATCTGCCTTTGCCACATTTAATAAACACTATTAATGAACAGGGGCCAGGAATGTGGGTTATAGATTTGTTTCCATCTGTGGGGCTGTGCTGACTTCCATCAACTCTGGGATGAGAAGAATTCATGTCATTGCCTGCTGGCCCATGGCTGATCCTCCTTTCCAGCATTCCAATAGTTAAAGGGTCTACTTTGCACTCATTAGTTATATTAGAAAGAATCTCATGGCTATTATCTTTGAAAACCATTCTGTTTTCATTTTTCCTTGATCACACAACTATAATTTTACTCTTTACTTTTTAAAATGGTATTAGGAACTTAGTTATTTAAGAATCTATCCTTGGAGAGGGGCATGATGTTGTGAAGGGTGGAGGGTTGGCGCAGGAGAGGAAGACCCTCCACCAGGCTCTTGTGTGTCAGGAAGTGTGAGGATGGAGCAGGATAGAGCAGGGTTAAGATCTTCTGTTCACAGGGTCACTATGAGTCACGCTTGACTAGATGGCACCTAACAACAACAACAACAGATATATCCTATTCATAACCCCTATCTTTTTCTAAGTTCACAATAACTTCCAAAATCACTACTTTGGAAAGATTAATAGAGCTATCAGTCCTAGGTAATAATATGAATAAATAAATTTTGAAAGGATTGCAGATATAACTCTTAATTATTTATCTTATATTTGACATTATATATCTTATAATCTTTCAAAACTGCTAATAAACTAGAAAATTAATTTCTTGTTTTCATAAAAGTGACTTAAAATATTTGTAAATATAATATTAGAGCCTATCACTCTTAGATTATTTATCAATTGGAAATTGCGACATTTTCCTATTGCTTTTATTGATAATTTGTTAGAAATCACTTAATATCTTTCAAATGGCACACATGAGAAAACATATGTTTTTTTATTTTGTGATAAATGTGTGAAAACTTTAAACTTTGGTGTTTTCAGTGTTGGTAAAATGAGCACAAGTGTAAATGAGTATACATGTGTGCGACCAGTTTGCATTTTATTGGTAAACATATCTTACTGTGTCAGCGAGGATAGAGCACTTTATAGATTGGACAACTGCTAGCCTGTTTGCACACATAAGTTGTTAAAGATGTTCTTATTGTATAGTCCAAAGAAAGCTTACACACTTCTCTAAATCTTAAATATAAAAATGAATTTCACTTTATAATGACATAAGCAAATCTTTTCTGAGGTTTCAGAATCTTGGAGTTACTAATCCTATCATAAAATAGCCTGACCTTACACAGTTTAAAAGTGTACAAAGCTAGCAAGGCAGTCCAGGTACATTTATAGAGAACTTGAATAAAAGTAATAGAGGGGATTTACCCCTCCACATATTTTTATTTAAACACACACACTCAGGTACATCTGATTATCTTGTCTCCAGAGGTCTCTCTCTACATCTCTAATAGGTATAAACAAATAGAAAAAGGTAAGGTAAAAGGCTAACATTTTTTGTTTCTTTCTTTGCCAATGTTTTCCTTTCTAAGTGTTCCTCCATATGGTTACGTATGAGTTTAACACCTTGGCATTGACTGACAGCAATGAAGGAAACTTGTGGAGCCCAGCTCACCTGTACCACATGGTCTGCCATGGATTGGTGGCTGTGGGTTTCTGTTGTGGTAACCAGCACCCAGCACTAAAACTAAGTGTGTCATGAATGTGCATTCTTATACTCGTTATCACCCCCTGTATACCATTCAAGTTATAAAGACCACCGAGGCTGTGTGTAACAGGCAGAAGCTTTTTATATTAAATATAAAATCATATTTCTTGCAGGAACTTTTCCTTTCTTACAGAATAAAAATATAAGCAGATTGTTCATGTATTAAAAGGTTGTTGTTGTTGTTGTTGTTGTTGTTGTTGTTATGTGCCGTCAAGTCGTTTGTGACTCATAGAGACCCTATGTACAAAAACCCTAAACCCTGCTCTATCCTGTGCCAGTCGCATTGCCTCTGACACACCCATCCCGATTACCCCAGTCACTGAATCAATCCACCTCATCTTCCCCTCCTGAGCTGTCCCTCTACCCTACCAAGCATGATGTCCCTCTCCAAAGACCTGTCTCTCCTTACAACATGTCCAAAGTATGTCAGGCAAAGCCCCAGAATCCTTGCCTCCAAGGAGCAGCCTGGTTTAACCCTCTCTAGGATGAATCTATTTGTTTTCTTGGCAGTCCATGGTACATTCAGTACTCTTCTCCAGCACCACAGCTCAAAGGCGTCAATTCTCCTTCTATCCTCCCTAGTCATTGTCCAACTCTCTGATACAAAACAAGTGATTGCAAAAACCATGGCCTGTATCAGGCGGACCTTAGTCTCCATAGAGACACCGTTGCTCTTAAGTACTTTGGAGAAGTCTTTCCCATCGCAATATGTTTTTTGATTTCCTGGCTGCTGGTGCCAAGAGTGTTGACCGTGGAGCCGAGCAAACCGAAGCTGTGAACAATCTCAATCTCTTCACCATCCAGCCTGATGCTACCGATTGGTCCAGTGGTGAGAATCTTTGTCTTCTTGACATTGAGCCTCAGTCCATACTGAAGGCTGCAGTCCTTGACCCTCTGCAGTAAGTGCAAGAGGTCCTCCTCAGTTTTAGCGAGCAGGGTTGTGTCATCTGCATAACGCAGATTGTTGATAGATCTTCCACCAATCCTAACGCCACACTTCTCCTCATAGAGCCCAGTCTCTCGGATAATCTTCTCTGCATACAGGTTGGAAAGGTATGGAGATAGGACACATCCCTGGCGTACACCCTTCCCAATTTTGAACCATGCAGTGTTGCCCTGCTCTGTTCTGACAACTTCCTCTTGTTCCAAGTATTGGTTTTGCATTAGCATGATTACGTGTTCTGGGATTCCCATTCTTCTCAGAGTCAGCCACAGTTTGTTATGATCCACACAGTCAAACGCCTTTGCATAATCAATGAAACACAGATGGACATTTTTCTGGTATTCTCTGCTTTCAGCTAAGATCCATCTGACATCAGCTACAATATCCCTAGTACCATGACCCCTTCTAAACCCAGCCTGGACTTCTGGCAGTTCTCTGCTGATGTACTGTTCCAGTTGTTTTTGGATAATCTTCAGTAGAATCTTGCTTGCATGTGAAATCAATGATATTGTTCTGTAGTTTCCACACTCAGTTGGGTCACCCTTCTTTGGGATGGGAAAAATATCGATCTCTTCCAGTCAGTTAGCCAAGTGGTTGTTCTCCAGATTTCTTGGCACAACTTGGTGAGCACATCCAGGGCAGCATCTGTTAGCTGAAATATGTCAATTGATATACCATCTATTCCTGGGGCATTCTAAGGAGTTTATATTTTTAACTAATTATTTTTACTTTTAGTATTTAACATCTTTTAAGAGTGATTTCCCTTTTCAAAGCTTTTGTTATTTTTTCTTTTTCTTTTTAATTATTATTATTACTTTTAATGAATATTTAGAGACTTTGAATTTCTATTCATTCATTTGTTGCACTTTTTCTCTCTGCCCACCCCTCCCTGCTCCCAGTTTGCTCTTCTCTTTGAAAAGTAAAAGAAAAAAAAATCTTTCATTATTACACAATCCCTCCCCCCCAAGTCCACTCCATTATGCAGCCTTTGTTCTGGACTCCTGTCATGATAATTATACCTAATCACATATCTCTGTTAAACAATTCTCTCCCTCATCTGTTTCAATGCAGGATACATTATTTATCCCATCATTCTCAGTCTCCCTCAATCCCGATGTCAATTGCATTTTACAACAGTGGCCCTATGCAGTATTTGTCCTTTTGTGACTGAAATATTTCACTTAGCAAAATGTCCTCCTGGGTCACCCATTTTGAATAATATTTCATGAGTTCCTTGTTTTTCAATGTAGTGTAGCATTCCGTTGTGTGACTATACCACAGCTTCTCTATCTATACGCTTGTTGATGGGCACTTAGGTTGTTTCCAACTCTATGCTATTGTGAACAAAGCCTCAGTTAACATGGGTGTGCATATATCTGTTTGGGTGGTGGTTATGGTTTCTTTGGGGTGTATTCCCAGTAGTGTAATCCTGGGTCAAATGGTATTTCTATTTGCAACTTTTTTAGAAAGTGCCATACTGCCTTCTGTAATGGTTGCACCATTTTACACTCCCACAAAGAGTGAATAAGGGTTCCAGTCTCTCCACAACCTCCCCAGCATTTGTTGTTTGTTGTTCTGTTAAATTTTGCTATTCTTACTGGGGTGAGAGGCTATCTCATAGTTTAAAACAAAATAAAAAATTTGCATCTCTCTTAGAGCTAGGGATTTTGAACATTTCTTCATGTGTTTGTTTGCCATCTGAATGTCTTCTTCGGTGAAGTGTCTGTTCATATCCTGTGCCCATTTTTCAATTGCTTTTGTAAGTCATTGCATTTGTTTAGATGTTGTATTTGAGAGAGAGATAATTCTGCTCGAAACTATTTTTAAGAGTGTCTTGAATATAGAAAAAATACAAATTATAGCTCCCCAAAATTATTTATATGGTATCTGTTGTTTTAGCCTCAAGAATATTATAACTCAGTGGTGTAAAATAAAGGAGTTATGGTGACCTAGTGGATAAGTTGTTCTGCCAACCCAAGGGCAGGCAATTCTAATTCACTAGCTGCTCATGTGAGAAAAGTGAACCATCTCCTTCTAAGCGATCTTCAGCCTCTAAAAACACACTGGAGGATCACCTTCCAACTTGAAGGCAGCTTGTATTGTGTAAAATAGCAATAAATTCACTGCATTTTACCTAGGAAAATAGTGTTTAAACAAGTACTAGGTGTCTTCAAGTGACCTGACACTAGTTGCGGCTATGACAGGTTCTTTGTAAGACCTATCAGTATCACCTGTGCAGCAATTAATTGGTCACATTATTTCACATGAAAGATTTTAATGAGTTTTTTTTAAACTTTATTCTAGCTCAAAAGCACAACTGAGTGTTTTGAAATGTACTCTTTTTCACAGGATTATGAACTATGGCCAGCCCCCAAATCCCTGGATACTACAAATCAATAAATAGTTTAACTATTCCCTAAAAGATTGGTAGTACAAGCCCAGCAAAGACAACATAAGAGACAGACCTGTTGATAATCTTACCAGAGGCCTCAGCTACACAGTCAGAGAGGCCTTCTGCAGCACAGCTCTATTCTGTAATGTAGTCCATGGGTCTGCTCTGGTTGAAACTGAGTGGGTGGCTTGTGAGCTCTTTGTCTCAGTAATCAGCATGCAGCATCGAATCAAGGTGTGTTCAGATGCTCCCCTGGGAGTTGAGAACTGTGCCAGACCCTTCCACCATTTGCTGTAGTTTATTGTTCAAGGGATGTTTGTAGAAAGGGAGAACTATTATTTGAGTTTAAAATGTGAAACAAAATAATTTTTTCTTTCTGTATCAATAGTGATATATCACCCACAGCCTCTTAAGTAAATAAATGAGCTTAACTCATCAAGCAAAACATTATTTTTATTGGTCTGGTGTGTGAGGAGTGAGATGCCCTAGTGTGGAAACATGTATTCTTTCATCAGCTTTATCTCCCTTCCTGTTCAAGTTGTTTTCTATAAATTCAAATTTAATACTTAAAAAGGATAAAGTGTAATTAAAACTTACGTTGGAGGAAAAATAGTTGAAATGCATGTTCTTTCCAAATCACTTTCCACTAGTTTAAGGTTTGTGTAATATTCATATTCTCTGTTTGTAAATACATTCAACAATATCTCGTTTTACATTTGAATGTTAGCAAAGTAACCTAATGTGTTCTAGAGACGGTGTATTTTCCCTTTACAGTCTAGACTAGTGTTTACAGAAAGTATAAATCCCTGTACTGTGATTACCGAATGTGGAGCATCTGTTCATGGCTCTTGCATCAACCACCCAGGCCCCACCCCAGAAAAGGCTGACTCAGAGCCAGATAGTTCTTGGCCAGTTTTCCCAGGACCCCTGGGGTACCACCTGGGTTTTCAAATTTTGAGAGGAAAAGAGCAGCAGTGACCTTTAACCACTGACATTTCTACATCATGCCCTGAATCTGGAGGAATTTGATCAGCCTATTTGGTACAGAAGCCCAAGCCTTAACCTGATGGTATCCAGGAATGGACTCCCTTGGCTGTCAGCTAAGATACGGGACTCACGATACTTACCCTGCCACCTATGTGGTAAAGTGAAAGACCTGGTCCTCCCAGGTGCCTCTGGCTGGGGGCCTTCCTCTTCTCTCTCTGCCTGGGAGAACACTAGCACCTTCCTGACTTCTTCCAGCTCCTGGGGAACTTGACTGCCATCAAAAGCACAGACAGAATCACACTCATGTCATATTGAGTCACTGAAATCATGGCATCAGAAATCATTTCAAATTAAAAAGCCAAAGCTGTGATTTCACAACTGAAAGACTGGCACATAAGGCAAAAAGGAATGCTACCTGTTTGAGAGGCCTAAAGAATCCTTTATGAGAAGACGTCTAAAACCTTTATTGACAGGAGCTGGTGATGACAAGTTGGATACTGTGTGCAGAGAAGCCAGTGGTCTGGCATTCACTTTCTTCTTCTAGACTCTTCGAGGCTCAACTTTGCCAGCTTCTTCCATGGGATCTTCAGCTATGTGTTATGTTTTTTGATGTTTCTTTCTTCTCCAACTTTTGTTCCTACCATTAGCTTTAGCTCAGCAAACTAACTCCAGCGACATCATACTCCTGGAGGCCAAACTTCTCCTTCCCCTCTTTTCTGCTGGCACCTGGAATAGGTGTATTAGAGTCATCTCCTGTTATTCAATTAAAAGGCAAGTATCTTGCTTAGTTTAACAGTACTAACTGGAAGATAAAAGAAGAATATATTTCTGTCAATTATGTTCTCTGATTCCAAACTTGAAATTTCTTTTGGATAAAACTTCCTCATGCTGCTATGAAGGAAGGATGTTTTGCCTGTGTCTTATAATTACAAGAGAAACCTCAAATGCTTATCCCTCTCTCACTAGACATAAGTTGCTGTATAACTCAGAAAATGGATGAACTTCTTAAAGTATTTAAACTTCTGACAGTGTCATAGGATTAAGTTCCTAAAATCTAAACCTGTGGGCCAGATCTTCTCATCCATAGCTGACAACCCAGGAACACTTGAATTGCCTATTTGGTGCCGTGTCTGTAATAGTGAGAAATGGTAGCTGCCTGTTTTTAAGTTAATGTATATGGAGGGTTTATTTATTACTGTTAAATTCACTTTTCTTGGTGGTGCAGTGATTAAAGTCCTCACTGAAGGTCAGCAGTTTGAGCCCCCTATGGGAAGAGAACTTGTTATGTGTCCCTATAAAGATTTACATCCTCAAAAGCCCCATGGAGCCATTTCTGTCTGTCCTATAGGATAGCTAGGGCTAGGAATCTGCAGCAGTGTGTTTCAGGAGTGTGTCGTTACATGCATTTGTGAAACTTCACGTAGTCATATAACCACCACCTTAATCAAGATACAGACTAGTCTCATCACATAAAACAATTCCCCTACATCCTACCCTAACTCCATGTTCTCCTCCCCCTGAAGTTTTTCCTTTTGTAGAAAGTCAGGAGAACAGTACTGAGAGCACCATTGTATTGCCTTGTGGATCTGGTCTCTTAGGTAGCATAGGTATCTGGTCATGTTATTGTGTAGATTAGTACTTTCTTTTTATTGCTATGTAGTTCATTGTAGGAGTCAGTATTTTAACTGGGGAAAAATACATCATTTTATTATAACATTTTACTTCTTTCTCAAACATCTATACATATCCCTAGCTTTAGTAAGTACTTATAATTAAGATGTTGAACTCATATGTTCCTCTTCAACTTATAATGTAGGGCATTTGTTTGTTTTCTGTGACCCTCTTTCTCACTAACATTGGTTTATAAGGGGAGTGGCAATAAGACATTCTCTGGGTCAGCACAATATGTTGTGGCACAATATCACTGGCTTCTAGTCAAATCATAATGAAATATGATTTTTTTTTAGTCAGTTAAAATATCTAGTTAAGTACTGTTTGATTTTTTAATCTGTGGGGTGAATATATTTGATGGATTTAGTGGCACCGGTCTAATGTGACTGTTGCACATCATTGGAGTCTTCTGGACAACCTGGCCTTGGAGGTGCTGTAGTGGCAGTGCTGAGTCCTCCAGGCCTAGGCAACTGGGCTCTCATCTCTGAGTCCTCTGCCCTCTGCCCAGAGTTGTACTGGCTCCAGTGGCTACCCTGCACTTCCTCTGAAGCTCTGTGGTCACTCGAACTCACTGTTGTCCAGTCAGTTCAGCTCAGCTGTTAATCACAACGTGAAGAGACTGCTCATCGCTTTCCTGAAAAGCCACTGGTAGATGCAAACCGCCGAGGGGCACACTATAGAACACACATCGTCAGAGCTCCCTGGAGTTTGCAATAGACCATTCAACAACAAGAGTTTGTGACTGAAAAATCAGAAGCAAACAAGCAGTCCAACATCCAGGATCATACTGAGGCCAACTTATTGAGGGAATTATTAATTCATTGTAATTATTCATTCTGTTAAGCATGACAACTAACATTTGGTCATCTTATGCCAGATTTCATTTAGTACACTGTTTATTCATCACGTCTACTTCAGCATCCTCTCCAAGGAATAACCTCTCTAACATCATGCATGTAAAGCTGAAGGGTTGACATAGTGACTGTAGCAATTGGTTCAAGTGTGTCAGAGATTGTGAAAATGCCACCGGATAGCATAAGGTTCAGATCTGTTGTTCATAGGATCACTATGGGTCATACTGGGCTCAGCATCACAGTAATGTAGCCTAATTTGTCTCCACTTAAAGAA
The DNA here is from genome assembly GCF_000299155.1 of Elephantulus edwardii. Classification (NCBI taxonomy): domain Eukaryota; kingdom Metazoa; phylum Chordata; class Mammalia; order Macroscelidea; family Macroscelididae; genus Elephantulus; species Elephantulus edwardii. Next base: position 3,979,436 of record NW_006399821.1, on the reverse strand, counting down.
GGATTTTCATTTTCTTTGTTCCCAGTCATAAGGGACATCTTTGTGAATAGCTTGTAGATGGCCTTTCTCCAAGCACAGATATTTTGGGTAAGCATTTCCAGCAGCTTGGGGTCCTCAGCCTCTTTTCTGATAAGAGATTGATGCTTACTGTCCATCTGGGTAAATGCTGTATTAGAGGTCACGAAGAAATCCATGATGTCTGCTGGCTGGTGGTCCAAGGCCTAACTCAGATGCCATGTAGATCTCAGGATGAGCTGGACGAATGCTGCTTTCATGTAAACACCTGACCATGCTGCTTCCAATCTCATCTAGTTCTAGGTTGGAAAATGCACCGAAATACAGCCACTGTTTTCCCACTAAGGTAGCCTGCCAGCACCTGTCCATAATCCAAAGCCAGTCCAGTTTTCTTTTTAAAAAGGCAGTGGATTTTAACCTTCCAAACTGACAGCAAGGAAAAAGTACAGTAAGAATAAGAGAAAAGTATTAAAGACTGATGTCAGGAGATTAAAGCCATATTTTAAAATTCTTTATAAAATAGTCCTTCCTATTATACATTTCCTTAACAGATGCCACATACATACAAGACAAGCAACTTCTAAATATCTTACTAAGAAGATAAAAATAAGAGAAAATAAAGCACATATTTATTTTCTCTTAAAAATTCTTACTGTGTCATAATTGTCATGTAAAAGGTCTACAGGAATAGTGAAATGTCTCTTGAACTTTAGTGAACATAAACCTGAGAGCTGAGTAAACCTTATCCTTGGCATCAACACTTGAAATTATTTTTCTCTTACTAGTTTCTTTACCTATCTTTCTCCCTACTCAATATGTAGTGAAATCCTCAGCGAAAATTATAACCAAAGAAAGACATTGGAAATAAGTAAAATCCAGAACAAATAGTAGTGTGAAGGAGTAGAGGGAAAATGAAATGGAAACTGAGTGACAAGCACAGCATTGTTATTGAGAGGTTTTGGAAAAAAGCCTTTTTCACTTTGCTGGCCCAGTTAGGAAGCTTGGTCACTGGTACAAAGCCATACAGCTGCACACAATATAAAGTAAGGTTAACAGCATATTTGGTGAGTTTATAACTTCCCTAGGGCATTTTAACATTAAAAAATGGTCAATGTTAACCTAGTCCATCTGAACTTAAATATGAGCTTACTTTGCAAAACTGAGGGTTATGTCTAAGCAATTTCTGTTTTAGGATTTTGCATGATGACTTTTTTAGTCTGTTCTTAACATGTTTTATTCAATGTGCTGAGATGTTTAGAATCTTATGCTAATTGGATCTAACGTTTATTTTTCTATGGTGTAGCATAGAGGTTCATAATTAGAACCCAAATTTATGAGTAAGTGGCGTACTTTATCTTAGAATAAATGCAATGAGTTTTCCAAAATGTTTCTTACAGATAACTACTTTCCTGCACTTTACTGGTAAAGAAAGAAATGCAATTCTTAACAACAGTGGCAACTTCCAGACTGTCAGAATGGTTACAGCCACGGTTATTACTTTTATTAGTGAACAAAACCAAGAAATCTGTTCACCGACCAAGGCTCAGACCAGCTTTAAAATATAATAACACATTTTATTATATCACCAGCAATGAAAAGAAAAGAAAAGAAAAGACACTCCTCTGCTTGCTCCAGGCCTAGAGACAGGCTTTTCCATTCTGCTTTATAACACTCCACTCCCAAACAGGTAGTAAACATCTTTAACCTTAAGAAGAAAAGGGATTATGATGAAAAGAAGTTGAGTAGTACTTTCCACATCAAACACAGCTTGAAATCCTAGCATCACCAACCCTTTTAGCCAGAGTCAATCTGCATTTTCCTGGTGTCAAGAGCCTTACGGAGCAGCATAAACTTCCCAGTGTCCTGTTCCCTCCTGCACTATCCTGGAGGCACTTCTGTCCATTATGATGCCTGAACCAAACTCAGAAGAGAGGACTTGTTGTTGCTATTAGATACCATTGAGTCATCTACGACTCACAGTGATCCTGTGAGCAACAGATCAGTACCTTGCCCTTTCCTGCAACATCCTCAAGATACCTTACATGCTTCAGCCCACAGTCACTGTCAGTCCATCTCTCTGAGGGTCTTCCTTCTTTCCCTGGCCCTCACCTTTCCCACATGATGTCTTTTTCCCAAGGATTGGCCCTCCTGACAGCATGCCTAAAGTATGTAAGACAGAGTTTCACCATAAACAACTACTCAGGGATTTCTTGAAATATGAAGAGCAACACCCAATTACTACAATGAATGTCATGTTTTCCTCCATTTCTAATCACAGAAACAGAGCAAAATTAGCTCCTTTCCATACTTAATATAAATTTGATATTAAAAAAGAAAAAGGCTGCAGCATCATCCAAAGAAGACAAATGAAAATTCCAAGCATTGCTGCTGCTTCTGCCAGGCATGCACATGGCTTGCCCATTTCTCCTCTCTAAGACAGAGCTACGTCTTGAAGAAGCTGGAAGTTCACTAGCTTGTGGTACAACTCAGTGCTTTCTGGAACAGATTTAATTGATTTAGCATATTAGACAATACTGTGATTAAAACTCATGAAGCAGCAAGTAGTCCTAGAAGGAAATTGCAATCTATTTTACCACATCTCTCTATCATATATAGAAGTGACATCCCTACCCTCCAAAAGGAAGTGTGGAGACAAAGTGGTTACACACTTGGTTGCTAACAGAAGGGTGAGCAGTTTGGACTCACCAGCTGCTTGGTAGGATAGAGATGTGGCAGCCTGCTTTGGTAAGGATGGTCAGCGTAGGAAATCCTGTGGGTCAACCCTCCTTCATCCTATAGTGTCAACAAGAGTTGGAATTGAATCGATAACAATGAGTTTGGTTTTCATTTTTATTTAACCTCCAAGTTAAACATAGGGGAACTCTTTCTGCCTCCACCATTGTGCCATGGGGAGTGGAGATAGTTTGTGCTAAAGCTGAGATATGAAGGAATATCAAAGTTGTCACCCTAATGATGAGCTCCTCATAGCCAGCTGAAGGTCCAGGGTGGAGGGCCCTGGATGTTGGATTTTGTTATAAACAAGGCTTCCAACCACTTGGGCCACTAGCCAAGAATTTGCATCTCCATCTCTGGTGTACTGAATCAGACTCACATTTTTCATAGGGTCATGTTATCCTATGATCTTATGAAAAAGCCCAAATGATCCTTAAGCCTACATACGTGCGGCTGGGCGGTAGACACGTGTGCACGCTATAGATCTGGGGACATTGTTAAAATGTAGATTCTGATTCAGTATATCTGGGTTGGAAATGCAGATTCTCAGCAGCGATTGAAGCACAATAAACCAATTGGAAACCCTGCTGTCATATAAGAGCCTGTCTCCTATTGGATTTTATCCAAGTGGGCTACAGCTGTCCTGTTCCAGGCAGTCTGCCAGGATGGCCTGTCATTAGCAAAGCTGGGGCATCTCCATCGCAAAATGTGCCGCGTCAGCTGCAGACTATTAAAATGTAAATTGGACAAACAGGTCCAGCCCTGGCCTTTTGAAGTTCTGATGTCTACATCAGTGGCTCAGTTTTAATGGAAGCTGTAATGTTTTCATAGTCAGGAGGAGTCTTCTGATTTCTGGAGGTAAACAGAGTATGTGCTGAATCGTAAGAAAGAATAGATAAAGGCAACCACAGCAAGTGGGTAGAGAGTAGTTTTCTGGGACATGGTAACAGGTCCAGATGAATTATAGAAAAGATTTACCTTTTCACTATTCACCAAAATTGGGAGATGAAAACAAGCAAAAATATTTTAAGCACAAACACAACCATTATCAACACCAATAACCAGCATGCCCACTCTCACTAGCTCTAACTCCAAAACAGAAGACTCACCCTCGTGGAATTCCAGAGCTTTCAAGTGTCTTTCTGCACCTTATTCAGAATCCTATGGGATGCTGGGGCTATTGTCAGAAATTGTAAGAAGAGAACAGGTGCACAGAGTGTGTATGAATGTGTTTTTATAAATCTATGTCTCGATTCCCAAAGTTCTCCCTACTGTCTGTACTTCAAGATGTGTCTTCATATGATTGGGTAAGCGTGTGTGTGTGTGTGTGTGTGTGTG
>NW_006399821.1:3898357-3975165 GCF_000299155.1 Elephantulus edwardii | reverse complement strand
TAGCTCTCCATACCATCCATATGTGTATGTGTGTACATAGAAAAGAAAAAGAATGGAAAGAATACCTAGAAAGTGTTCAGGAGGTAAATTTAAAATCATTTTCAAATGTTTCCAGTTCTGGGAGGATGATTTTGTGAATACTTCCCTGCCAATCTGCTAATCAGGGTCTGAATGTAATTCTGTTTTGAAGAGGAAAAGTAACATGTTTCACTGTCTTGTCTGATTGTATATTTTGCTTAGCAGATGATTGTTCAGTTTACATCTAATGTTTGTCATCGTTTGCCACTCCCCAGGACAATTATCAAGGCAGATTAAGAGGCTTGTTCACTGTGTTTGCACAAACCCTTCCTCTCTGAACTAGTGAATGCAGATGCTGAAGGGGATCATTCACTCTGCTTGAACCAGCACTTCTCTCTGCCTAGAGGATGTAGATGCTGAAGAGGTGCGCTCACTGCACACAAACTCCGTCTTTAACTGGTGGACCTGGATATTGAAGGGGCTTGCTCACTGTGCTTGCACAAACATCTCTCTGGCTAGTGTAGCTAGATGCTGAAGGGATGGGGTCCCTTATTTGTCCAGTGCCTTCTGCTACATCTGCCCATTCTCCTGCTTCTTGCTACTTACTCTTTGGTCACCAACTTGCCCTTTCTGTCAGTGATAAAAGAAAGAAAAGGAGCTGAAATTTGAGCCACCAACATGTGGTTCTTGATTGATGGTTTAAGCAAATGAAGGGCAACTGGAGAAAATGCTGCAACTTCTGACACAGAGTCGGCCTAGGGACCTCCTTTTTGTTTATTTAGACTGTCCTTCCCTGCACATTTCCACGTAGATAGGCAAGGTACAGTGAGTACCTAATATCCTTCCTGAAACACAGTAGGAGATGTAGTGATTAAACCTGGGTATAGGTGTGCTTTTCATAGATAAAAAAAGTGACTGAAGAGCTTTTCATGCCAAGTGAGTGTTGGCTGTGGCCTGGATACTTGAATCTTTGTCAGACAACTCCACCTCACTCTGACCCCATGGGATCTCCCTGAAAAACAAAAAACTCTAGCAACCGTTCAGAGCATAGAATCTTCCAGTTATTTCCTTTTTTCTAATTGCTTCTCTGATAGTAAATATTGAAGGATAAGTAATCCAGGCTTGTAGACTACTGTTCCTCCTGCGAACTTAAGGAGCAGCAGAGTCCAGCTAAAGACATCACTGGACCCAGAGTGCTCTGCCTACATCTTGGTATATGTAGGCAGAGCCCTCATATCTTGAATAAGAAACTCTATGACAGGATTTTCAGGACTAGCTTGTAGGATAATACTCTCAATTTTGTGAAGTGTTGATAGTTTGAATTGGACAATTCAAGATTCTCCACAGTGTGTCTCATCTCTACCCGGTAGATATCAGTAGCATCCACACAACCCTAGTTTTTATAACAACAACAAAAATTTATTTAATATTCCTTCAGGGACAAAATCACTCCATTTGAAAACCACAATTCTAGAAGGGTGAATGGAGGGTAGATCATGTTGGTGAAAATTATCATTAACAGAAGATTTTGGGTGTTTATAATTTGACATTTTTGTTTGTGCCAAAACGGAAATGCCTTGTTGGTTCAGTGGCTATAAGAATAGGCTACTAATGAAAGGTTAGTGGTTCAAATACACTAGCTGTTCTGCAGGAGAAGGATGAGACCATCTACTTTCTGTAAAGATTTACCACTTTGGAAATCCTGTGGAGCAATTTCATTCAATTCAGGGTCAGCTCAATGAATGTGTTTTGTTTGGTTGTAGTTTTGGATACCAAAACAGTAACCATCTAGGTTTTTAATTCTCAATTCCTAGTTTGAAAACTTTGTGCCATCAAGAAGTGCCTCCATACCAGTGACCCCATCTACACCCTTCTTTAAGTTTTTTAATCACAAACCTGAATATAGGAAATTCTCTCTACTTATTTACTCACTGTTATACAATTAGAATTAGAATCCACTCCTAGCTGAAATTCTATGAGTTTTCTGGGGCTGTAAATCACAGGAGGAAATTGTCTATCTGGCAGATTGGTGTGTATTAAAAAATTTTACTTTAAAAACAAGTGCATTTTCCCATTTTAAAGAATGAAATTTATTTTGGTACCAAGTTTTACGTGGATATGCGGTGGGGTTTTTTTTTTTGTTTTTTGTTTTTGTTTTTGTTTTTGTTTTTTTTTTTCAGAATCCAAGCTCCTCAGGATGCCCTGATTTTATTAGCTAGTGAATATCAAAAGAAATGCCATATCTGTGGTTTTCTCTCTCAGTGAAGCCCTACGCTGTAGACAGCAGCCTCTGCTCCCCGACTACACTGTGCGGGTGGTGTGCTGCTGTAGCACCTGTGCCACGGCCCTGCAGTCCGTCACCTCCTCCGGCAGGCAGCCGTCCTGGTCACGCAGTGTGGGGTCTGCAGCTCCACGATGTCCACAAACTCGCAGGCCGCAGCATAATGTAGAGCTGTTTGACCTTCATTGTCCTGACAATTGATGTCAGCTTTGTACTGTAGCAAGACAGTCACTAGTTCCTTATGTCCTCGGTCACAGGCCCAGTGGAGTAGAGCTCTACCCTCTTCATCTTTCATATTCATATCCACATTTTTTTATTTGATGGCTTTGGTTATATGGTCAATGTTGTTTTCCCCGCAGTAATCGAATATGTTTTTTTCTTCCCTGATGATTTCTTCATGGTACAGTGAACTAATGACCGGACCACCAAACCCAGTATTTCCTTCTTTTCCTTTCTTCATTGGTGCCTGAGGATTCCAATCTGGATCTAATTTTTTTTACTACTGCAATATACTCCTGCATGGCTTGACTGGGGCTTGAATCACCAAGTGCTTTCCATGCTTCCCATTTTTGCTTTCCTTCAAAATCAAAGAAGCTTGGTTTAGGAGTATTGCAATTTCCAACTTTGACCTGCTTGTATCTAGCACACAGGTACAAGAGCTGTTCCCTGCTGGCCACCTGAATCAGGCCTTGGAGATGGGCTGCAGCCTTCTCAAACAGCTCTGTCAGGTTCCTGAATGCCTCGGTCTCGGGGTTCTGGAGGGATTCACAGGCATCGCCCGAGTCGTCCCCCGAGCTCAGTTCTCCACCGCTGTCACCCGTGGTGGCCCCCGTGGGCAGCAAGGACGAGGCCATGTCGCCTTGCTCGGTCCATTCGTCTGTGTCGAGCCTGTACAACCAGCTCGGGGCCTCGCAGGTCAGTGTTGGTCCCGAACCTGTGCTTGAGTGACCCAAGCGCTCCAACTTTGCGCTTCTCCTACTCTACTCACTAGGCGCAAAGACAAGCCTCTGTTCCACTCGGCAGCAACCTGGCCGGATGATCCGGCCTCGTGTTGCCTTCGGTTAACAGAGCGCTAAGATTTGCTGCGGGTGCCTCCAACAGTACGAAAGAGGAGGAAGCAGCGTAGTTCTAAAATCCCGGAGAACAGATACCTCGCGGCGGGAGCATGGGCTGGCGGACAGGACCGTGGATATGCGTTTTTACTGCTGAGGTATTAATCCTTGAGGAAGCTCTTTTTTCCCCCAGTGTGATACATCTTTTTCTTTCCTTTTTTTAAATATAAAATTCTTATTTTATACTGGTTTACCTACAAAGTTCATATTCATTGTTTTTCACACCAGATCTTTCCCATTTCCTTAACCTCATTCCTCCCCCACCCATCAAATTGTGCAACCCTATGATTATCCCCTCCTGCCCATCTTTGCCCCTCTGCTTCCCCCCTCTTTGATCCTTATACACATTTTCCTAATTATATATTTCTATAATAATGGTCTTATACAGTATTTGTCCTTGTGAAACTGAGTTAGTTCCCTTAGCATAATGTTCTCCAATCCCTCCCAAGTTAGGTAGTGATTTATAAAATCATTGCTCCTGTGTACTGTGTAATATTCCATCATGTGATTGTATCAACATTTCTCAGTCCATTCGATTGTGGTTGGGCATTTGGGCCATTTCCGTGTTCTTGTAATGGTGAATAATGCTGCTACAAACATTAGTGTACAAGTCTCTGTTTGTGCCTCAATTCTCATTTTCTTGGAGATGGATCATATGGAATTTCTATGTTCAGCTTTCTGAGGAAATGCCAAACTGCCTTCTAGAGTGATTATGACATTTTACAATCTTACCAACAATGTGTAAGAGTGCCTATCTCTCCACATCCTCTCCAACATTTATTATTTCCTGTCCTGTTAAACTTTGCCACTGCCACTGGAGTAAGATGGCATCTCATTGTGGTTTTGATTTACATGTCTCTTATTGCCAGTGATTTGGAACATTTCTTCATGTGTCTGTTGACCATTCGTATATCTTCCTCTGTGAAAAGTCTTTCCATATCTTCTGTTCTTTTGTAATAGTGTATCAGTCTTTTTCTTGTGTAGACCTTATAGGATTTTTTTAACTTTTGGTGTGAGACCCTTGCCTGGTATGAGATTGCCAAATGTTTTTTCCCAATCTGTAGGTTTTCTTTTTCACTCTATTGGAAAAATGTTTTGATGCACACAGGGATTTAATCTTTAGAAGGTCTAATTTACCAATTTTATACTCTCTAGATTGTGCACTTTTGGCTGTATTTGGCAGTCATGGAAATGCTGACAGCTGACAAAAACCTTCACTGTATGTTATCTCACTGATGACTGTGTCCCTTCTCTGTGCAGGGCTAAGAAACTGAAGAGAGGTGTGTTTTGTGCTGATATCAGAAGGGGAAATTGCTAAAAATCCAAAATACACTGTATGTGTAGGATTCATTCATAAAACTCAGGGGCTTTCAAACATGAATAACAAGGTTTGTGTCACATTGAGTTTGTATGTGTCACCATGTGTGATGAGTAAATGAATCTGATAGCAATCCCTTTATCTGCCTTTCTGGATTATTTTAACTAGGCAATGTCAAGAAGACAAAGATTCTCACCACTGGTCCAATTAGCAGCATCAGGATGGATGGTGAAGAGATTGAGATTGTTCACAGCTTTAGTTTGCTTGGCTCCACAGTCAACACTCTCGGCACCAGTAGCCAGGAAATTAAAAGACACATTGCCACGGGAAAGTCTGCTGTCAGGGACCTCTCCCAAGTACTGAAGAGCAATGGTGTCTCTCTGGAGACTAAGATGCGTCTGATACAGGCCATGGTCTTTACAATCACTTGTTATGCACCAGAGAGTTGGACAATGACTAAGGAGGATAGAAGGAGAATTGATGCCTTTGAGCTTTGATGCTGGAGAAGAGTATTGAGAGTACCATGGACTGCTAGGAAAACAAACAGATTTGTCCTAGAAAGGGTTAAACTGGGCGGCTCCTTGGAGGCAAGGATTCTGAGACTCCGTCTAACATACTTTGGACATGTTCTAAGGAGGGACCGGTCCTTGGGGAGGGACATCATGTTGGTAGGGCTAGGAGGGGAAGGCCCTCTATGAGATGGTTTGATTCAGTGGGGTAATCGGGATGGGTGTATTGGAGACAGTGTGATTGGTACATGACAGAGCAGAGTTTAGAACTGTTGTACATAAGGTTACTATGAGTCACAAGCGACTCAACAGCATATACCAACAACAACAAGGTTAATATGATTGACTCGCTGTGAATATTCTCTCTAGTGAACTAATAGTGTCACTGTTAAGTAGTCTAACTTAATATTTGACACTTTTAATAGGCTCTGCAGGTATGGACATCTTGAAACAATGTTTTATCTGTATCTCTTTTGCCTCACATACTTTGCGCCTGTTGTCAGGAGGGACTAGTCCTTACCTAAAGACATCATGCTGAGAAAGGTGAACAAAACCCTCAAGACATATTGGCATGGTGGTTGTAACAATGGAGTTAAGCATAAGCAAGATTGTAAGGAATGCACAGGATAGAGCAAGGCTCATATCTATTGTTCATAGAGTCACTGTGAGCTGTAGTCAGCTCCATGGCACCTAACAGCAACAATAAAGTCTCTCTACCTTCTAAGAGCAGCAGGTCCATACTCAAATGTACACATGCACATGCAAACACACACACACACACACACACACACATAATCTTGTGATAACCTTTTACAAAAAGACATGGTGCAATATTGCCTGTCTTGGGTACGTTTATGAAGATTCTATGTGCATTTGATTAAGAAGGGTAAAACCAAATTGAAGATGTGCTCCCATTGCATTTCCCTTCATCAGGGCTAGCATAGGTGTAAGAACATTTCTTAAACTGTGAACTGACTTCAGGGCTGGTGCCTCCTTGCTAGCAGACATCCATTATTTCCAGTAAAGAAGGGAGGGGAAGTAGTCCATAGGAATGAGACTATGAGAATAAATCAAATAAACTGATAAGATGAAAGGCAGGAATTATGAGGAAAAATCTTTTTAAGGAACAGAAAAATTTGAGTAAAATAGAATTGTAAAATATTCCTTTTCAACTCTTTTTCCCTTGGACATGGGCCAAAAGGTATATATTTTGAATCCACCAGTTGCTCACAGGATATGGGTAATCTTCTCCCCTGAAGTTTATTGCCTTCTGAAAACCCTCTGCATGTTCAGCTATGAATCAGTTCTGACTTAGTGATAACAACACAACAACATCAGAACTGGTGAAGCACAGCAGTTTCTTGAAGTGCATCTTAACACCCAAATTTGCATTTACTCACTCAATATATACTCAGTAAGCTTTCTCTTGTTGTAAGATAATGAACTTGAAGATTTGTTTATTATTATTCCCAATTCATTGTCCAGTTTTCATATGCATATGATGCAATGGCAAATACAATAGTTTGATTCAGGGTCACCGTAGTCTTTAATGTGATATCCTTGGTTTTAGCACTTTAAAAGTACTTTGCAGCACATTTGTCTATTTAAATGGATTATTTGATTTCTTGACTGGTGCTTCAATGGATGCTGATTTTGTAGCTGAGTAAAATGAAATAATTGCCAATGTCAGTCTTTTCTCCATATGCCATGATATTGCCTATTGGGCCATTTGTGTGGATTTTTGCTTTCTTTATATGGGAAGCTATACATCAATAGGTGCTTCAGGTCATCTTCATTTTCTGCAAGGAAAGTTGTGTCATCTGTATATCTATGGTGCTGAGTGATGAGATATATTTTTCTTATTTGACGGTGCTGACCTTTTAGAGTAGCTTGTTCTGATTGAGAAGCAGGAGAGGATCCTGGGACATGGAAGCCCTTGTATTAGAAGACAGAATATTCTCCTCTGGCTGCCACTGGAAGCCTCTAGTGTTGTGTGGTGTCTCTCAGTTCCTTCTCTTTATTTCATAATGAGTTTAAAATGCATGTTTTGGGTAAGGGAATGAGGGTCAAAGAAAACTCTCACTTTAATGTTATAAAGCACAAAACAAACAAACAAAAAAACCCAAAAACAATAACCAGACTGGTTCTTCCCAGAATGATTAGTAATGATTCATTAATAAATCTGGCTTATGACAAGCCTGTGTGTAATGGTTGATGTTTCAAAAAGTAGGTTTGAGGGCTTTCTTCGGTGGCATCTCTTGGGTGGATCTGAACCTCAGACTTTCAGCCAGAAGCTGAATGTTCACTGGGAACCCCGCTCAGGCATCCTCCTGTCATCAAGTGGATGTCAGTGCATGCTTTGGCTTCAGAAGCTACAGATCCCAACAGGATCTTTCTTCCTCGTGGGACAGGTGTGTCTGAACTGTCCCGGTCCCCCCCCCCGCACCCCCCACCCCCCGCAAACACATTACCCTCCTTAAATGCTCATTGTACAAGGTCAGCCCCACATAATTTATGTTCATCACACAATTTTAAAGCAGCAGCCCAGGCGAGAAATGGATTTCTGCTTTGAAGATTCTAAACTTCACAAAGAAGAGTGGTTGTAGTTTTCAAAACTCAACTGACTCTTTAAATATGAGCATATAATTATTACTAAGCATGTTCATGACACCGAATCCATTTAAATAGTTTTCTTTTACATTGGTTTACATACAAAATGTGTATAAATTATGTTTCATTCATGTATTATGTTCAAATGACATTAGCAAACACCTAACACTTATTTTCTCTTGAGGTAAAACAAGTATTTCCTCAGTCTTACCATTCTCCACATTAATAATTTAAATGGTAAAAATCAGCCTGATCACATAAGCTCATCTTTTGACCTTGCCCTCATTTTTTGGAATAAATACACAAGTTTTCCAAAATACCTTACCCTGACTGTCCCATGTGCTGTTATTCTTTAAGTTTATCTAATTTTAGGAAAGAGCTTGTGATTGATGGGCCACCCCGTCCACGAACGTCCCCCGTAAATCTCTCCCAGTCCTTCACCTTGGGCTGCCTGCTTCACACAGCCTTCACTGTTGTTTATAGTCTGTTAGCCATGGGACGGGTGTCTGTGTAACAAAGCACTAAAGATCTCCTAGCAGAGAAGCAACTTGGGTGTTCTGCGGTTTGCATGGTGGTGGTTCTGCCTAATTCCCACAGCAGAGCAGGAATTAGAGGAGCATCATAAAGAACAAAAGCGAGCGGCTGCCAGCTGAGCACAGCCTCTCCACGCACAGGTTGGTCAGACAGGGAGGGTAATGACACTTAAGTGAGGTTGGTCCTCCGAGCAGTCGCAGGTCTGGATCCAATAATGTCTCATTTACCACGTCTGGAATAGATCGTGGGGCTGAATTAACTGAACTTTTACCCTGCTGGGAGCTTTTGGCTGTGCTTATTGGCCTCCTAGCCCCTGGTTTGACCCTGTTCCCTTTTTAAATTAATGCATCTCCAATTCCCTAATCTAGACATTTTTTTTAATCTCATGTTTCTTTGTTTCCACCCACTTTGAGGAAATAGCTGAGGAGTTTTCAACTGTTTACCCAGAGGCAAAATTAACAGGTGCATGTGGGGTTATTGTAAGGCTCATCAAATACTCTGGGGCCTGGCCCAATTCCAGGCTGATAAACAAGCCTGCATTGTAAATTAATTGAAAACTGACAACGATAAAAGCTTTATTTAGAGGCCTAGATAAAAGTTTTATTGTGTGCACCAGAAGAACCTCACTGCAACCTGTATTTTGACACCTCTGTCCATTGTAATAAGTTTCTAGAGAATAGAATTCAGGTACTAGGAGCTTTGAACACCGTTTAAGAACATCTTTAAACTTGATGAAAAATAAAAAGCAGAAGAGTGAATCAGCAATGTAGCCGTCTGCTAGCTGCCTACTTTGGCCTTTACTTGAAGATGTTTAGCAGAAGGCCTGGGTCCTACACACATGAGTGAGGAGGCCTGAGGACAAGCAGCTGCAGAAGTCTCGTGGTTGCAGTGGAGTACTGCAGGGTGAATGACATGCAAGCAAATGGTGTATTATGCACAGTGGGTGTCTGTGGGTACAAAAGGTCTTTAAAACTCCACTTCCTTATTTTGAAAATTAAACTTAATGTTTTGCAAAGAACTCTCAACTTTTCTGAGCCACTGCAAAAATAGTTTTGAAAAGTTCTTTGTTAGATAGAGAGAAGGGATTGCAAAACTATGTCGTAATATTACCAACAGTGTCTCTGTTTTATATAACCTGGAAGGGCTTTAATCTGAGCTGTTGGTTCTCTGGATATAATGGGGTAATTCTTATGGTGTGCTTTTAAGAATGAAGAGCTTATAATAAAGATTTAGGAAAGTCAAATTCAGGGAAAAGCCACCTCAACTCATTATCATCCAGTTGGAACCAACTTATAGCTGAGCATCCAGCATGCTTTCCAAGGCTGGGAATCACATGAGAAGAGAGTGCTGTCTTTTTTTCCTTGGAACCTCTGGTGGATTCAAATCTTAGGCAAGGTGTAATCTTTGGGTTACCAGTGCAGCTCCCTACAGAATCCCAGGAAAAGCAACTGCAAAAGCAATTCTAAAGATTTTCTGTTGGTTTAGTTTTGGTCTTGCTTTGCCATTGTGGACAAATTATTTTATTCCGTATAAAGAAATTTCACTGAATATTCACAGCTTCACATTACCGTGTTTAATGAATCAACAAATTATTCTGGGTCTAAAGAGTAAAAAAAAAAAAAAAAAAAGAATCACTCTATTTGCTTCTTCATTCTATGCTACCTTCTATTTAAAGCTGATCATCATTTGGTCTCTCTACTCCTTCTTGTGTTGTTTCTCCTTTAACACACATGTCTGTAGGAGCTTGGACAGGGAATTCTCTGACCTATGTATTTTTTTGTTGTTCTTGTTATGTACCATGAATATGTTATAATTCACAGTGGCCCGAGGAACAGCAGATCTGAACTTTGCCCTGTCCTGCTCTGTCCTCACTCTCTTGTCATGATCATGCTCATGATTTTAGTTGTGTGGATCTATCTAATTGAGAGTCTTCCTCTTTCTAGGAACCATTCTATAATTTTCCCATCATGATGTCTCTTTCCGAGGTCTAGCCTTTCCTGGCAACATACCCAAAATATATGAGATGAATTTTCACTGTCTTTGCCTCTAATGAGCACACTACCTGCACTTCGTCCAAGACAAGTTTGTTGTTCTTTTGACAGTTCACGGTATATTCATACTCACCTCCAACATTACAATTAAAAGCCACTGATTCTTCTTTGATCCTCCTTATTCACTGTCCAGCTTTTAGAGGTATATGAAGCAACAAAATTGCTAGAATCAGGTTCATTTTAAACTGACATCTTTGCTTTTTAGAACTTTGACAGCAGATTTCTCCACTGTGGCATGTCTTTTGATTTCCTTATTGCTGTTTCCATAGGTGTGGATATAAGTAAAATGAAATCACTGTCAACTCCATCTATCATGATACTGCCTATTGGTTCAGTGATGAAGACTTCTGTTTCCTTGATGAGGAAATGTAACATTTTCTGCTGGCTATAATTTTTTATCTTTAGTAAGTGCTTCAAGTCTTCTTTCTTTTCTGCAAGAAAGATTTCATAAAGCAGGTTGTTGGTGAATCTTCCTACAAGCATAGCATCACTTTCTCCATAGCCAGCTTCTCAAATAAATTGTACTGTTTGTTCAGCATACAGATTGAATAGGTATGGAGAAAGAATCCAATCCTGAAATACATCTTTCCTGATTTTACAGCATGCAGCATTCCCTTGTTCTATTTGCTGTTTATTGCCATCGAGTTGAGCATGACTCATAGTGACCCTATGAACAAAAGGCCCGAAGCCTTTCTATAATTATCATCATTTCTCCAAGTTCATAGAGTTTCCATTGGCATGTGGTTTAGGAAGTGGATGCCACTACTGCTTCCAAACCTGCCTTAAAATAGTCTCCTTTTATTTACACTTTTAAGGAAAAGATAATTTCTCAGGTATTTGAAATGCAAATCTCTAGGAGACATGAGACCAGTTATGTGAAAAGCTCTGTTTGCAATACACAACTTAATCTTGATCTGGGTATAGTTTTCTCATGATCACAGTTAACCTAATAGCACATTGAAAAATTTCTAACAACTAAAAGAAAAGTACTGTTAAGAGTTTTTCTTTTTCTTTTTAAGAAGAGTGAATTAGGGAGGAGGGGGTGGATAGGGAGAAAAGTGCAACAATGAATGAATGACTGGAAACCCTAAGTTTCTGTAAACTTTCATTAAAATTAATAAAAATTTTGAAAAGAGGGAAAAGGATGAATAAAAGCAGAGAAATTAGTCTTGGGAAAAACAATTATGATCCTTGAATGGGTCTCGATTTCAAGAAAAAAAAAGAAAAAATAAATAGCTATAATGGATGTTTTGGGGTCAAATGGGCAAATTTTAAATATGGACTGTTTATTAAATAATATAAAAGTATCCAAGAATATTTGTAAAAATAAAAAGCTGAAGAACAATAACAGTTATTTTAAAAATTCAGTACTGCAAATGCAAACAAATATTTTACAATTATGTGTCCCCAGGATTGAATAAAAGAAAGTTGAAAAAAAAACCCCATTATGTCTCCCCTCTCCCCGATATCCGCAATGAAAAGTTCAGGTTGTTATATTTCTTGGTACAAGGTTTGGGAATATTTTATTTTATTTTATGATGAAGGCTATTTTTTGTCATTTTTAGTTCAAACATGAAATAAGAGAAAAAATAGTTCAAAATATTTTTACTATTTTAAAAGTCCTAATATCAGCATTAAACCTTGTCATTGTTGTTTTTCATATTTATGACAAAGATGTACTTAATCCCAGCCATGGTACTTCCTAAGCATCTGAAGGTAGGCAGTGAAGACAAACAAAAGAAGCCTTGATGCCTTTGAATTGTAGTGTTGGAGAAGAGTACTGAGTATCCCCTGGACTGACAAGAGAACAAACAAGTCTGTCGTGGAGGAAGTGTAACCAGGCTGCTCCTTAGATAGGCAAAGATGATAAAACGTGGTCTCACATACTTTGAGCCTATTGTCAGAAGGATCCATTCCTTGGGAAAAGACATCAGGTTAGGAAAGGTCAAAGACAGGTAGGAAGAAGCTCCACAAGATGGATTTACTCAGTGACTGTAAGAAGAGGCTCAAGCCTGAGGGAGATCTTGAGGATGGTACAGGATAGGGCAAAGTTTCAATCTGTTCTTCACAGAGTCACTGTGAGGCATAGTGAACTCAAAGGCACTTACAACAACATGGGCTCTTATCTTTAAAGTCTATAAGCTACAAAAAGACACAGTTGAGGTTTGAAAGGAAGTTTGCCTCTAAATCTTATGTTTTCCCCTGGTGTGAAAAACCACCTAAATCAAAAGAAGTTAAAAACCAATGTTGTTGTTGTTGTTGTGCACAGTCGAGTTGGAACCGACCTATAGCTGACTCTTCTGTTGGTTTTCAGAGGCAATTAATTGCATGGGAGGAGATTTCCCATCCTTCTCCCATGGAGCAGCTGATGGATTCAAACCACATGCCATTGGAATTTCAGTGCAGCAATAACCAAGCAAATAAGAGATAGGGTGAACCCTTGCTAAAAGTTAAATGGGTTAGATGTACTTAAGCCATATGTTTATTATTCTTGTTAACTGCCATCAAGTCGGATACAACTCATAGCAACCTCAAGGACCATAGATGTGGACCTTGCCATGTCCTGTGCCATCCTCACGAGATCTACAGTCATGCTTAAGCCGACTGTTACGATGTTAATCCATTCTGTTTATGGTCTTCCACCTTTCTATGACTTCCTGTCTTTCTCCTTAACATGTCCAATGTATGTGAGACAAAGTTTCACCATCCTTGCCTCTCATAAGCAGCCTGGTTGCACTTCCTCCAAGACAGACTTTGTTCTCTTGGCATTCCATGGAATATTCAGTCCTCTTCTCCAACAGCTCACTTAAAAGGCATCAACTCTGCTTCTGTCATCTTTATTTATTGTCCAGATTTGGTATGCATAAGAAGCAACTGAAAATAGCCAGACCAACCTATCTAGGTTCCTATGAGGCTAGCAGAAACCCCAGGCTCCGTAGTCCTTCCCTCAACACACCCTTGACACATCTTAGATCATATGTGCTGCTACCCATAACCTGGCTTACATCTTGGAGCCTCATTTATCACACAGATGAGCAGAAACTTTAAGGTCCTGAACCTGACTCCAGTCTCTTGCTGGGCTGGCAGATAGACCATCCTAGGTCAGGTGGTTGTGTGTTTCTCATAGCGTGCATTTTTATTTTGTGATATATGTAGGCTTACTTTTTTTTATAGTTTGCTCTTCTGGGTATTGCTCTGGTGTATTGGCTTGCTGTACTGTAGTGACTTGTGTGTCCATGTGATGCTAGATGCTTACGCCACCAGTGTTTGAAATGCAAGCATGGTAACCCATGGTGGACAGGTTTCAGGAGAATTTCCAAACTGAGACAGACTAAGAAGCAGGACTGGCCACCCACTTCTGAAATAACAGGTCTTCGAAACCAAAGAGGAAGCCAGACCAAGGAGTATTACTGTGAGAATGCAATCCAGTGACGTGCATCCAGGTCCTAATGTTTGGTGACCAGCATAAGGCAGATACACCATGATTAATTGGTTTTGCAGTTATAATTTCCTGGATTCTCACATTGAGCATACTGAGCAAAGTGAAGGGAAAGGTCCTGATCGTGGGGTAATGGCAACAAATAGATAGCTCACTCATGATGGCATCACATTAGTGCCCCCTCCTCTGGCAAGGCCTGGACAGGTTCCTAGCATTAGAGAGGTATGCTATGGCCATGTTCCTTGTGGGTTTTTTGCCACCTTGTTTGAACTACTAGTGAAGATTCTTTTCTAACATAGGAAATTAAGGACCCAGAAAAATTGACAGATATCCACATCCTATTCACCTGACCTTGTATCTTATTGAAACCATTTAAGGCAAGGAATATTAGCTTATTCTTTCCTCTCTTTAAGTAACAGGAACTGTGAACCAAGCTGGTCTTAACTACAAGAAGACCTACTGCTCACATAACCTGGGGTCCAGATATGGGCTGTATTGTACCAGAACTGTGGGCAGCATCACTCCATGCTGGTCCCTGTCATGGCCGAGGGCCAGCTTCCTAGAGACATTGGGGTCACATTTGTCTTCATCTGTAAAACCAGAAATAATTTCCCATGGCTCTTCCAGTGTCTCCAGCACATCTTCTCCCTGGCTTCTGAGGCTTCTGTTAATTATATAAGTGAAATCATTCAAGTTGTGCTGGGCTAGAACTATGCACAGCAAGAAGGACAAACTTCTAAACCAAAAGATATCAAGGAATGGGTTTGTCCTGGCCCCAGGTTCCTGCAACCGATAGAACCACCTGTGTTAATGCCATTTTCACATTCTCTCTCTCTGTATGTCTCTGTCTGTCTGTCTTTCTCATATACACACACACTACATATATACTTGCATACGTATCAGCAAAAGAAAATGTTTCTGCTAAAGAAATTGTAGTGAACTTAGAATATACATGCATATCTATTAATTATATTTTCTTCTCCATTATAAGGGTACTAGCTTCCCATTTCTCGTATTTTAAAAATATTTCAAATAAACAATTTTCACGAATTTGAAATGTAAATGGTTCTTTTAAAGCAAACAAACTAGACGCCTGGTGATTTCTAATTGTTGTTGTTGTTGTTGTTATGAGTAGTTGTGTTGTCAGCAACTGATAGTAACTCCATATACAAAAGCTCTGAAGTCTACACTCTCCTGAGCCAGTCTCACTGACTCCAACACACCTAAATCCCAGTTACTGAATCAATGCATCTCATCCAGGTTATTCCTTCCCTGCACTGTCCTTCCACCCTTCCAAGCATGTTGTACTTCTCCAAGAACTGGTTTCCTTTTGGCCACATGCCCAAAGTATGTGAGATGGAGCTTTAAAATCCTGACCTCCAAGGAGAAACTTGTTTCACCCTCCCTAGGACAGAACTATTTGCTTTCTTGGCAGTCCATGGTATGTTTAATCCTTGTCTCCAGCACTACAACTCAAAGACATCAATTCTTCTGTCATCCTTAGTCATTACCCAGCTCTCTCATATATAGCAAGTAATTGTGAAGACCGTGGCCTGGATCAGGCACACCTTAGTCTCTATACTGACAACATTTCTTCTAAGTATTTTGGAGACGTCCTGACAGCAGATTTTCCCAGTGACTTTGTCTTTTAATTTCCTGACTACTGTTGCCAAGAGTGTTGATTGTGGAGCCAAGCAACCTGTAATTAATTGTTAACACCTCAATCTCTTCTCCATCTATCATGGTGCTGCCAATAAGTAATGATTTCTAATTAGCTATGAAATTTATCTTTAGTAAACATCAATAATTTCAAAATCTCTGCTTTGAATACCAGCTACTTTCAAATTTATTAGGTTAAGTACAAGTTGTATTATGTGCTTACAAGTTTGGGAGTAAACAGCCTATTTACCAGTATCATGTTTCTTAAATGAGTGAAATACACTTAGTCAACCTCTTTTCTATTTAAAGTTCACCTTTGAACTAAGACTACACTGAAAGCAAGTAATGCCACACAATATTTCAAGATGTGCTAGTCCATGCATTTATTAGAGGTAATCCATTTAATTTTTAGTGCACGTGGCTTTTTAAAACTCCTTAAAGATAAATGGCAGTCATTTCTCAGATTTTTTCTTTTCACTTTGAATCTGTTACAGCACTCAAACATTAGTTAACAAAGCTTGAGAACAATTCCAGAAGATTTAGACTGTTTTGTTTTAGGGAGCTCTGATGACCTTGTGCTAGTTAACCAAAGGCTAGAGGTTCGAATCCACCAGCTGCTCTGACGGAGATTGATGAGTAATTTCCTCCAATGCTATTTTCAGCCTCTAAAATCCCACTAGAGGATCAGCTATGAGTTAGTTCCAACTACAGTGCTGAGGTTTTAATTTGTCTAAATTGTGTACACTGTAGGAACATGAAAGAAATTCAACTCATAACTTAGTTTGCACTCTTTGTTTTCACTTGTGCTGGGCATGCAGTGTAGCTGCACCAGGCAACAGTCTGTCCTTACGTTGTATAACATAACGAGTGACTTCCAGAAGTGCCACCTTGACACTCAGGCCTCTCCTGAGTGACATCAGGATCACGCAGCACCACAGCTTGATAAAACTTTGAATCCCAGCTGCTTTCCATGCCGGCTTGGCTACTTCCAGAGGACAGGCTCTGGATCCACTGCACAGCACAGCACAGCTTAGTGTTCTACTTGAAGGACAGCTGACTGGACTCCAACTTCCTCAAGTAGCCAAAAACTAGCATCTGGGCCTAATTTAGACTCAGCTTGTGGGCTCCCTACCAGCAGCACATACTTCTCTTTCTCTCTTTCATCTCCTCTTCTGATGGGGAAGGAGAAGGAGGACTGTGATACATGCTTCCACTTTTCCTACTCTAAGTCTATTCTATTCTCCTTCGTATTTGCACAAGTCTGGTCAGCATTTCCAGTTTACTTGTTTGCCCTTGTGTGATGTTGTCAAGACTACTATCCTTATTCAACAACCACTCGACTTCTGTCAGTCAGTGAGCACTTGTCACGTGCCAGGTCTATGCTGGGTGTTCTGAAAGGACGCTAGATCAGGCTTAGCCAGTGGATGGCATAGCCATTCCGAGGGTGACCACCTGCAGGACATCGTCTGAGTGTGAGGTCCTGCCCAGTCTTTTGGGCCAAAATTTCAGTGTTAATAACTTTTCTCTTGCTATCTTGAAAAACATTCATTTTATCAATTAAATACTGTTTTGTCACTAACTGTCGCTGAGTTATAGCCCCAGGCCTGGTGACCTTCTATATAAGGGAATGCAGAGTCTGGCCTTCACTGTCTTCACAGTCATTCCGTCTCTGGAAACCACTGTTGCAGGCCATCTCCTTGACCATTTCTCTCACCTTCACTGGCCCTCTACTTAAACAAACACAAGGCCTTTTTCTCTTGAACTGGCCTGTCCTGGTGACATGTCCAAAGTAAAGAAGCCAAAGGCTTGCACTATACTCAGTGATCTGCTGGACTTTTACTGATTTATTTTAATAAGTAGATCAGCAAGTCTATCTTAGTCTGGAAGCTCTGCTGAATCTTGTTCACCATTAGGATCTCTGCTGGCTCTTGAAAAGCCAGTGGGATAGCTTCCAGTATCTTAGCAACCCTCAAGCCACCACAGCATGGTCAAGTAGATGTGGTATAAATTTGCAAAGAGAGCAGAGAGAAATGCAGTCTTTGCCTTCAGAGTGCTTCCCCTAAAAATATGCTTCCTAGGAAACCTGAAGGTGTTTAAATAAAAGTGCTTCCTAAATTAGACCTTAGTAAAGCGAAAAACAACCTCTATAGATGCTAAAGGATGAACTCATTCTAAAAACAACCCCCAGTGCCACAGAGCCTTCGGATTTTCACCAATCAGGAGTTGACTGCGAGCAGCCCACCCTGCTTCTGTGAAGACAACTTCTAGCAGCAAGTACATTCAGCTCTGCCTGACATAGCACCCTGTGACCCACGTGATCTCCTCTCCAGTCCCAGGGTGAAATGACAGCCTGAGTTGGAACAGCACATCTGACTCAAGATTGCCCAAAACGGCCCAGATGATGGACCTGAGATATATGTGAAGGGATAATTGTACACAACCAGTTTAAAAGCTGGTAAATATTTAAGGGTCAGAGGCTAAATGTCAAAGCTACAGCACATGGGCTCAGGTCCATAAAGTATCAAGAATGACTGCTAATTAAATCCAGGGCATATTTCACCAAAGGGAAATAAATCTGACAGCTAACAACGGATACTGGATTACCACCTCACAGAGGTTAGAGACCATGTTAATAATTGTAGATGGTTTACAGTTTTTAGTTCAGTTGTCACTGGAAGGATGATAGCTTGCACTTAGAGATTGCCACATGCAAAAAATTAATTTTTTCAGCAAAAGAAGTAGAACCAAAAGACATTTGTATCTGGACTTCTGGCTCAATTTGAGATAGAAAATCATGCCCTCTGGCTGTTAAGAAGCAAATCATGAAAACAAATGTCCTCAAAGACATGCTCCCTGTAGTCTCTCCTGACTGAGAATTTTTCTGTTTTTAATAAGTACTAACCCAGTGTTGCCTGCCACCAACTATGAAATTATATTAATTAGATTACAAAACCAGCACAGCAAATTGAAGGCAGAAAGGCCTCATCCGAAAATCTAATAACACCTTTCCTCATCGAGCCCTGCAGTTATTTCCAGGTGATACAATGGTAGATGAGGCTCAGCATTCTTAGATGCCCATGTAATCTGGAAGCTTCTCCAGAGGCCCCACCTCCCAGGAGGTATGCCTTGTGAGCACTAAGCAAACAGAGCAATTGTAGCATTTTAATAGCTGTGTTTACATGCAGATCTGGAGATTATTTCTGCATTAGGTGATTTATAGGGTTGCATTAAGTAAATCACACTTGGAATGCTGCTCCTAGAGGTTACTTAGAAAATGGCCTGAGAAAGAATAAAGAAGGGAATGTTTGCTTTCTCTTCATTGATCTCTCTGCTAATCAGGAAGTCTTCCTATTTAAAGGTCTTTCAACAGTTTTTGGTAACTGAGTTATATTGTATTGTTTAAAATAAAACTTTCTAATTCAGAACTTCACTGAGAAAAATTATATAGAGGAGGAATAAAAATCAAAAACCATTATAGAGAAGCCCATCTTCACTAATACTCCAAATTCTACAGGCTGAACTAATTACTGCATAATCTTTACTTGAGGTATTGGTTAAATCAATTAAGTCGTTAGACATAATTTCAATAATGCTAGTGTTTTAGAGAACTACATGGCAACCATGATTTGCTTTAATTAGACTTTTAAATTCAGAGCCATACCCAACTCTGGGGCCAAGTTCTCTATTTTGAACCTCTCTGCATTCACTTAGTTGTAGGGGGAAATTTTTTAATATGTCTGGCTCTAAGTAATTAGTTTGCAAATTTGTAATGTGAGATGTTGTGGGAGCTGAGCTGGGAAAAGAGAGTAAAAGCCTCCTCCCTTTTCATTTTATGAGCTTTTCCTGTGTCTGGAGACGTCCTGCCATGGTGGAACATTCCTTTAAGTTCAGCTTGTGGGAGGTTTGTACCAAGGGCATTAAATGCCTGCAGAGAGGTACCTATGTCGACCTTCATGTGCCTCTTACCCTTTTACAGAAAAGACAAGCGGATCTTGCTGGGCCTTCACTGGCCCAGCTGTCTGGGCCCCTGCTTCCCTTCCTCCCTTGGGGTGAGCAAGGGCACTGGTAGGGATCCTTTCTAGACACATGGGAAAGGGCAGCAAGCCCCTAGCTATTAATACTCACTAAGAAACGACCTCTAAACAGGAAGGCCCAGTGCCAAATCAACTGGGTGTCCCTGTCTCATTTATTGAGGTGCTTTCGTAAAGGAGTCCGTTTTTTCCTCCATGAAGTTTCTGGTAACTTCTTAACCAGAGGGGAAATGTTAATCACACTGCATTCCTCCTGGGCAATCCTGGCCATGGGTATCTGGGTTTGGAATTTGAATCTCGAATAACATTCAAATTCTATAGCGTTTTCCATTCTTGAATAGCTGCATTTGTCTATTTTTTGTTATTTTGGTAATTTCAGATATGTCGTGAATAAGTTACTCTGATCCCTCCTTTGGAAACAACCACCAGCCTTCTGCAAATGTGAGGGGTAGGAGAAAGCATAGTAATAGCGACTTATAATTCTAGTAAGCATTTAACAATCTTGTGTTCCACAGGTTTTTCTTATCACTAAAGATGTGAAAATTCCAAATAGAAATTCTTCTCTCAATAGTGCACTATTTCTGCTTGTCTGAATGTGATTTCAATATTGTTTTTAAAGTATTACAATGACACATTTGAACATTCTGAAAATTAAACCTTGTATGGACATAATTGCAAGCTTCAGCGGAAATTGAACAAATGAAATATAAAGACTTCCATTTCCTGTATATGAATTTTTAGCCTTTTCCCAAACTCTATTGTAAACTTGAAACAAAGTCTTATCAGCAAGTTACATAGAGTAGCAGCTGGATATCATTAAATCGTTCTGTCTAAGCTATTCTTCTTCATTACCTTTTTCCTGACAGCTCTTGCTTTGCACAGAAAATGTAACTTTGTGATAGAGATTTATGTAATTCAGGTGTCCTCTTGCCTAGAATGAAAGTTTGACTGCAGAAGAATGAGGGGTTTACAAGTGAGAGCCATAGACTTTTTTAAACAGAAAAAAGAAATTTACAGCATTTGATGAAGAAACCCATGTTACTGTAACCAATTTGTTAACCAATTTTATGCCATCTCTATTTTATAGGTTTCTTCTAGAATTGGAATATTTTTCTGAAAACTTTTACTATAAAATGCAAACACACTCTAAATGATTTGTGGGTTTAGTCATTAAATATCTTTACTTAGTAGCATAATAGAAAACACAGTGACAGGTATAACACCTGAACACAAATTATACACCAAAATTATCCTCTCTATTGTGGAAGAAAGAAGCCCAGCGATTAGTGAGTGGCCATATGGTAGTGTTCCCTAAGTAATGAGCACTGAATATGGCCTCCCAGGGGCCAGGATGTCAAATTTTCAGCACACATTTAGTCATTTTTCTTCAGTTGGCATTCTAGAACTCTCATGGCCTGTTGGGTAAAGAATTGTGGTGCCAACTCAAAGCCAGGTAGTTTGAATCCACCAGCTGCTTTGAGGAGGAAGGATGGGCCCTTTCCTCCCATGTGATTTACAGCCTCTGAAACTGAGTCAGTTCTGATTCCATGACAATGGGCTTTGAGGTTAAAACCCTAGGAGGAGAGGAGCTCCAGTGATGTAGGGGGTTGTGATGCTAACCAAAAAATCCATCAGTGACTTCAGAAACAGAAGGTTGCTAAAAGTTGGAATCTACCAGATAGTAGTGAGTTTTGAAGAGCACTGTTTAAAGATATCAACAAAATACCCTCACTGCTTTCCATTGAGTTTCTAAGGATGTAAATAATAACAGGTAGAGACTGCCTGTTTTTCCCCCTTGGAGACCTAGGTAGATGCAAACCACTAGAGATACATGCCTTAGGGTTAGTAACTATACTTAGTAGCTATTTATAGACTAGGCTTCCTAAGCGCCCTTAAAAAAATGAAACAAGTAGGGAAATGCCTAATGACCAATGTGGAAATTAACATCCTCTACTTGCCTTGATATAATAGCTATTTTTTATTACCATGTTACAACACTGAGGTCTTTAAGAATTGCTGTACTCAAACATCTAATACATGCCATTTTATAAATGTCTTCTCACAGTTCACTATTTGGTTGACTTCATACCAACAACCATGCAGTAGATGCATCTCCTTCCAAGTGATTTATTGCATCTGAAAAACCTGCTGGAGGGTCAGTTATGTGTTAGTTCCAACCACCAATCACATGAGTCGTTAAGTATTTTTTTTTTACTTTCTTTGCTTTTTAAAGGAAGGTCTGGTGGCATAGTTCATAGTGAGTTATACTGCCAACTCAAAGAGTATGTATCTCTTTAGTGGATCCGGTCTACCAATGGCTTTAGTGTCCCTGACCTAAAACATAGAACTTTCAGTTACTTCATATTCATGTCAAAATTGGACAGTGAATAAGGAAGATGTAAAAAGAATTGATAACTTTGAATTGGCATTGGCATAGCAGTGACTATACGTACTATGGACAGATGAAAGAACAAATTGTCTTAAAGAAAGTGTAACCAAGGTGCTCATTAGAGGCAAGGATAGTCAAACTTTGTGTGATACATATTTTTAGCATGTTGCTAGGAGGCATAAGTCTTTGGTAAAAAACTATCCTGGGAAAGGTAGAGGGTCATAGAGAGAAAAACCCTCGGGGAGATGAATTGACGCAATGAATCAACAGTTAGCCCGAGCATGGCAGAGATTGTTATTATGGTGCAGAATAGGGTACCTGCTGTTCACAGGGTCCCTGTGAGTTATGCTTGACCGTGCAACACTGCACAGCATTATTACGAGGATGGTGCAAGATTGGGCAGTGTCTCCCATTTTATGTATGCAGGGTCACTGTAAGTTGGAGCCGCCTCAATGGCACCAAGCAACCACATTGCTGGGATAATCACCATTTCATAGTGACAAACATTCTTTTACGTTATATTTGTTTTTTATAAGAAATGGAGAAGAAAAATCTCATCATTTGGCATAATAGCTCCCATTCTCAAAAATGAAAGCTGTGTCTTAGATAAATTTCCTTCCACTACTTTAGTGTCAGGGGCTATGTGATGGCTCTTAGCCTCTTAACTCTCATAACCCGGCTGCAGCATAAACCCTGTACATGCTCCTCACCTGTCATGGCACCTCATATCCTTCATTAAGTCTAGACAAACTTCCCCTGCACTCTTCCGCTCCCACCAAAAATGGGTTTCTGTACCCTTAATCATGGTGCCCCACTGAGCACTTCCATAAAACCAAAACCAAACCTTGTTGCCAACAAGTTCATTCCAACTTATAGTGACTATAGTACAAAGTAGAATGTCCCACAGAGATTATAATGATGTAATAATCTTTGCAGAAACAGATTGCTATGTCTTTCTTCTGAAACACTGGTGAACTGCCACTAGCAGATGAGCACCTAACCATGGTGCTGTACTTAACAGGCTCAGCATGTCCCTCACTTCCTCCACCTGCCTGCCTCCATACTATTTAGCCCTCTACCATTCTCTCTCCCTCTCAGTTAATAAAAGATATATATCCAAAGAACTTTCTCACTGACATATGAGAGAATACATGCATTAGACAACTGGAGACATGCAAAGAAAGAAGGAGCCTTCATTTCTTGAGAAGCTAGCACCTGTATCTTGTTATTCTTTACAATAGTTTTGTGACATAGATGAGAGATCCCCTTGATAGCTAGGAAACTGAGAACACATAGGTAATAAATGGTAAAATACATGTTTGAACTCAAATATGGCTGACTAAAACACATTATTGTGAACACATATTTTTTTCTCCTTTGATTTGTGAAATTCCCTTCACTTAGCACCTAGTTTATCCCAAGAGCTAAGTGTGTCCATTGGAGATGCCCAGTTAGTATTTGTTGACAGTCAAGTTTAAAACCAAGATACATATAGCATTACTTTCATGAAGTAGATAATGGATCAAACTCAAGGACTACAAAAACTTCTTCCAATTGACAGCTGACTTTCCTAAAGCAACTTGTCTTAACAGCCTCAGTCTCTTCTCTATCCATTATGATGCTGCCAGTTCGCCTGGTGGTAAGAATCTTTGTTTTCTTGATGTTGAGATACAATTCATATTGAAGACTGCAGTTCTTTACCTGCCATAGCAAACACTTCAGGTCTTCCTCCATTTTGGCAAGCAATGAGTTTTCCTCCAAGCCTTATGTTACAATTCTTCTTCAGAAAGTCTAGCCTCCTGAATTACCTGTTCCACATATAAATTGAAAAGGTATGGAGAAAAGTTATATCACTGACATACTCCTTGATATTTTTTTTAACTCAATTATGGGTTTGTTGGGGAGGTTAACTGGTTGGCAGCAGAAAACAATCCCTAAGTCTAGGTAGCTTCTCATGTGTGGTTTCAGACCCTTTAATTTCCAGCCTCATGACTGGTTAGATTATGTTACAAAGTCCCCTTACTCCTATCAGTATGGCATCTCCTCTCAGTCTTCCAGCATGATTAGGCAAACACTTCTGACTCTGGTTCCATGGGACAGCAATTCCAAGTCAGCTTTGTCTCATCCTGGTCCCTGTTCTCTGCTGAGGTTGTTGATCTTGTTTATATGCTGTTCTTGCTGGTGCAGAAATCTCTAGCCCCAAAGGGCATGTGGCATTACCTGGTTCCTCCTCCTTACTGGTATTCAGATTCCCTACTCCATGATTTTTAACCATGCAGTGTTTCCTTGCTCTGTCCTTCCCACAACCTAATTTTTAAATGCTTATAGAAATTAAACTTTTCATTTAAGTACATCTGTAGAAAAGATCTCATGCCAAGCTTAAGAGGAGAATTTGTTGTTGTTGTGTACCACTGAGTCAGAACCAAACCATGGCCAACCCTCTAGTGGATTTTCAGAAGTAGTATAATCCTGCTGAGCAGCTGGATTTAAATCATATACCTTTGTGTTGGAAGTGCAATCCCTTACCACTGAGCCAGCACAGCTCCCTAAAAGATTAGAAGAATGAAAATGGAGCTGTGTGACTATGCAGACAGGAAGACAAGAACTGAATGGAGACAGTTTAATATCTGCCTTATTAATTTTTTTACTTGGATTTAGACCATGGTCTTTTCTCTCACTTACTATGCATCTTAGAGCTGGGCAATGAATAAGGACTACAGAAGAAGAACCTTTGAGCCTTTGAGCTGTGGTGTTGGAGAAGAGTAGTAAGTATACCATGCACTGCCAAAAGAATAAATAGATATATCTTCGAAGAAGTGCAACCAGAATGTTCCTTAGAGGCAAAGATAGTGAAGCTTTGTCTCTTATACTTTGGGTGTGTTGCTGGGAGAAGCTATTCCTTGGAAGAGGGACGGGTTCTTGGAAAGGTCAACTGAGGAGGAAGCTCAAAGGTACCTAATAGCAACCATAACAATGGTTGGGGTTTTAAAAATAAAATAAAAATAACCTATAAAACCCAAACAACAAACCTGAAATATTCTAAGACAAAGCATAGAAACAAAACTTCTTCAGGGTTGCCAAAGTCTAGGGGAATGAAGGGATCACAACTTGTGGAGTCCTGAGACTGTTTGGGGATACCTTTGGCTGAGTTCTTTAGAGAAACAATAATGGCAGCTATACAGTGTCATGAATGTCATTACTGTCATCCAATTATACTCATTAATGTGACCAAATGGCACCTTTTTCACTGTATTTTATTGCCAGAATGAATTTTTTTTAACATCCATAAAATCCTGCATTATTCTGAAATCATGGTGTGATGTATTTTCACAAGAAATTGGTCTTTGATCAATTCTCTGTCAAGTACAGAGAAACTGTGTGTTCCAGCTAGAACTTGTTGAAAGCTGGGTGCTGGTGCTTAGACAAGTCACGCCGGTGCTGTAAATAAGGGTTTTGTGGGGTTGTGTTATTTAATGGAAGCGGGAGTTGATGACTCTCCACGTAGATGTCATGCACTTTAAAAAGATGGGTCCCAACTGGAGCCAGCTGACAGGAGATGCATCATGGTGCTGCTGACAGTAACCCCAGAGCCCCTGGACCTCAGAGCAATGGCTCAGGGAAATACAACTTTGTAGGTCTGTGTCTGGTCTGCCAGATGGAAATTGAGACCTTAAAATAGCTCTACTTTCTTATTTTTCTGATGTTCTTGGTTTTAGGGTGTTTTTGGGTTTGGTGTGTGTTTGGGGGGGGGTTGTGTTGTGTTTTTTTTTAGTCCTCGGAAAATATTTTAAGTGGGGTGTCTTTTAGATTTAAATATTTTAACCTTCAATGGCCTCTCAAAGAAACTTTATAGCCTATTTTTAAAATTTTATTAGTGATTAATGAAATTATTATCAACTGACCTAATTTACAGCACACCAGACCTTTGAACCTCAGATCTATAACTTTTTTCTATCTCAGTTCTAACTATTAGATTTTAAAATGTTAGCCCTCCATAGTTTTTATTTAGATGCTTGGTTGAATTTTTGCCAAAACAAAGCACTGTCCAATGATTAAAGTATGTTTATATACTTCTCTTTGGTTTTGCATATATAAAACTATTGAAATTTTTAAAAGCTTTGGTGAAATGTAAGCATTCTGATTTTACAAAGAGCTTATTTTTCATTTATACAATGCCTGGAGATACAGAAAGGCTAACTAACCATCTCTTACTTTATTTTCTTAATGTGAAACCTGAGTTCATGTTAATTTGTGCTGCCATAAGCTGCCTTATTCTGGAATGATGAAGATTTTTAACCCACCACTCATTCATCTGAAAAATGGGTTTTTAAAATAACTTTGATTATAGTTTTAAACGTGGCGGGGGGGAAATAGGTCATTGAAAATATGTGTGGGGTGTGAAGTTTTGTTTTCTGCACAAAGATTTGTCATGAGTCTAAACATTTCTTTCTCAAGTAATTTACTGTGTAATTACATTGTGTTACATTCCCTCAGGAAGGGGAGGAGGGAAAGGAAGAAAAGGCAAGAGGGGAAAGGCTTTTAATGGTCACTGCATTCAGGCTTTCGATTTCACCATAGGACATTTTTACTGCAGTGTCCTCCTCCCTGGCTGTGCCATGAAGCAGTGACTCACCCCGTCGTCTCTGAGGACAGATGTTCCTCTCATGTTTTATCCTGACACCTCTCAGATGAGCTTTCCATATGAAGGAGGAGGTCATCTCTCGTCCTCCCTTCTCTGGGAATTGCCAACACATGCAATCTTGGTGGGGAGGCCTGGCAGGAGGTGACACTCGCCTGAGTTCCCTGCTGATTGATGTACCTGGGCTCAGGCCACCCGCCCTCCAGTGTGGTCATGGTGGAGGGGCAGCCTCTCAGCCCCGCCAGGAGAGCTGGGCACAGGTCCAGTGGCGCCAACAACTTTCCGTCCTTTGTGTGAGCGCCCTGAGGCTGGCCTCGGTGTTGACAGTGGTTCACCAGGGCCACTAATGAGACTCAGGAGCTGAAGACTTCCTTCCTGGTGGGCCCCAACATTTTGCTGGGTAAATGTGTCATCTGGAATGTAGCCGGGAGACAAAGCCTAGTGCAATGCAGTTTGTTGGCTGCTGCCATGCACAGGTTTCCTCATGGCCTGCAGAAGGGTGGCCCAGGAAGCCCAGTGTAAAGCAAAGAACAATAAACACTTAGGTCTGCCTGGAAGGTGCTGGCCATCCTTCCTCAGATGTGAGCTGAGCCCACCAACTTGCCCTGCTGGGCCCATAGGTAAGGTGCACCATCCTACTAAATGTCCAGTTTGGAGACTAGAGTCTTTGACTTTCTGTCCTCTGCTTTCTGTTTCCTATATTGTCATCTGGACCAGGGAGCCTGTTATCCTGTGCACTTGCTTGTGTTACTTCCACAAAGAGGATGAGGAGGCAGGTGGTGACTGATGGAAAGGGTCATTGATTGCCCCACCTGAGGTCACAATGCTAAGAGAGCCCCTGAGAACTTTACAGTCTCTACTCCAGCCTATTCACAGTTCTGCTAGAAGTGCAAAACAGTATTTCTCAAATATTTATTACATTTCTAAAAATATTTTTGATGCAAACTTCTGATTGTTTGTTGTAGGATAAACCAAGTGTAGCAGAGTTTATTTGCCAATAGCTATCATATAGAAAAATGTGAATGGTGAGCATCAAAATTTGTGAAAAATAAGCAGTGGTTCTTGCATTTTGGTTACTTAAATATAGGCTTGCAGAGTTACTAATAGGCTCCTAAAAATTATAGGAGCTCTAGTAGCCTGGTGTGTAGGAAATTACACTGCTAACCTCAAGGCAGACAGTTCAATTCCACCAATGCCTCCACAAGAGAAAGAAGGGCAGTCTTCTCCCCTGGAATTTACAGCCTCTGAGAACCTGCTGGAGGATCAGCTATTTGTCATGTGTGATTTGTTGGCAATGAGTTTTGAGTTTCATGACACTTGTAAATCTGATTTGTCCACGTATTAGCATGATGTACAGATACTTCAAGACACAGGAATCCACGTCAAGTAAATGATCCCAACAACTGCTCGAAGAACTTTCAAGAGCCCATCAAAACTTGTGAGGCACAGGGATGTCTTCATTCATGTGAGAAATCTTGAGGAGTCAGGGTACCTTTAGCAGATGAGAAACTTGTGAGGAATCAGTGTAGCTTCATTCATGTGGGAAACCTATGAGGAGCCAGAGTATATTCATCCAGATGAGAAACCTGTGAGGAGTCTTTGCTCAGTTGAGTCTTCAGAAAAATGAAATACAAGCCTTTCTTTCAACAGTGCTTACAGTGGCATGGCGTTCTTCAGGGTTTGTTTTGTCTTTCTGAATCACACCACTCTACAGACTGCTTCTGAGATGTGTCATTCTCATTGATACACACTATGTATTCCCCTTACCTAAAGCTTATTTCAGCAAAGAGTTTTGCTAAATTCCTTTTTTTTTTAAGAAAAAATTATTTCATACTTGTTTACTTACAAAGTTCATATGCATATGCATTGGAACCTTCCCATTTCCTTTACCCACCTCTCGCTCCACCCATCAAATTGTGCGACCCTATAATTATTTGCCCTCCCCCCCTCCCCCCTCTGCTCCCACCCTCCCCCTCTTGAATCCTCATACATGATCTACAATAATGGTCTTAATGCAGTACTTTTCTTTATGGGACTGAGTTCACTTAACAGCATAATGCTCTTCAGGCCCTCCCAGGTTAGGTAATAATTGATAAAATCTTTGCTCCTGCATGCTGTGTAGGATTCCATCATGTGAATGTACCATAATTACTCAATCCATTCAATTGTGGTTGGACATTGGGCTGTTTCCATGTTCTTGCAATGGTGAATAACACTGCTATTCACAGTGGTGTACAAGTATCTCTGTTTGTGCCTCAGATCTCATTATCTTGGGATATATTCCAATCAGTAGAATACCTGGGTCATATGGAATTTCAATGTTCAGCTTTCTGAGCAAGTGCCAAACTGCCTTCCAGAGTGTTTGTACCATTTTATAATCCCACCAACAATGTATATGAATTCCTCTCTCTCTCCACATCCTTTCCAACATTTGTTACTTGTCCTGTTAAACTTTGTCACTGCTACTGGGGTGAGTTGATATATCATTGTGGTTTTTATTTGCATCTCATTTGAATTTTGCTAAATTTTTATATTGCACCACATCCTTATGTCTTGACGGCCAGTATGGGTGGAAAGAAAGCCATCCTACTTCTTCTAACCTAGAATGAAATAAAAAGATGACCTAATCTCTACTTTCGCTCTCTGAGATGTTTGGAGAAAGTGCAGGCGTGCAATGTTGCATGAGTACCAAACGGCATTACTTTCTTATTGAAAATAATTATCTCCTCACTGTTATAAATGGATGTCAGTTATAGTTGACCATTATTTTCAATGCAAAAATGAGGCAGTTTCTCACATATCATGGAATTCCTTTCTAATAATGCTATTCTAAGATAGTTCCAATGGAATTCAAATGCTGTATTTATTAAATTTTTAATTCTTTTCTTTATAAATACAGCAATGTATCCTCCAATCAGCAGTGTGATTCTATCTTTAATTGCCTTGAACCAGTCATCAGTTTCACCTCTTTGTAAATATAAGTCTGTCCTTACATTCCTTTCCAAATAGGCCTGTGCTGACCATGCTGAAAATCTGCTGTGGCCGATGCTTTATGTCTTGTGTTATCTTGTCTCTCCTGAATTCAAGTATTCCTGGAGAAAAGATTATGCCCTCAGAGAGGAATGTATGATAAAGAAAATGCTAAAACTAATGCAAGTGTCCCATGGAAATAATCCCTGTTTATGTAGCTATGAATTAAGGCTATGGAATGATCTATTCCAATTCGAATAGGGTCAATGAATCCCAAGAAAGAAATTTTCCAAAACACTGGCATCAACACAAAGAAATAAAAGAAATATGTAATGGAAGATGCAAGGGATACACTCATGTTTTACTACTTTTGTAATGAACAATTATTAAGAAACAGAAAGCCAAAAATCATTAAGAAACAAAAAGTCATCATATGTAAGCAGCAAATAAAACAAAAATTCTACTTTTAAAATGTCTTATTTTTCAAATTTCCATCAGAGAATTAGACAAACTATCATAGTAAACTAACCTTTGTTATAATAAACTAAATGAACTGGTCTTCGTCTGACCTCTGGGTTTTGAGTCAGTGGCTGATTGTCTGACCAAATTCTCCGGTCTCCAAAGCCTGGGACCCAAGCTGCCAAGTGCTCACCTGATCTGCTGATCCCATTTGTTCAGCCTCTGTGCCACATTGGTCTGGAGAGCCTTCCAGACAGAAGCTTGACTCATGGAATTGGTACTTGCCAGTCTCCATAACCTCGTGAGCAGTTTCCTTGTCAGTTTGTGAGTCCTCTGAGGTATCACAGTAAATTACAGAATCCAAGGCCAAGTCTAGAGGGCAAGTGTTGAAGGGAGATAATACATGTTGTTAAAGAGGATAGAACAATTTTTAAAAGTTAGATGTTCGAAGCATCTTTAACTCCTTCCTCATAGGAACCAACTTTGTTCTGCTCATTCTAAAAGAACTTACGATGCAACTTACTTGTATGAACTCACTCAAGTTCAGCAAGTCATCAGTTTATGGTTGCGCTTGTTTCATCTGTGTCTTTACCTACTTCCTGCATCTTGTAGGTTTTTTTGAAGCAGGCTTTAGGTATCATGTTGCCCCTGCCTTTTCGCTTGTAGCATTCCTCTCTGGAGCATTAGATGGCCCTGTGACACATGGAGCCCCAATATGCAAAGCCTAGCTTTGCAGGTTGTCCCCATGGTCATTATGATGGTGACATTGTTTTCTGGTCTCCAGTTTTTTCTCCCAATCTTGAATAATCAATACAATGTGTCACCAACTTGATTGTGGAAATTGGAGGCAGTGGAAGGAGATAACATAAGAAAATCATGTCTTTTGCTATACATAAATAAACTACTTCTCATCTTCTTGGAGAAAGCTGTTGACCTCTTTCTCTCCTAACAGAAAACCTGTTACTGTTTGGTGGGTTTTTTTGTGGTCCGTCATCTGAAAAAAACAAAACAGAAAAAGTCAGTTATCTGTGTCATTACACTGGCTTTATTAAAGTGTTTTTAAGCCCTTCATGTACTAGATAGGATTCTGTGAGGAGCCCAGGCACATTTACCCAGAGTAGCTGGCATCCACTTCTTCCTACATTCAAAGAAGCATGTTTGGTGTGAAGATGACCTAAGTGAACTTATGTCTGTATGTTTTTTAGTAATTTACAAACATTAATGTTATCAGCAGTAACCTTTGTTGTGACTCATCAGATGATGAATTGTATCACAATGGAGTCATGTGGCTCTTTGGTTGAAATGATTCTTCTATGATATGTTACTATACAGTGTGCCATGCCAAGACTAGAATCGGGATGATCAAGAAGTTGTATGTCCCCTGTATTCTCCAAGCTACCACTGTGAGAGCCACATGTTGTTGTTGTTATGTGTCATTGAGTCTCTTGCAACTCATAACAACCCTTTGTCCAACAGCCCTAAACTTTGCTCTGTCCTGTACCAATCACAATGTCTCCAATACACCCATCCCGATTACCCCAGTCGTTGAATCAATCCACCTCATAGAGGGCCTTCCTCTCCTGTGCTGTCCTTCCACCCTCTCAAGCATGATGTCCCTCTCCAAGGACCGGTCCCTTCTTTCAACATGTCCAAAGTATGTCAGACGAAGCCTCAGAATCCTGACCTCCAAGGAGCTGCCTGGTTTAACCCTTTCTAGGATGAATCTGTTTGGTTTTCTTAGCCGTCCATGGTACATTCAATACTCTTCTCCACCACCACAGCTCAAGGGCATCAATCCTTCTATCCTCCCTAGTCATTGTCCAACTCTGACACATAACAAGTGATAGCAAAGACCATGGCCTGTATCAGATGCACCTTAGTCTCCAGAGAGGCACCATTGCTCTTCAGTACATAGTTATGAAATTAATGTGTCCTTGCTATTTTAGAATACTAGAATGTTTCCTATTCATGAACTATTGTTTGGAGTGTTGAGATAAAAAAGTCAAGCTCACATATAATTCCTTATTTTGTATAAAGATAGCAGAAACAAATAAGTATATTGAAGACATTGAATCATATGATTCTAGAATAATTCCTCTATGGCTGTGAAGTTGATTATGACCATTGCCACCATCCATTGGGACTGAAGGCTACATTATCTATACAGGAGAAGACTGGCCATCCTTCTCCCAAGGAGTCGCTGGAGGATTCTTGTCACCAGCCTTCCAATCAGTAATCCAACATGTAACACACTCTGCTACTAAACCTTTTAGAAGAACATTTTCAGTTCAAATAAATGTTCTCATCAACCTTAAGGAAAGTTATGGTATACAAGGCATTTTTACTTACAGGATATCAGTTGAAACTCTCCAATTCTATTATACAGGCAGGCAGCTAGTATTAACCCCATCTTACAGACAAAGACACTAAGTATCAAAGGCCAGGCAGTGGTGGAACAACATTCTTCACTTTTAATAACATTAACAATCAGATTACAGAAGCCAGGACTCTTTTTTAGGATTCTTTCACTTCATCTCAAATGGTGCCTTGGTAGATTTTCAGTAGATATGAGTTGATTTATACTTAATTAATTTCTATAGACCTTCATTTCAGTATCTCTCTGGTATCATTTTCAGCATTTGGGTTTGGTTGATGCTGGAAGCATCTTATGCTTAGCCATTCTGATGTTGAAAGGAGATTGTGAAGGTTTTTTGTATGCATGACATAAAGAACTCTGAAGAAGAACAATGCAAAGTAAGTGTATTTATTCATTACCTTTTAGCATAATTCCAGGAGTCTCTCAAACTCCCTGAAGACTATCCATGGACCTTCTGGACCTCTGCTTGAGACCTTAAACATAGAAGCACATATCTGAAGTCATATTGTTATTGTTAGTTGTAGCAGAGCTGGCTCTGTCTGATTGTGGCCCCTGGTACAACAGAACCACATGTCCGCAGAGATGGC
This sequence comes from Elephantulus edwardii, assembly GCF_000299155.1. Classification (NCBI taxonomy): domain Eukaryota; kingdom Metazoa; phylum Chordata; class Mammalia; order Macroscelidea; family Macroscelididae; genus Elephantulus; species Elephantulus edwardii. The sequence continues at coordinate 3,942,182 of NW_006399821.1, read as the reverse complement.
ACTACGCCATCTTTGTGATATGTGGTGTGCTGTTCCTGCACCATGCCATCTTTGGGACTGACGGTGTGCCAATCCTGCACCATTACATTGTTGTGACCAGTGGTACTCTGAGTTCATCTTGCCTTCAGATAAACCTCCTCAAGGTTTCCCTCACTGTAGCTGACTCTTCACTTCACTAAACTTAGCAATCAGTTTCTCCAAAATAAGTGAGTCAAAATTTTCTGATAGAGATTTTCATTGTCTTAAGTTTTGGAATTAGATCACCAGGTTTTCTACCTAGTTTATCTTGATCTGGGAGGTCTGCTTAAACTTGTTTCCTATATGTATTTAAAATATTGGTAACATACCTTCCCACAACAGAAAAAGATGTCAATTTGACTCATGGCAACTCTGTACATCAGAGTATAACTGTTTAAAAGAGTTTTCAATAGTTGTTTTTTCAGAAGTGAACATCCAGGTCATTTCTTCTGAGGTATCTCTGGGCAGATACAAACAGCTAAGCTTTCATTAGCAGCTATTTGTTCCACCTAGCAGCTCCTCTGTCATCACATTGTCAAGCAAGCCACCCTGAGTGACAAACAAATGCTGGGAAGCCACATTAGAAGATGGATTTATTGAACAATGAGATATGAAAATAAAAGGAAAGAAAATAAAGGGGGAAAGAAAGGGAGGAATAACCAGAGAGAGGGGGGAACTAGAGTTTAGTCTATGTTTTAGAAGTCCTAGAGAACTACCTTGAGGGCAGTGATGAGAAGGGAGGGGATGTCCGAAAAACTGCACTTGATGCACACACAGTTACGGCTGTTTCATGTTATTGCTCTCATTTTTAAAGAGAGCTATTGAAAAGAGGCCAGGCTTTAAATCAAAGATTAAGTAGATGGTGAGAAATTGGAGATAATACAGCATTGCATTATTTTTGTGTCAGTGGGTATCTTTTCTTCCTGGAATTTATGAGCCAAGAAAAATAATCAAACATTTATTATGAACATATTATGCTGTGTTAATTTCTTCCAAACATTTTAATATGAAGGAAGATTAAGTATTTTATATGTATTTTACAGCTAGATAAATTTTATTTAAAAAATAGTTTATTTTATATACTTGGTGCTTCTTGTACCCATTCAAAATCTTTTTCACGTGCTCTGGTTTCAAAGAGTAGATGTGGGATGCTTAGAAAGAAGAAAATCCTATTGTGTAAATGGCCCAAATGGACAATGTCTAAACCTTACTGTACCTAATCTGAAGTCCTTTTTATCACATTTTGTATTTGTGTTTATTTTTTCTCTCATTCTTTTTTTAGTGAAGAAATAACTAGGTTTAGTTTTGGTTTTTGTTGTTTTGTGTTTGTTTTTTTTCTTTTAAAAAAAGTCAAGTGTAAAATTACTTATTGCAGTATGGTTCATTTGAAAAATTAGTAAGTGAAATTTTACTGAGGTAAAAAGATCATTGTAATCTAATTTAGTAAATCTCTGAAGATGTAATAAACTATGCTGTTTGGCGGTCTTTTGGACTCAGTTTAACAGATAATTCTTTTCCTATCTTTTTGACCCTCTTGTATCTAACACTAACTATACTCTGCATGATCTTGCTAATTAAAAAAAGTACATTGATATTTTTCTTCCTTCATTTCTTGTTTGGGTGTTGTTTTCTTCCCGTGAATCCTTTCCGTTTTTTTAATTTGTTCAGCATTGTTGATTTGGAGTTTCTATAGGCATTTATATGTATAGTTCTTTTTAGTCTGAACTCACTTCCTATGAAAATAATCAGAGCACTGTCAAGACTACCAGGAGTACGTGACCTAAAAATTACCCCAATACTTCTGAGAATGATGAGTTTCTTAATGCATTTGGGCTTTGCCGAGCCATCACATACTTTCAAATAGAGCTATGGTTTTGAATTTCCAAACACATTCATTCTAAATAACTTTGTAACGTCAATGCTTTTAAAGTGGAGAAGTGTGGGAGCTGGGTCAGAATGTCTGCTTTCTCCAAGAGTCCCAGTCTGCAATGAGTGGCACCATTTCATTATGAAGAACTCAATGGACAAGCAGCCAGTTGTCACAGCGTCTGTTTCCTGGTAGTTTCCACACCAGAAAGCGAAATCTGAGAAGGAACGCCACTTGAAGGAAAACAAAGAGCTTTACAGTATTTTTTTTTCTTTTCAGGAAAACACACAGAAGCTAATTTTAGCTTCTTGATCAAATTGACCCAGCCTTTAACCCTGGCAAACGTTACCACAACACACTTCCAATAGACAATAGTTTGCATACCAGGGTCACACTGGAAACAGATGTGCAGCAGAGCTGGTCTCTTTCCCCTCCAGAGCAGAGCTGTGCCTCTGCAGCCTAAGTTGGAATGTGGGTCCCTCCTAATTAAAAGTGGGTTGTCTTTCACATTTCAAACTGCAAACTCGCCTGATTTCCTAAAAAAATTTATTATGTCACAGTTATGTTTTGACCAGAGTTTCAAAATATCATTCACTCGAGAAACATCACTTGGCTCAAAGCACAATTTTATCCTGGGAGGAAGGAGGGGAAAAGAAAGAAAGAAAGAAATTGTTAGCAGCTGCACAATTCATGAGTGATGGTTACACAGTTTATATATTAAAACGTTTGGAATGTGAACAATTACCTCTTTTACTTTCTCACCACGTCTCCCATAGTTTATATAAACTGCATTTTTATTACCAAAGAAATGTAAGCCCCCTGCCCCCTGTTCAACCCTCCATGCCCCCATCCCCACATGTGGAAGACCCACTGCTGCCCTCTGGACCCTGCTGAGCTCTTGGCAGGAGCCCTGACTATGTTCTGATAGAACCTTCCAGATAAAAAGAAAGTTATGATTCTTTTACTTAAGTTCCTCTCTGGCTCTCTGGGGAGACCTGCTAATTTCAGAAATGCTCAAGCATTTCCCATTTTTGCCGAGAAACAAGAAATAAATGTCTGTGTTCCTTAAGCAATGAGAAAGAATATTTCCTGCCATGCTGGTTGCAATCATTACTTCTCACAAGATATCATGTCACTTTGGGAGAACTATCATTGGAAGCTGTGCATGTGTCCATTTTAAAAGACACAATGAGAATCATTTTTAAGCACTTTCCATAATGACTTTTTAAAGTCCTATTTGGAATATATTGCTTCTGAGACTGCCATGAAGCCACAGAGCCAGTTTATGATGGGCTTTCCCAGGTGGACACAGGACATGGTAGAAAGCCACTATACTTTCTGAATGTGCAACTTACAAACAGGAACACCTTCACTGGTAACTAGTTCTCCGGGAAACGTCAGTTTATGGAGCTCACTTTAAAAAGGACTAGCAAACAATACATAGATTTTTCTTATTTTTTACTACAGAATATTGTGCATGAATAAAAATCTTGGAAATTAAATAAACTTATTCTTTGATGTGTAAGTGATTTGTGCCCCTCATTTGAAAAAAAAAAGAAAAATTGTGAGCATTGCTTATATCTGTTTGAATTGTTCCCATTAAAGTATAAATCAAATTTTAGATGATTACAATACATCTGTATGGAATTATATTAGGTAACTAGGTCATGACAGTTCTTTAATTAAGAATTGCATATTAAACATATTAAATGCAAACATTTCTGAATGTTATCAGGTACATAATCATGAATAGGTTGCATAGTGCATATCATGTCCTCTATTTAAGACTGTAGCCTTGAAATTCTGGTAGAGGTTCATTCACTCTGAGTCAGAATTGGCTCAATGGCAGTGAGTTTGAGTTTAAAAGTCATTGATTGGGTATCTTTACTAAAAATATTTCTTATATTTGAAAATAAAAAATTAATACCCACATTCCATCTCACATACTGTGAACATGTTTTCAGAAGCTTCCAGTTCTTAGAAAAATTATATCATTCAGGGAAAGGTGGAGAGCCAGAGAAAGAAAAGAATATCCTCAACCAAATGGATTGGCACAGTGACTGAATGGGCTTGCATACGTGGGAGATCTTGAGGATGACAGAGGAGATAGGCAAGGCTCTCATCTGTTTGTAGTATTGCTATGAATTATTGCCAACTCAGCAGCATATAAAAACAACACTTGAATTCTGTGAAAAAGAATTTGCACTCCTTTCTGGAATCTCTGTTTGATTGCTGAAGCCGGGAGGGTCACTGGTGGTGCAGAGGTTAAGTGCTTGCTGGCTGACTAACAGAATAGCATTTCGAACCACCCAGCTGTGCCACAGAGGAAGGTGTGGCTGGCTGCTTCCATGGAGACTGCAGCCTTGGAAATTGTACCAGACAGTTCTGGACTGTCCCACAGGGTCTCCCCATTCAGAGTCCACTTGACGGCAATGGTCTCATTTTTGTCTGGTTAAAGGGGGAACATTCTCATTTATTTTGGTAGGATAATCCATTGGGTAGCTGTTTTTATTACCAAGAAGTTCTTTATTTACATTTTTTTCCCATAATAACTCCCATGTTCTTTCATTTAGCTCTATACAGATACTGTTGTGTGCCGTAGAGTCTACTGCAGCGTAAGGCCAGCCTCCAATTCAGGGTCTCCCAGGCTTTCATCTCAGAGACAGAATGCCACGCCCTTTTCAGTCATTGCTGTCCTTTCGGTTCACACCAAAACACTTAACTGTCATGCCACCAGACTGTTGCCACCAGGCCTGTCAATAGTAATTGACTGTCCTAAGGATTTTTGTCCCCAAATATTGGTTGAATATACTTTTATAATTTTGGTTGAATATACTTTCAAGGTTGCAAGTTTCTTTTCATTACTACTGAGTCAAAGATATGGAGTTTGTAAACTCTAACAGTAGATTAGGAAATACACAATTTCATAAAATGATAGTTATTATCAGAGGGCTTTTATACTAACACCAGACAAATTTCTGTGAGCTGTGAATTTATTGTTGTGTATGTTGCCAATATAAACACTCATAATTATAGCAACACTCTCCCTTTAGTAAGCAATTGACACCATACCATTATATTTTTTAAAACATAATTTTCTCATTTTCACAATTGGAACAGAGGGATCTATATTACCCCCAGAACCTGTACACGTCATATTCTATCGCTAATAGAAATCTAACATAAGGTACAGATGACATTAAGGTATATCTTTCAAGGAATAAATCTTTCCCATGATCTTTTCCTCATTAGAAGCATTATTTTTGAGAGTTACTGTGATTGAGAATTCTGGTGGGAAGTAGCTGCACTGTCATCCCAAAAACATGCAGTTTAATCCACCCGCTGATCCAGGGGAGAAGGATGGTAAATCTCCTCTTGTGTGGTTTTACTGCCTCTGAAAACTCACTGGAGAGTCAGGTATGAGTCAATTCCAACTCGACAGCACACAGCAACACCACTTTGCCAGAACTGACTCATAAGTGACCCTCCAGCTGGTTTTCAGAGGTTTTAAATTATATAGGAGGAAATCTTCCTTCTTTCTTCCATGGAGCAGCTGGTGGATTCAAACTTTGTGCCTTGAGTTGGTAGCACAACTCCCTATACATAATAGACCAATATTTTTCAAATAAATGAATTAACTTCATTAACTCCTCTTGAAGTCATTAAAAGAAGTACCTCTGAGCTAACTACAAGGTACAACACCAGGACCTTTAAAGAAATATCTGTTCAAACATGTCATCCTTTCTGGTGAGTGGCATTTTCTGTAGTTAGGGCAAAGATTGGTGAAGTAGTTTTCCCAAGGCCACACAGCTGGCAAAGAGTGACTGTGACATGTAAACAGGCTGCCTTCCTGGATCCCAAATGCCTCTGATCGTTCTGATGATCAAATAAATGTGCATATAAATGGAAATGGGTATGTGTGGTTAGATTAGATAGATGCTTCTCTCCCTCCCTCCCCACCTTTTGTAACCAGTTACCATTTCTTCTACTTGCTTAAGGGGGGAAAATTCCAGAGAACTTAAAATTTCAGTCATTAGAATAACAGTCTGTTCTTGATATCGTAATTTTAAAAATCTATCAGCTAGAAATTCTCTTAGTTAACACATTTCCCTTTTTCTTCTTCTTTTTTTTTAAAAAATCTCCCTTTTAAAAACAAAAGCAGTTTTTCATTCCAGTCTCATTTCATTGAGATATTTTGGCCATGGGCTGCTTGCTCTCACTTGCTCTTCCTCTCATTAACCAGACTTTTACCCCATTCTTACACTGCATCTGCTGGGATTGACTGAGAAAATGGGGTTCCTGGCCTGCAGATACTCATCCATGTTCAGGGGTTCACCCTGATGCAGCTTCAACAAACAGAAGCAATTGAAGTGTTTGTTCTGCTACAAAGTAAATGGCCTACTGAGAACTTGTTTGTACTTTTTATGTGTTTTATGGCTAATGTTTTCAGTGACCTATGTTATAAAGTAAACCGTTACTACTTCTGTAAGCATGTAACAGTGGTAAAGCAAAACTGTATATTCCTAGATATTTATATCACTTCACTCAAAGCCTTAGAGTGAAACTTTAAAAGAAGAAAAAAAAGTCTTCCCAAACATTTCAGTTAGAAATTCAATTTCAGCTCCTTGGCAGCCTCATGTATGGCCTTTCTTGCATGATTGTCGAATAACATGTTATTATACGTGGGGAAGAATAGTTCTTTTGTCGGCTGCATTACATTTTGTGGTGAAATCGGAGAAAACAAATCATTAAGGAAGTCTATTTTGGTTCAAGACATTACACACTTATGACGAGCCTGTTTGTTAACCTTGCCAAGTTAAAAGAAAACTCAGACCCATTTGTATTGGAACTGGAAGGCTCATTCTAGATGGCAATCATCAGTAGCTTCTTGAGAGTGTATATGAAGGGATAGCACATGGCAGAGACGGGTGTGACATCAGCTAACATGTTGTCATATTGTTTCACTATTGTATTGTCACTGCTATTGAACTGATGGCTAACTTTCTAGATCTGAGTTTAGAGGAAAAGAACAAGGTTTTTGACAGAATGTTTCACTCCCATAGCCCACCCAGCATATCCCTGTCTTCCTAAGCCTTTCCACCACCCTCCACTGAACCAGAATGACCCCAAGGTCAACAGACAAGGAGGAAAAACCCACTACAGTTTGAATATATCTGGTGAAGTCTATATGCCTGGTGTGAAAGGGATGTAAAGAAATACAAGGGACTTTGAGCCTTGGTCAGCTAGTAGAATGCAACATTAGTTGGAAGAAATGGAAAAAAGCCTCTTAACTGTTAATATACCTCAGTGTTCTTTGACTTATTGTAGCAAGAATGTATTAATTTCCTATAAAGCTATTAAAATCATGGAGTAAAATAGTGTGCCCTGTACTGTGACTTACCAGCATCAGTTTGCCATGTTCCCTCTTAGTTAATATCTGTACTAAGAGGACAGTAATTGTGTGCATGAATAAACACCCACAGCTTCTGCCAGTTCATCAATACCAACTCACAGTGCCTTACTGGATAGTGTGTAACCACCCCATAGTTAGATGCCAAGGTTACCAAAGCTGTTTCTTTAAGAAACAGATTGCCACATCTTTCTCCCATGGAAGAGCTGTTGAGTTTAATCTACTAACCTTTCAGATAGCAGCCAATTACTTTAAGCATTGTGACTCCAGGGCTCTGAATAAACCTCTAGAGTTGTTTTGGACACATTAACATAATAAAGTAGAGAAAGCCTGGACTTTGGAACGAGACAAATTTGGGATTCAGTAGTTGCTCAATCCGCTTTTTGTCATATATAGTAGTTAAATAAGATTTCTGAAATTGTTTACTCATCTGCCGGTGACATAAAAATACCTTTTGAGGAAATAGTATCAATATAAATGGGGATAACCTGTGTGGCCATGCACATAGCAGATCTGTAGTTAATCCTACCTAGTCCTCCAATACCCTGCCAACTCAGTCAGCAGGTGATGTCAAGCCAAGACTTGTGGGCCTGTATACCCACACCTGCCTTCGCCTCTGGTACAATCAATGTTCTTGCTTATTTGCTTCATGCTGGCATTGTTAACCACTATAACCTAGCAGAGGTGGGAAAGATAGTCTGTGTCAAGGATGACAATTTAACTATTTAAACTCTTTCTTCTCTTCTCATTTGGTGATGTTCTGTCAAATTATCATTTCCTTTGAAGAAACCTGGATAGCTAAAACCAAAAACTCACATGGGTAAGAGATGGGGATCAGGCAAAAACCCACCCAAACATGAAGATATTGACTTAGCTGTCTACAGAACTGGCTTATTTACTAATGGTAGTCATTTTCATTTTTTTTTTTAAAGAAAGAAAGGAGTTAGACATTCACTGTTTGCTTCAGTGTAGATAGGAGTAGGCTTATTTGAAATCTATTCCATAGCCTAAGTCTTTCTAAGTTAGAAATACTTTCAAAGCATATGAAGCATCACAAATGAGAAAAATTAAAAGTATTTCTCTTCCTATATCCCAAGACATTAACTAATTTGTTGCCCTGTTCACCAAATGGAATCTTTTTTTTTAAGTCCACATAGGTCTTTTTTTTTTAATTTTTATTTTATTATTTTTTGTGTGAGTGTACCATGAAATCAGATCTGACTGGTACAGGAGGAGATTGTCCCTCCTTCCCCGGCAGAGCATCTGGTGGATTTGAACCATGCGCCTCTGGGATTGTAGTTGCAGCTCCTTGCCACTAGGCCACCAGAGCTCCCCTACACATAGGCCTTTTGACTTGACCTGTTCATGCAGATGCGATACATGGGCCATTGAAATACCATTTATTATGTAGGACCCAAAAGTAGCCATCAAGGAGAATATAATAACAGCAATAAATGCACTGAGATTTTCTAACATAGCTTATTCTTGAAAATAACATTATTGAATATTTACTATAGGAGAATATTGCTTATCCTATACTTAGTTGTATATGGTGACTTACAAGGGGTAAGGATATAATTTATAGACTGGTTCATGCTCTTGTAAACTTGCTTCAGATCCAAATTAAGTGAAATGTTTCCTATTACAGCATGGGAGGGGGAATCATATGACCTAAAGCCTTTAAACATTTACAGGAGCCTAGCTTTTTATGTGAATGGGATACCATTTGTGTATGGGGCTTCCCCACACCTGAAGATGCTGCACCTTAGGAGTAGTTTGTAACACACTCATGTATATTTTTCTTAGAATTTAAAAAAATAAATAAACAAATAATTACAGGGTTTTTAGTGCTTGCCTATTATCATTTCCAAAACTGATCTGTTTCTTTACATTTTGTTTAAAGACCTTGTTTGTTCTTAGTTCTTACAAAAATTTTCATCCTATCAGTATTTAGCTGGGGACTAAAAATAATAAGAAATTTTACAAAGTCACAAGGTAGGTGCAAGACTTTGCTTAATACAAACAGTAATGATTAGATTTTGGTAAAAAGAGGTTAACTTTTAAGACACAATTGTTTTAATTAAGCAGATTTTGAGAATATATTACTTGACATCTAAAACCTGGTATGATTGAAATGAATTGTGTGATCCATAGTTCTAAGTCCTCATTAAACAAATATTCATGTCACATGCATATGACATATTTTTCTTAGCTGTCACTTCATCACATTTTAGAACTGTATGGGTTAAGTTGCTCTTTGATATTATTTCCCTACTGACATAATGTGTGTCTGGTTGCTAACTAAAAAGTCAGCAGTTCAAATCCACCAGGCACTCTGAGAGAGAAAGATGGGCAGTCTCCTCATGAAAAGATGTGTGGCCTGAGAAACCTGTGGAGGACTACTATGAGTGTGAACTATCTCAATGACAATGTTATGTTGTTGTTGTTGGGTGTGGTGGCTAATGGTATTCCATTCTTTATAATGTCCCACACATGTTAAGAGGTTGGGACCTCTCAGTCTGTTTTTTAAGAACACTCTCCCATGCCTTTTGCCTGTGTTATTGTTATGTAGTACCACTTTAACAAAAATACCACACTGGATGGCCTTAGCAAATGTATTTACTTTTAGTTTAAAAGGTTAGAAGTTCAAATGTGTGGCAGTGGCTTTTGGTAAGGTCTTCATATTTATCCCATGGAGCAGCTGGCAAAGCTGAGCTGCTAACCCTTCAGTTTGTAGCCCACTACTTAGCCACTACACCACCAGGTTTCCTACAAGGCCTGTTCTATTTTGGGACAGACACAATTCAGTCTGTGACACCCTGGTTCCCTGCTCATCATCATCCTACCACTTCAGGCCTTCCAGTGCCATCCCATCTCCAGGACTATCGAATGAGATGTCCACAATATACACAGGGCCCACCCGAACCAGGGTGCCCCATGCCTTGCTCTGCTAGCCTGGGAGCTCCTTGCAGAAGGCAGGGCTGGGCCACTTACTGCCTGGATCCCAGGCCTACCCTCTGTAACCCTCAATGCAGCAGTCATTCACTGTATGTTTGTGGCATGAGTGAGAGAGCTATTAGCTACATTTAAAGAATATTAGTTATTAAGAATCACCTACATTTTTCACTGTGGCACCTGTTAGATATCATTGCCTCCCCTTTCATTTGTTCAAATAAAACTGATTGTAAAAATGTATTTCAAACTCAACTTGAGTTTTTCTCTTTGAAGTCACCAGATGATAGTTCAATTATTTTCATCTATAACCCCTAACATTTAACATAAATGTTCCATTAATGGCTTTCCTTCACTCTCCTTTTCTTGAACCTAATCCTGATCTATTCTTGGGATCTCCAAATTTTTCACTAGCCGTCTTCTTTGTCACTCGTTCTTTAATTTACACATTTGGTTCTCTGGGTCTTATTACTCTGCCTACAAATCTGTCCTATGTCATCTCCTTTGAGTAATTTACGACCTCCATAAAATGCCACATAGAGGCACTTTTCTACATTTTTGAGTAATGGCAAGAAAGAATTACCCTGGGAGTCAAAAATCCAATGAGTCATAGATTATCTTGTTATTTATGACCAGAGAGTGGTCATTGACAATATGTGGCAATTTTACAGCTATGAACCTAGGCTATTGTGCTTTAGAATGTAATTTATTAAGCAAATAAAATTCCTATTGGTAATGGGTCCTGTTAAATCTGTGGGACCATGTAAGTTCCAGGCTGGGACAGCTGTGGGAGTTTCCTCGTAACCACATATATCTCCAATGTCTGGGCACTAATATTTTACACTTACTTCATGGCTTTATTTATTCAGTTGCCTTTATATTCTTGATTGGATTCTGACCAACGATTTCGGTTTAAGAAGTCATCAGCTTTGAGTAGCAGTAAAGGAGAAGGTTGGAGAAAATAAAATTAATTCATGTTGAAAAAGAATCCTTTTTTCATTAGATAGGACATTTAGTAAGTCCAGGCTATAAAGAAACCCCAGATGGTCTGTGGAAAATACTCATCATGTAAAATCATCTTTAAAAAAAAAAAAGACAATGACCTAAAACTTATTTATACTGGAGGAGAGCTATAGATACACAAAGAGAGAGTGAGTGCAAGAGAAAGAATGTACAAGTGTGAATAAATATCAGTGAGAGAGTTTAAGATTTCTCTTTTGAAGCTCATTGATTTATATTAGTGGTATTTTTATAATGAGGCTTCAGTTTAATACTTATTCTATAAGTGTTAATAGAATATAATACTTATGTTCTAGGCATCTCACTTTTTAATAATAAGTTGATTTTGCGGGTTTTTCTAACTAGTAAAGCTAGGTTGCACTTACTTTTTGGGATTCTTTAAGCTGGAAACATGCCTCCTTGGTGGTGGTTGTGGAGTGTTATTTTTAGTATTCATTTGATTTATTATTCTAAATATCTTTGTGAAGTGGGATCAGAAATTTTTCATTTTACAAATCACAGTCTCATAAACCTGGTGCCTCATAACCCCTAATCTACTTTGTTCCCTATGCATTTGCCTATTTTAAATATTTCATGTAAGTGGCAGCAACCAGAATTTGCCTTATTGCCTCTGACATATTTCACTTAGCTTGTTTTGAAGGTTCTTGTGTTGGAACAAGAGTGTTCCATTGTATGAATTGCCTGTTTTGTTCATCCATGTAGGTGGTTGTGGACACTTCGGTGGTTTCCACATTTTGACTACTGTGAACACTTCTTTAATGAAGATAGGTACTAGAAACAGGCAACACTGCTTTCAGTTCTTTTCAGTATGTATTCAGAAATGGAATTGATGAGCTCTATATTATTCCTGTTTTAAACCTTTTGAAGAACTTCCTTGTTTTCCATAGCCACTGCATAATTTTTAATTCCCATCAACTAAAGGGTCCACTTTTTCTACATCCTTGTCAATGCTTGTTTTCTTTTTTTTTATAGTAGCTATCCTCATGGATGTGAAGGGGCATCCCATTATGATTCTGGTACTGTAATTACTATATGAGAATACCCGACAACAGCTAAGATTAAAATTCTATACTTAACCAGTATGAAAACACTCTCAAGCCAAGCTCCAGGTACTGTTCAACAAGAAAATTCTGAGAAATATCTCTTCAGTCTATCATAACTATCCATTCTATTAGTAAACAAGTTACAAGCTGTATTGTTGTTGTTGTTGTTATGTGCCATTGAATCGCTTGTGACTCATAACGATCCTATGTACAATAGCTCTGAACTCTGTTGTATTTTGAGCCAATCTTACTGTCTCTGGCACACCTACCTCCATTCCCCCAGTCACTGAGTCAGTCCTTTGCATTGAGGGTCTTCCTCTCTTGCACTGTCCCTCCACCCTTTCAAGCGTGATGTCCTTCTCCAAGGACAAGTCCCTCCTTGCAACATGCCCAAAGTATGTCAGATGAAGCTTCAGAATCCTTGCCTCCAAGGAGCAGCCTGGTCTCAACCTCTCCAGGAAAAACCTATTTGTTCTCCTTGCAGTCCATGGTATATTCAATACTCTTCTCCAAAGCTACAACTCAAAGGCATGAATTCTTCTTCTATCTTCCTTAGTCATCATCCAGCTCTTTGATGTATAGCAAGTAATTGTGAAGACCATGACCTGGATCAGGTTTACCTTAATCTATAGACTGACACTGATGCTCTTCAGTCTTATTAAGATTTACCTAGTAGTAGATTTCCCCAGTACAGTTCTCGGCTGAGGGTACCAAGGTACCAAGAGTGATGGTTGTGTAGCCAAGGAAGCTGAAGCTGTTAACAATTACCATCTCTTCACCATCTGTCATGGTGCTCCCAATAGGCCCAGTGGTAAGAATCTTAGTTTTCTCTCTTTTTTCTTACATTTCCTACAATTTATTTACAAAATTCAAATACATTGATTTCAAGAACAAATTCTTTCAATTTCCCTCCTCTACCACCCATCAAATAGTACAACCCCATGATTAATTCCTCCTCCCCACCCCCCACACTTCCTCATCCTTCTGCTTCCACCCTTCCCCACCTTTCATGGATCCTTATACTCATTCTACAATAATGGTTTTATACAATGTTATCCTTGTGGGACTGAGTTAGTTCACTCATCATAATGCTCTCCAGTTCCTCCCAAGTTAGGCAATAATTCACAAAATCATTGCTTCTGCACCTTTATTTTCTTGATACAGTGCTTCAATCCCTATTGAAGGCTGCAGTCCTTGACCTTCTGCAGCAAATGCCTCAAGTCCTCCTCAGTTTGAGCAAGCATGGTTGTGTCATCTGCATAATACAGATTGTTGATGAGTCTTCCTCCCATCCTAATGCCCTTTCCTCCTTATAGATCCCAGTCTCCCAGATAATCTGTTCCTCATATAGATTGAAAAGGTATGGAAGCAGGATGCATTCCTAAAGTACACCTTTCCTGATTTTGTTTCATTGCTCTGGTCCTGTTTGTTTCCTGCCTCTTGGTCCAAGTATATATTTTGCTTAAGCATAATCAAGTGTTCTGGGATTCCCATTCTTCTAAGATTTCCATTCTTCTTAGCCACGATTTGTTGTGATCTACACAGTCAAATGTCTTTGATTGGTCAATGAAACACAGATAGACATTCCTCTGGTACTCTCTGCTTGCAACTAAGATCCATCTAACATTGGCTATAATATCTCTTATGCCACAGTCTCTTCTAAACCCAGCCTGCACATCTGCTGATAATTTTCAACTGGATAATTTTCAACTGGATCTTACTTGCATGTGATATTAATGATATTGTTCAATAAATTCCACACTTTCAGGTCACCTTTTTTTGGAATGGGAACAAATATGGATCTCCTCCAGTCAGTTGGCCAAGTGGTAGTCCTCTAGATTTTTTATCACACATGGTGAGTTTGTCTAGGACAGCATCTGTTTGGTGAAATAGGTCAATTGGTATGCTGTCAATTTCTGCGGCTTTGTTTTCGCCAGTTCCTTCAAAGCAAACTGAACTTCCACCTTTGAACATGTTATTGTTGCTGTTATGTGTCGTTGAGTCATTTGCGACTCATAGCGACCCTATGTACAATAGCCCTAAACTCTGCTCTGTCTAGTGCCAATCACACTGTCTCCAATACACCCACTCCTATTACCCCAGTCACTGAATCAATCCACCTCATAGAGGGCCTTCCCCTCCTGCACTATTCCTCCACCCTACCAAGCATGATATCCCTCTCCAAGGACTGGTCCCTCCTTACAACATGTCCAAAGTATGTTAGATGGAGCCTCAGAATCCTTGCCTCCAAGGAGCTGCCCGGTTTAATCCTTTCCAGGATGAATCTGTTTGTTTTCCTAGCAGCCCATGGTACCCTCAATACTCTTCTCCAGCACCACAGCTCAAAGGCATCATTCTTCTTCTATCCTCCTTAGTCATTGTCCAACTCTCCAATGCATAACAAGTGATTGCAAAGCCCATGGACTGTATCAGATGCACCTTAGTCTCCAGAGAGACACTGTTGCTCTTGAGTGCTTTAGAGAGGTCCCTAACAGCAGACTTTCCCATCACAATACGTCTTTAATTTCCTGGCTACTGGTGCCAAGAGTGTTGACTGTGGAGCCAAGCAAACTAAACCTGTGAACAATCTCAATCTATTCACCATCCGTCCTGATGCTGACAATTGGTCCAGTGATGAGAATCTTTGTCTTCTTGACATTGAGCCTCAATCCATATTGGAGATTGCAGTCCTTGACCCTCTGTAGCAAGCGCTTCAGGTCCTCCTCAGTTTCAGCAAGCAGGGTTGTATCATCTGCATAATGCAGATTGTTGATAGATTTTCCACCAATCTTGACACCCCACATTTCTCCTCATAGAGCCCATCTCCCAGATAATCTGTTCTGTGTACAGGTTGAAAAGGTGTGGAGACAGGACACATCCCTGGCTTATGCCCTTCCCCATTTTGAACCATGCAGTGTTTCTCACTCTGTTCTGACCACTGCCTCTTCATCCAAGTATAGGTTTCTCATTAGCACGATCAAGTGTTCTGGTATTCCCATTCTTCTCAGAGTCAGCCACAGTTTGCTATGATCCATACAGTCAAACACCTTTGCATAGTCAATGAAACACAGATATACATTCCTCTGGTAGTCCCTGCTTTCAGCTAAGATCCATCTAACATTAGCTACAATATCCCTAATCCCACAACCCCTTTGAACATAGTGTCCTCTAATTCCTTGGTGCCTGCCATCTTGCATGTGTTAGTCTGATTTCTGCCTCCCTAATGAGATGTTCCCATCAAATTTCTGCTCTCTTTTGACAAAGGAGCATGTTTGAATGCTTACCTCCTGGATACTTCTCTGATCTCATTCCTCAGGACAAAGGAGAGTCCTCAACTAGAAAATTACTTGGCTCTTTGGCTCTTTCTTATACATTGATGGAAGTTCTTTATGTACTCTATAAAGACAGACCATCTAAAAATGCAGCACAGAAAACCCTGGGGAGGCTGAGTGTAATCACATTTTAGCCTCTGCATTTCTAGCCTCTGGAAGCTACATACGTGCAAGCAGGTTTACGAGCTTGCTTATGCACACCTGTATGATTTTTTGATAATAGAACTCCTATTCCCAAATTTAGAAGTTTCTTCTGACTCTAATTACACTGATGATATAAATATTAATCCAAAAGATTCTAAAATAGAATTTTAGATTTAGATATAATATACATAATCTTATATTTTTCCATTTTTTTATTTAAGTGAAAATTTAAAAGTCATATTGCTTTCCTTTCAACTATTCATACATGCTTTGTTTGATAATATTAATTGCAATTGATTAACATAATACTTATGTCTTATCAAACCCATTTTATATATTTTTTTCTTTACTCAACTAACCTATTTATTTTTATCTCCCTTATCCATCCCTTCTCATCTCTGTTACTGCTCCAAGATCAAGTCTATCTGTGTGTAAATCTTTCCTTAGTCATTTTACATTGTTGTTGTATACAGTAGAGTCAGAACTGACCATAGCTCACCCTCTGGTGGGTTTTCAGAGGCAGTTCATTGCATGGGAGGAGATTGCCCATCCTTCTCATGCGGTGCAGCTGGTGGCGTCAAAGCATGTGTCTTTGGGATTGCAGTGCAGCTTCTTGCCACAAGGCCACCAGAGCTCCTTTTTTTACATTACTGGTCTTTATATATATATATATAGTTTTTTTAAAAAAATAATCAGTTGCTCTCAATTTATAAAAACAGTGTTCTGAGTTTATAAAAATTTTCCAGTGAATGCCTGTCAACATGGTTTGATTCTGGGGTCCAGATTATTGCACAAAATTGGCCTTATTTTCGGAGGAGGAAGAGGACACAGACCATTGGAGAGCTGCTGTGCTTCAGCACTCTGACATCGAGGTCTTCAAGTTTCTTTCATGGGCTAACACACCAGTGAACCAGGGGAAAGAGCAACCCATGGGGTGAAAATAGGCAATGGGAGCGGCATATCACTATGTCTATGCCTGCCCACAGACATGTCTCCACCACAGCCACATGCTACCACTCTGCAGGCCCCATATATAGCCCATGGATACAAGGCATAGGAATGCCTGTACTTGTGCCTGAAGCCAAGAACCTGGAGTCTAACATCTGCTTGGAAGATTCAACATTCTGTGACCCAAGCACAGAGGAAAATGCCACCAGTGTGTGCCGCAGTCTGGGCCCAGATTACCGCAGAACCTTACCCCCTACAGGACCCAGATTGCCCAGGCCCCCTCCCACCTTGGATGCAATTACCCTGGAATCCCTCTCACCTTGGAACCCACATTACTCCAGAGGCCCCTACTGCCTGGGGACCCAGTTTTTATTGGGGTGTTTTCTGCAGACTGGATATTAGAAGAATTGCCATATGTAGCATCCACTTCCTAAACAACATACCTCTGGAAACTCTATGAACTTTGATAAATAATAATAGTTATGGAAAAGCTTCAGACCTTTTGGTGATAGGGTCACTATGAGTCATGCTCAACTTGATGGCAATCAACAACAACAACAACAACAACAACATATTAAAATTCACTCTTTTTTTATTGAGTCTGTTTCAGTTCATAGCAACCCACAGAGCAGAGTTCAAATGTCCCATAGAACTTCTAAAGAAGTAGACTACCATGTCTTCTTTCTACAGAATGGCGAGTTTAAACTATGAACCTTTCCTTTAGCAACCAAGCTCTTACCCACCGAGCTACCAGGGCTCTTTCTCATAGCAATAGATAGTAAAACCAAACAGCTTAATAATGAACTGTCTCAATGAGCTCAACTAATAAACTATATTCTGTGGAAATCTAAAATACGAAGAGCAAGGATGTCAGTTTAAAGACATCCTTTAAACTGGTGCACCTAAACCAAACTGTGGTCTTTTCAGTTACTTCCTATGTATCTGAAAGTTGGACAATGAATAAGACTGACAAAAGAATTGATGCCCTTATATTGTGGTGTTGGAGAAGAGCACTGAACATCCCATGGAGTGCCGAACAAACAAGTACGTCTTGGAGGAAGTGCAACCAGAGTGGTTTTAGATGCAAGGACTTTGAAACCTTTTCTCACATCCTTTGGACATGTTATCAGAGGAGACAGTTCCTGGACAGTGACATCATGAAGGGATAGGGAAAGGACCAGCAAAGGAAAGGAAGACCCAAAACAAGATGGATTGACACAGGGACTAGAACAATGGGGTCAAGTATATCAAATATATCAAGAGATTTTGAGTATAGAGCAGGATAGGGCAAGGTTCAGTTCTGTTGTTACGAGTCACTATGAGTAACAGTTGACTTGATGACCCCTAACAATGGCAACAAATGCAAAGATGTGTAAGTTTTGCCTGTCAGAAGAAACTTATAAGCTCCAAAAATAAAATACAGCAGGGAGGAAAGATGATATTCCATGATATTGTTGTTATTTTTATTGTAATTGTTGTTGTTATGTATCATCTTGTTGAGAGTCTTCCTCTCTTTGTGTGACACTCTGCCTTTTCCAGCATGATGTCTTTTTCCAAGAACTGACCCCTCCTCAAAACATACTCAGAATATGTGAGATGAAATTTCACCATCCTTACCTTTATGGAGCACCTTGATTACACTTCCTCTAAGATTTTTCTGTTCATTTGGCAGTCCCTGGGATATTCAACATTCTTATCCAACACCACAATTCAAAGGCATAGATTTTTCTTTGTTCTTCCTTACAATTGTCTAACTTTCTTATGCATATGAAGCAATTAGAATTGCTATGGCTTGGGTCAGGTGTAACCTTAGTCTTTAAACTGGCATCCTTCCTTTTTAATCCTGTTGCAAACAAGGAGAGAATTGTCTTAATTTCTCTTTGAAAGACAAAGCTGTTCAATTTCTTTAGAAGGTTAGTTGAAAGATACCTGGATAGCATTCATTTTCCCAGCTCACTGTTGAAATACTCAGAAGAATATTTCATTGATAGCTGAGAATTCTGTGCCACAGACTTTGATAGAGTCACTTTTGCATAGGAAATATTAAAGGCAATACATTTTAGGTGCCAATGAAAATGAGCACACAATTTTAAAGGTTTGGGATTTGGGGTTTTTTTATTTATTTAAAACTTATATTCTTGCTTATTTGTTTTACTTTTAAATAGAAATTTTTAAAGCTCTTATTCTTAGCATTAGTCTATTTTAATTTTTTTTCTCTACTTGTTTACTTAAAAAAGTCAAATACAAATTTGAACAAATTCTTTCCATTTCCCTCACCTACCCCCAATCAAATTGTACTACCAAATGACTAATCCCCCCTTCCCCCCTGTATATCTACATCCCTCTGCTTCCAGCCTCTCCCATCCCTCCTGGATCCTTACACTCATTCTACAATAATGATTTTATACAATATTTATCCTTATGGGACTGAGTTAGTTCACCAACATAATGCTCTCCAGTCCCTCCCAAGTTAGGTAATAATTTACAAAGTTATTGCTCCTGCATGCTGCGTAGTATTCCATTGTGTGAATGTACCATAATTTCTCAATCCATTAGTTTGTGGCTGGACATTAGAATAAGTAAACATTTCTTTCTTATAAATTCCTTTCCTTTGCTGACCCTTCACTTATCCCATATGTGATTGACAAGAATTAGAAATTACTTTTTAATACCTTTCTAGAATTTTATGTTTATTAGCCTCTTTGTTTCTCTAAAGTCTAGCATGTAATGAAGTTGTATGATTTAAAATTAAAACATACACATTTGAATGAATTGTGAAAATGAGTGAAATAAAAAAAAATGACTACATAGTAAATTGGAGCCAAATGTTTCTCATTTGGATGGAAGTGGTCAGCTGCCATGGCCAGCTGAAAGAACTAGCACTGAGTTTCTGATTCATGGGCAAAAAGTTAGCATAAAGCCAGCAGTTTTTGCTCAGATTTCAAGATGTAACCAAAACAGAAAGATCCACAGTAAGAGCAGCCACAAGAGTGGAAGAAGCAGAATTCGAGGGTCCATCCCAGGAAGAAGCAAACTCACCCGGGCTGTGGGCACCAATGGCCAGGAGGCCTTCAGCTGACAGTGGCCAAGGCCTCTTCTGCCAGCAGAAGCCTCAGACTCAGGCAATATGAGGATGGTGAACTCTGGAGGTAGCCAGCGAGCAAGCCAAATAAAGGCTGTTTCTTGTTGCTACTTCTCTTGAGAAAATGGATTTCTAGAAAGCACTTAAAAGATTCAAACAGTAAAGGAAATTACTGACAGAACAATGGTTAAAGTTCTACCTCACACTGGAGTGTTGTTATTAGGCGCTGATGGATAAATGACAACTCACAGCGACCTTGTGAGCAACAGATCTGAACAGTCCTCACTATTTCGGACGTGCTGGAGCCCATTGTTAAAGTCAGTGTGTCAGTTTTGTTCACATAGTGAAAGATCTGGTTATGCCGTTCATCACTGAAATGCCTAGGGTTTCCGTGCTTTCAAAAAGGATAATAAAATCCAGACACTTAAATTACACCTGCAAGTTTAATGCAACAAAAGTGATTTACTGACCTTATTCACCCTCGAAATTGCAACAAACTCTTTACTGTATATTTCCTGTACAACAAGTGTTGAACCCATTTTACTCCTCCTAGCCCTCTCTCCCACTCTTTCCCACCTCTTTTCCATACATGTAACTGAATACTTTGAGCAACTGGGGGCCCAAACAACTTTGCTACTTTCAAAGTATGCGTTCAGATCGCCAGCGCCGGCAGAGCTAAACAGGCCAAGTGTTTATCAACACCGCTCGGGCATTTCTGTAATTATCCGGTGGGCCTCTCAGGGGCCTAATAAAAATGTGCAGCGTGAGCTAGTAATAAGGTAACTGTTGTTTTTATTTATTTATTTCGGGAGGAGGGGAGCATTTGGGATTTTCTGAGCAGAGTCTCTGCCTTTGGCCATAAATTATAGTTGTATCTTTGATAATACTGGGGCTGAGCAATACTGTCTCCAGAATTGCTCATAGAAAGAGATTAGACTGTAATTAAACTATACCGAGTAAGGAGGGACGGGGAGAAAAACTGTGGTTTTCATAAAGTAGAAATGAAATACATTGACTGCTGTTTACAGCCCAGCTACTTTTTTTTCTTCTCTACTACAAAGCAGTCTTATTTTTAGCAAGCCAAGGCTTTGCAGGAATGCCATATCAACCCCACAGTCCCGTTCTTTGAAATAATTGCACCAAGCTGGTCCCACATCAGCAGTAACTACGGAAAGGCAGGAGGAACGCTCCTGAACGCGCACTACGGTGAAATGTGCCATAACACCGTGAGTTATGCAGCCTGCCTGCGCGAGGCTCAGAATGGGAAAACGAACTTAACTACATCTTAATTGAACATGCAGCTACATAATATCCTTTTGTTTAGGCTCAAAAATGGATATTTTTTCTTTTTTTCTAAAAAAACCTCCTTATCAGCACAGCTATTAAATATTGTGGCTCTCCAGCTATCAGTCTCCGATCAGCAGTTAGTGCATTTACCTTCCAAGGAAGTGCTCTCGGAGCCAGCTGGAGCACAGAGTGCAGGAGCTGGAGAAAGTCATAATTGAAACAGGCGACTGCCTCGGCACAGACAGGAAATAAAAGGAAAGACTGGGCCCTTCAATGGATTAAATTAGATGTTTCAAATTCAGACAGTATCAAGGAAAAGAAGACTTATGTTAGAGGGGAAAAAGGTAACAGTGAGTTCATTCAGCCGGCGCCCCGCCCCTGCTAGCACATGTTTTTGCTGGAGTCTCTGCTGGGCTGTGGGATCCGCTCTGCAGGCTGGTCCAGGCCCATGGAGCAGCAGGTTCCCGTGTTAGAGTTACACTGCGCGTCCCTCCCGCCTGCCCGCTCTCGCTCACAGCCCTTTGGTTTTCTGTTTCCATAAATTAGGCGTGAAATTATGTTGGGCTGAGGATACATGATTTCAGCTGTTTTATAGCTGGAAAGGAAAATCTTTTAGACCTAAAGCAAAAACATTTTTTTAAATATACTTCCTGCCTATTAGTTTGAGATATGCCTGTTACAGAAAATGCTTGCTTTGTAGAAACTTTCTCTTTTCTTTTTGATCTCTCTGAATTCTGTCTTGTCCTTCAATTCAATGCCAGTAACATGTATTTGGTGCCTGCTGTGTACAAGTATCTAGTAATAATTTTTACATTTAATGCAATATTTATGTGTGCTAATTAAATTCTCAAATGAAGCCTTGCATTTTATTTTGTTTTCAGACAACAAGATTTCGTTTTCTTTTGGAATCTTCTGCTGAAACAGTTTCAGCATTATCCCCCTTGCTTTCCTTGTATGGTAGTATAGGTGGGATCTCGGTTTTTCTGTTTACAAAATTAGCCCTTATTATCATTTGTTTGAACGTCCAACCCCAGAATGTGGTACTTACATGCCTGAGACGTTGTTAACATGTTAAGGGCTTGTCTACTCCAGCACTCCAATCTTCAGGATGATTTCTTTCATTATGATTTATATGTGGAGTCAGCTGAGATACTTTCTCAGAGGTGTATAGGAGCATTGCAAAAGTCAAGCAGATGAAATCCAGCAGCTCTTAACTGACCCTTAGAAAGCTGATGGTACTATAACATTCTAGTCGTAAAAGTTGAAAACGCTCTTGTGTCTCTCTGAGCCCCTGAACTCTGTTTTCAGAGGAGGGCACAAAGATGATCATCTTGTTCACTGGCTTGGCCTGTCCAGAAGCCTGGCCTGTCCACTGGTGCAGCTATCCAGAGGCCTAGCCTATCTTAACTGGCTCAGATGTGCTCATGGCTTGAGTGTCTGCAGAAAGTCCTGCACAAACATCTACTTTGTTTGCAGTGGAGAGATGCCTGAGCCAGGGAGGCTGTATTATACGAATGGGCTTCCTATGGAGAAGGCTTCCAGTTACCACCACTCCCACTGGACAGTGAGTAGACTATAAGCCTTGACTCCAGTGCTGGTGGCTCTTCAAAGCCTGTGCATCTTTGATATTCAGGGCACCAGAAACGCTGTTACTAACAACTAATTGCTAAGAAGCTACCAGTATTGGCTATTTAGACTGTAGTAATGAAAGTCTACTTCTTGGTCTCCAACAAAGGGACATTCTTGTGCATAGCATACCCCTTAACCAAACCCACAGCCATCTAGTGAAGTCCAACTCATAGCAGCCCTACAGGACAAGGAAAAACTGGCTTATAGCATTTCTAAGACTGGAGTCTTCATGGAAGACTGCTATTTCTGAGCCTCCATTGTGTTTCTGGGGCTATAAACCTCAACAGGAGGCACAGAGAAAGTCACCAGAAATCCTCGAATCGTGTTTCAGTTCTCACATCCGTTGGCGCAATCTCTCCTCCCCACGGCAAAGTGCCAATCACTTACGACCCTGATTTCTAGAAATACCATGTGACTTCCCTGTTTAATCCTTGAAGACTTGGTCAATTAAAATTAAGCCCCAGTTGCCAAGTGTGTTCATTGCGTGAGGTGAGTGTGAAAGGTGGAGGGCCAGTGAAAGAGAAAGACCCTCGATACGATGGATTTACCCAGTGATTGTAGCAATTGGCTAAAGCATGATGGAGTTTGTGAGAACAGCATAGGCTAGGATAAGGTTCCCATGTTTTGTTCATCTGTGAGTCATTGTCAACTCAGTAACACCTAAGAACAACAAAGTTTATAATTTTATGTCTCATTTATTGCTTTACAACTTCACATGCCTCCTCTACATATATGAGAAGCATTCTTTTAAAGCAAAAATAGTGCTGCCTTAATATGTGTGAGCTCGGAGTTCTCACCCTGTGTAGGTCTGAGTAGAGCTGCTAGCATTGTTATTCTAAAAGATGCCAAGGACAGCCTGGTCACAGGGAATGTGTAAGGCAAGTCAGAGTCAGCATCTGTGGTTCTGTTTGTTTTCAGGGCTGTCTGTTAGGAGGAGGCTCTGCTTGTATAGCCAGTAAGAAGCAGGTCCTGTGTTTGGTGGGACCATAGTCACGGGCTGCAGGGAGAACTGTGGTGTTCTCTGACCACACTGAGCTTGGGCACCTCTTTTCACGTGTTCTGTAGGTACCTTCCTGTATGTTGTTCTGTAGCCCCTCACAGAGGGGATTTGCACAGAACCAGAGGTTGCCTAGCCTTGTGCTAAAGGAGAGAGAAGTACAGGGAGAGTGTCTGGGCCTAAGGGGTTCTTTTACAATTGAACATGACAGTAATTTATGAGGGAGGAGCTTCTTACCACTAAAAAGCTGTACTGTAATCCCAAAAGCATGTGTGTGGGTCAAATCCACCAGTTGCTCTGTGGGAGAAGGATAAGCCGTCTTCCCCCACCCCTCCACCCCGCCCCATATGATTTACTGCTTGAAAACCCAATAGAGGGTCAACTATGAGTCAGTTCTGACTTAGTGGCACACGACAGCAGTGTCAAGTAGCACTGTGCATAGATAGATTTGAAATTCTTATTGTTGTTGTCATGGCGGGGGGAGAGTGTCTGTATGTGTATATCTGCTCTGTAAAGCTTTGTAATTAGAAGTAAATGTACAAATAAAAATCTAGGCAAAATTGAATTCTTTCAGCCACAGTGACATTTTCCGAGCTGTAAAGTATGCAGTACAAATACAGATTGAAACCAAAAGTTAGAACCTAGGAAGCCTTGTGCCCTCTGTCTACTTTGTAGAATGCTTGCATGGAGAGGATCTTCCAGTAGTGCATTTGAATAAAAAGTTAGGAAAGAATCCTTTGCCTACACCAGCACTCGAGCCAAAAGTGACTAAGAGACCACCTGAAACACAAAGTGAAGGCCCTTGTTTGCCACCACAGCCCCAGGGCCTGCAGAGACTTGTGAGTGTTTGGCACACCTCACAGGAGTGTAGGATCTGAGCCGCCTTGTGATGCTAGGGCACCACGCACCACGTTCTGTGTGAACACCACCCCAGGAGCACAATTCCAAAGCAAACCCTAGGAACCAGACACACAGGTCCAGTAAGTTCTCTGTGCCTTGATTTCTCCACTTGTTAAAAGAAGATAATAACAGCACTTACCTCATAGGATTGCAGTGGGCATCAGACACATTAACATACATGAAATCCTGGGGCTGGCACCTGGCATTGTTGATGTTTTTGAACATTAGTAACTCTGATGACAATGACGATGCTGTTGCTGTTTGCTAGCCCCATGTGTTTCATCATACACAACAGAGCATCACAGAAGTCTCTACAGGAGGGAATATCCATCTCCCAGCAAGCCAGCCTGGACAGAGACAAGCAGTTCTTTTTTATTTTTCTTTTATCAAATATTAAACATATGAGATAGCTATATTTTTATCATCTGAGCAATTAAATAGAGACGCATGTTTAAGCACAGAAGAAATGTAATTACGATCCTATAGTTGTGTGCTATAAGGATAGTAGCACCGTTTTTCTTGCATTCTAGAGTCCTTTGAATATACCTTTCCATTTGGAAGCAAGAGAACTTTTCCCTGATTTACTGCTAGAAAATGGAAAAAGGGTGCCCCTGAAGATATCAAATGAGAGGAGACACTGAAGTGAGGAGAAGTTCTTTCCTTTGCTGAGGAGAAAGAGCTTGCCTTTCCCTGCCTGAAGTCAGTGTTCTAGTGAGAAGAGACACTGCAGTGAGGAGGGGCCCTTTCCTATACTGAGGAGGAAGACCTTGCTCTCCACCTCCTTAAGTCACTCCTGAAGCAAAGGAAGAGTTTGAATGGAAAGCACAGCCAATTCCTGCTTTATTATTTCTAATTCAAGTGAGAGGGAAGCCAGTGAATTATTTTGCTAAAGAAGCAAATAAATATGGCAGCTCAACATTTTTAAATTGAAGTAAATTTTAACTATTGTGACATGAGAAATTATACCCTCTCAAGGAAATTTTTCCACCCTACCATCAAATCTAAAACATAGCTTCATCCTTAACTGTTCTTCAGGAGATTTCTGGCACTGCAGCTTCTCCATTTCACCTCTTTGTACTTTGCAGGAATGAGGTCAGAGACTATATGTTGTTCTCAGAACCCCCAAATGATTGAAAATATACACTGTAGTAATTGGAACTTACAACTTGGACCCACTCTATTTTTTCATCCTGCGCTGTTGAGAACTAATTTACAGGAGAAAACAAACAAAACTGAAGGAATTTAACACCCCCCCAGCCCCCACATAAAATAAGAGTCCCAGCTCACTGTATGCCTACAAGAAGGACCTTAGGGACTCCCTGATTCCCAAGCCACAATAAGGATGTCTGTGACCCAGGCCCCTCTGTTCAACAAAGCAAAGTCCTGGGATGAGTGCATAGACACAAAAACCCTTCTTGCTCAGAATCGGAAAGGAGTTAGTTCTAACTCAAGCCACAGCTATACCAAGCATTTCCTGGGTCTAAGCTGACAGGGTATGTAGGAAGATTAGTGAGACCCTATCTTCCTCCCACCCGGCTTTCATGGCATTGAAAGCAGTCATTTTAAATGCAAGTTACATGCTTATGATCAATTATTAGCACTCACCTGTGTGTTTCTTTAGGGTTCATGTTGCAAATGTATTTTACAGTCTCTAACTCAAAGTGTTCTTAATAAATGTTTTAATGAATGTTAATGTAAATGAACTATTTCCAGAAGAAAAACATCTATTTGCATGTACTTAAAGTCCCAAGTTCATGCTACCATAGATGCATTTCTTGTGGACTTGTGTTTGTTCTGACAATTTTTTTCCAAATTTTATTTCAACTCAAGGCATCATTCATCCTGATTTGCACATTTATGATTTTTTTTCATCTAAAAATTTTCTTCCACTTTAATTGCTGGCAGATGAGGAAATATATACCTTTATAATTTTTAGACATATATATGTCACTATATCTAAAAACAAATATGGTTGTATACATATATATGAACTTTCATGTAAAAGGTGTTTTTTACATAAATACATATTTAATCAACTTTGCTCCTAAATATTCCCACCTGAAATATATATAAATATATATAAACATATATAAATATATATAAATACATATGAGAAAAGGAATTAGGCTAACCAGAAGGAAATTTTGTGGTTACTCTCTGTAGTCCTTAAAATATAAGTATCATCTGCACCATCAGGCTGACATGGTGTGTCTGTAATTCTGATGTCCAATGGATGTTAAGTATGAAAGCTTCTTCCAACACAAAGAAGTCACTACCTCAGCATGTACAAGTCTTTATAAGAAAAAAAAAATCATTTTAGGTATTTAGGCTATCATTAACATCTAAGTACAGCTAATCTGGAATCAGCATTTTCCCCTTCCTCTTAAGAGGTTCCAATTAATCTTACATACATGGAGTAAAAATGTTAAGTATGGTTTGGATACTATTGTTCATATTCAGAAAAGCTTTTCTATTTCATTATTTCTTCCACTAACAGCAATAGTTTCAAAGCTACTTTTTAAAAAAATAATACTAGTTTCTTTACAAAATTCAAATACATTGATTTCTAGAACAGATTCTTCCAATTTCCCTCACACGCACATCCCGCCCCCACTAAATTGTACAGCTCCATGATTCCCAAGGTCAGAGCCTCTCCAGTGATTTCTGGGCCTCTGAGCTGACCTCTGCTCAGTCCTTACACATGAAGCTCTCAGAGTTGGCTAGTCTGCTCAATTACTAGACTTCGAGCTCTCTAAAATACCGTTATTTCTTTTTCCTGTAATTCTTGCAGATACCACCTGTATTCTGTTTATCCAAATGTTTGTACCACTTAAGTGGTTTCCATGGTACTGCAGTTTTCCACATTTTTTCTCATCTGATTGGTCTTCAGGAATATCATAAGATTTTTATGGATTTAAGGGAAAGCCTTAGAGTATATAAATATAAATAAAGAATATTTGGAATATAATTGTTTAATTGTGGAAATCTCCATGAACTTATGTTAAAACACCAAAAAAGAAAGAATCTACTAGGGTATTGATTACTTTGTTGAAAAAGTAGCAGATACACTTAGTTTAAAAGGTAAGAATGAACCTTTCACAGAAACCTAAGTGTTGTATTTTGTTGGTTCCCCTCCCCCCCATCAAAATATACCTCTAGAGGGAAGCTCTGGTGGCCTAGTGATAAGAAGCTGTGCTGCAATCCCAAAGGTACGCAGTTCAAAGTCACTAGCAGCTCCTCAGGATGGAAAATGGACAATTTCCTGTGAAAATCTGCTGGAGGGTCAGCTATGGGTCAGTTCTGACTTGAAGGCAAACAGCAACAGCAATATCCCTTGAAGTCCCCATCTCCTACATGCTGAGGACTAAGTTTTTCCCACAGGAGCACATATGGCTCTTTCCTGTATTTTGCCACCTCTGTATTTCTCCTGATCCTTTTATACCTAGACAAATTATACTTTAGGCTGAGTACAGATATCTCCTAACTTTTTGTCCTGGAACTGTCAGACTTTATATTCTTTTCAATCTCAAGCATTTGGGAGAGGCTGAAAACAGACATCCCATACAGGCAGAGATTGTGTACATCTAAGAGTTGTAAACAAAAGGAGAGGCCCAGAATTTTGGGTGACCTTAACTGTGCAGTGCTGGAAAGGAAAGAATAGTTATTATCTCCCAGGGGACTTTTAACTTCCTTTGCATTTCTAAGCCAGTAGATTAGCTGCTTTCAGAATATACTGTATCTGCTTTCTCTTTTCGCAGAGGCATGGAGAATTCCTGAGGTTGACGCCAATCATTTGGCAAAAAGCCAGGCTCATCAAATGTAATCATCTTAAGTGCCTAAGTCAAGTTTTTCACTTTATGAACATATAGAAAGAGGTCAAGCATAATTTCCCACCCTGATTCAGACTCTCTTTAAATGTTCATAAGGATCTTGGAAGTTTATCTCAGTTTCTTGTAAGGAGACTAAATGCAGCTAGAACTCTCAGTCTCACCTCAGACATCTATATCCATGGCTCAGGAGTGGCTTTATGACTCCTAAAATTGCCCTAGACTAGAAAAATGCATCACAGATACAGTTACTTTATCATGGATTCTGAGACTATTAAACAACATAGGATACTTAGGAATTTATCATGACCCAGGAAAATGGTAACCTGGCATGGTGCTCCCAGAGGAAACCTCAAGTAGTCATTTGATTAGGACTGGAAAAGCTCACTCTTGGACTGAGTAGAAAGGGAATCAAGAAGGGGGCCTTGCAGCATTCTCACATCCAGAGACCTAAGTGATAAACTGAGAGAACAAGAAAGATAGAAGGTAATTACCTAAGTGTTTGAAGACATTTTCCCATGATTGAACAATATAAATCTTGAGATTACAAATGCTCAGTGAATGTCCTTCCTTTCAGTGGATGAGTAAAAGTCCAACTGAATTCAATATTGACATTCAATTTTAACATTGGAAAGAAGACCCTAAACACTTTCAGGAGTACAAAGAGGTTTCATACATATGATCAGGGGAAAATATTATGTTTCGCCAGCCTCCTTGGGATTCCCAAAAAGGTAAAGACAGGGTTCAGGAAATAGGGAATTCAGCATAGAGAGGGGAGGCAGTGTTTGGGATGACATCAAAGACGCACTAAGGGACACCAGCGCTGGGCCTACAATAACCAGATGGCGTTGAAAGTGAAAGGTGTTAGGGTAACTTGCTCCAGGAAAAAAGATTCTATGGCAGATTGAGGACATGAAAAATTATATTGGAATATGTTTTATGAAGAATTAAAAGATTGTGTGAAAACATTTATGTTTAAGGAACACTAATCAACTGGGAAAAAATACAATTCTTAACTGTACATAGAGGAGGCATTTTTCAAGAAAACAACTGAAAGCTTAATACTTTAGTTGATTTGAAAATATATTTACTTAGCAATGAATAAGGACCATATGACTATAGATGTAACTAACAACTGAGGAGTGATTATAAAGGGAAAACAAGGTAAAAAGTACATGTAAGTATCCTGATACTTCCTTAGTGCCATTATTGGAGTAATATTTAATATCATAAATATAATCAGGAGATAACCCTTGTTTTAGATACCTAAACAGTAAAGACAAAATCACTATCATTGACTCAATTCTGACTCCGTGTGTGACCCTCCTCCGAGTTTCAGAGGCTGTAAATCTTAGTGGGAGGAGACTGTCCATCTTACTCTACTGGAGCAGCTGGTAGATTCAAACCTAGAGATATAGACCTTTTGGTTAGAAGTGCAATATGTCATGACTGTGCCACCAGAGTGCCTTCTCCATTACCTAGTGCCACTGTCATGTGAATACCACTCTGAGTGGCTTGAGCCAATAGAAATTTATTTTCCCACAGCTCTGGAGACTGAAAGTTCAAATTGAGACATCCTTCCTTGACAATTCCTTCTTTGTCAGTGGTGCCTGTTGTTTTTTCTTCCTTGGCTATAGACAATGCTGCTATGGCATCTGTCTTACCATCTACTGGGTCTATTCTGTCCTCACATGACTCAGAGGTTAAGAGCCATCTTATGCTGGTAAACCTCATTTCAAAACTAGTTCCTCCACATGTCAGGGTCCAGTGACACACACTGGGGGCAGGGGAGGGGTTCAGTCCATAACTGCAAGATAGACACATCATTTAGCAAGTTGTTTAAAGTGTTGAAAGGGAAGTTGGGGGCTCTGACAAGATGAGAGAAGCGGGGAATAAGGGGTTTCTGCTTTTTATTAAAAGTCTTTCACCACAATTTGGCTTTCTTTATTATTTACATGTAATATTTTTATTGTGGTGAAAATATACATAACAAACAGACACTTTCTGAACAGTTTCCACATGTACAATTCAGTGACACTAATTACATTCTTCAAACTGCAAACCGTTCTTACTGTTTTCTTACAAACCTTCCCTCTGCAGTGATCACAAAGGCAATACCCCAAACAACAGCTTTCCATTCCCTCCCCCTCTCTCTGGGAACTGCGGATGGTCCTCATTTTCTATATTGTTGTTAGATGATAGCAACATCATGAACAGAATAAAATTTCCCCATAGATTTTTCTAGACTGAAATCTTTCCAGTATCATAATTATTAGTACCACAGGCTTCTCATTTTTGTGATAAGTGATTTGCTTTATGTTTAGATTTGTGATCAAGTGAGCAGGCTTGATTGTTGACTCAAAAAGAAGGGCTTGCAGAATGACTGGAAATGAGTGAAGTATTTTATCAAAAACATAAGAACTCAAATTGCAGTAAATACAAAGTCACATATTTAAGACTAGGAGAGAATATGTACCTTTATAGATGAAATATGGGGAAAGTAATAAAATATATCAAAGTGGGTAGCAAATAAATATTAAAACAGAAATAAAACTATATGCCATTCATTGAAGTGCTAGCATTATATTTACCTATATTAACAGTAGTAATATGCAATGCTAAAATCATTTTCTGCTCAGTTCTATCTAGCATATTGGGGAAGATGAAAGAATATCCAGAAATCTATAACCATTACTTTAAATCAAACATAATGTTTCTGAAAGAATTATTTGACCTAAAAGAGAATGTTGAGGTTGCCTTGTAATGAAAGAAATAACTAAAAAATGAGTAGAAACATAGCAATGATACTATGAAACACATGTGAATAATGGAATGCATAAAACAATTTATGTAAATGAAATACAATGTATGCCAATTTTGTATGCAAACCAATGTAAAAATAAAAAGAATTCATTTTTAAAAATTAGTAGGTATTTACCTCTAAGGGGAAATACTATGATCATGAAGGTGATTTTTCCAGATCGAGGCTTATCTATTGCACTCTGGATGTGCTAACCCTGGGCATTTCCCCAAATGTGAGAGACTCGACTGCATAATTTGTGGTAGAGGGGGCGGGACTGCATTTGTGCTTTCCCCTGGAAAAAAATTAGTAGAAACAGCTTCAAACATCCATCGAATTGGAACATGGAATGTGCCAAGTATGAATCTAGGAAAATTGGAAGTTGTCAAAAATTATAGAAAACATAAAGATTGACATTCTAGGCAGCTAGTTGAGATGAACTAGTATTGGCCACTTTGAATCAGACAACCATATCATCTATTATGCTGTGAATGACAAATTGGGGAAGAATAGTGTTGCACTCATAGTAAAAAAAGGCACTTCAAGATCTATCCTGAAGTACAATGCTGTGAGTGACAGAATTATCTGTGTAGTAAGAAGTTAAAAAAAAAAAAAGTTTTGTTAATAGAACTATTGTTCATGTGTTTGCACAAACAACTAAAGCCATATGGGAGGAAATTGAGGATTTCTATAACTTTTGCAGTCTGAAAATTGATAGGACATGCAGTCAAGATTAAAAAATAATAATTATTGACTGGAATGCAAAAGTTGAAAGAAACAAAGAAGGACTGGGAGTTGGAAAATACAGACTTGGTGACAGAACATAAATGGCAACTTCACCTAATGAACAACCAGGAAACAGGTTGGAAATGGTTGCCCAAAAAAAGCTAAATATCAGCAGTCAAGACTAGGCATAGGGGTGACTGTGGAATAAATCATCCGTTACTCATGTGTTCACCAAATTCAAGTTGAAGTTGAAGAAAATGACCACAAGACCAAATGATTCCCCTGAATCCATCCACCTGATTTTAAAAACTTTCTCAAGAATAGAGCTGATACATATATTGCATACATTGATGGAATACCAAAAGAATTGTAGATTGGCATCAAGTCTATCATCCATGAACAGAGGAAAAGGTCAATACAAAGTCAGAAGAGAAAGAAAAGATCAAAATGGATGTCAGAAGAGACTATGAAAAATTGCACTAGAATGCTGAGAAGCCAAAACAAAGGGAAGAAATGCTAAACTTGAAAACATGAACAGAAGTTATCAAAAGGAAGCTAGAGAAGACAAAGCAAAGTATTATAAAGGGATGTGCAAAGAGCTGGAAGTAGAAAATAAAGTAAAACTAAAAAAGTAATATGCTCACCATTTCTCAAGTTGAAAGAACTGAAGGACAAATTAAAGACTCAACAAAAGGTTGCTATGGGCAAAACCTTAAATTATCCAGGAAGCATCAAAAGAAAATGAGTCACTGTGGATAAGGAAAAAAAAAAAAAAAAGGCTAACACTGAACCATTTCAAGAAGTAGCATATGATCAGGAACCAATGGTAATAAAGGAAGAAGTTCAAGCCACACCAAACCTATTGGCAAAAACGAAGGTCCCAAGAATTAATGTGATACCAATTACCATGTGTCAACTAAACAGATGCAGCCCTAGACATGCTCATTAGTCTGTATCAAGAAATCTGGGAGACAGCTATCTGACTGGAAGAGATCCATATTTATTCCTCAGCCCCCCAAAAAGGTTATCCAATAGAATGGAAATTATTGAACAATAAAACTACTGTTATATGCTAGTAGAACCTTGTTGGAGATTATTAAAAAATGCCTATAACAGTACATTTACAGAAAACTGCATGAGATTCAGGCTGGATTTAGAAGAGGCTGTGGTACCAGGGAAATCACTGCTGATTTTAAATATATCTTGCAGATAACATTAGAAAAATGTCTATATTTTATTGACGGTGCAAAGGCGTTTGACTGTGTGGTTCATAATAAATTACGGCTAACATTAAGAAGAATGGGAATCCCAGAGCACTTAATTGTTCTTGTAAAAGACCTACACTTGGGCCAAGAAACAGACGCTGCCCTGGATATGATAACCAGACTGTGCTGAGAAATCTGGAGGACAACTACAGGCCAACTGACTGGAAGAGATCCATATTTATTCCCATTCCAAAAAAAGATGACCCGACAGAGTATGGAAATTATCAAACAATATCACTACTATTACCACAAGCAAGATCCTGCTGAATATTACCCCAAAATGACTGGAGCAACGCCATAAAGATGTCTATTTGTGTTTTATCAACTATACAAAGGCATTTAACTGTATGGATCATAACAAGTTATGGCTAACATTAAGAAAAATGGGAATGTGAAACCTAGACCTTGACCAAAAAGCTGTTGTCTGAGCAGTGCCAAGAAACACTGCATGGTTCAACATCAAGCAAGATGTGTGTCAGAGTTGTGTCCTTTCTTCAATCTGTCTACTGAACAAATCATTCGAGAAGAGTCACTGAGGAAAACACAGTAAAATATTCTTTTTTTAAAATAGAAAATAGAACTATTCCTGTTACTATTTGCAAAGCAGTTTATTTTCCCATTAAACAAATTGTATAAAAAATAAATAAAATAAAGAGTCACTGAAGAACCCACTGTACCTGGGTCTGAGCTCCAGGAGGCCCTCCTCCTGCATCCAGCTTCCCTCTTGGCCTCAGGCTTGTCTCTCTCGCTTCTGATTCATGGTCTTCTTGTACCTGGTTCTCCCAGGCTTGCCAAGCCTTACTCCCTCCCTCTCCTAACCTCTGGACATTCCTATTCCAATTTAACAGGTAGGTGATGGCAACTTTAAAAGGTAAAGTAACCTGCCAAGGCTGTAGCATGTCCCCTCTTTCCAAAATACCCACTGCTGACTTGTCTAGGCAGATCGGTGGTGAGCCTGCAGTGGATATCCAAGGCTATAAACCTCCAGTCCATCTTTCTGCCATCTTTCTCCCACAAAGGTGCTGGTGGCTTTGAACTACTTACCCCTCTTTTAATAGCCAACACAGCACACACTACACTGCCACAGGCCCTTGAGTGCAGAGCCCCCAAACCAGATTCTTCCTGTGTCCCTGGACACCCTCTCTGGGGTCAAACCTTGGGCCAGCCTGCTCTGCATCTCAGTTTTATACACTTTCTGTTCTGTTTAAAGATGTGCCAGACCTTAGCCCTTGGGGCTAAGAGGTTACCAAAATCAATGCATCCCACAGAAAAAGGCTCCAAACAAAAGTCACACTCACTGTTCACTCCTTTCAGGCAGTTTATGAAAGGCACTTGGGCATTAACTCTGCTCTAGGGGCTGAATTCTATCTTTGAGTTCCATGAAAATGTCTTTACACTTTTGCCACAGTAAAAGGATTTCAGATCCCCAGAGCCTGCTCCCCTACCTTTTCATGTAGTTGAATCGGGAGACTTTCTCTATTAATTTTGTTGGGGGAGGAAAAAAGTCAAAGCAATTAATGTTGAAATTCTTTTAAAAACTTAAATCCAAAGAACTATCTCAAGATATGTTTTTCCCCTATTGCAAGTGAAATCCCCATTAAAAGCAGCAGGGCTGAGCACCCGAGTGAAAGGGGCCTCTTGTTTGCAGAGATGGTCTCATCACATGGTTAGCAGCTGGGCTTTCCACGGAGGCCCATTCAATAAAACAGCAGTAGTGACCGCCTCCCGCTGCACTGCGCGTGGAGGTGCAGTACCTGAATTTTCCCAGTCCTGGTGAGTCTTTTATACTTTGTTTTATGTCTCTCTCATTTTTCTGACTTGTTCTTGACATTTTCTGACCTCACAGTACTTTTATTATTATTTTTATTGCTGCTATAACAATGATAATGTAAGGGCCTAATTTATAAGATGGCAACATAGCCGAAGGGGAGATTAAGGCATACCCAAAAAAGCATGCAGTAAATGTTCAAGTCTATTAGCCTTTTATTTTTATTGAGTGAGAAACTTTAGTTTTGTTTTGACACAATTGTGTGTGGAGAGTCGTAACTAGCTAAGGGTTGTATTTGCTGACAGGTATTGTGCAGCACTCACATGAGATCAGGTGAAAGACCCGAACTCTCTCTGGGTGATACATCACAACAGTAGGGCCAGCTGGTGCAATTTCCTGTTCAAGGGTGATTGGTAGTATCCTCTTTCCAGAGTAACTGTGATTTTCAGAATGGGGAAAAAAGACCACAAATTATTGACAGATTTCCTTAATATGTAATTGTCTCCCTTGGGACTCCTGGAGCTACTGCTGTTACAGTAAAAACCAGAATGCCATGAGGGATTGCCAAAAGGACAATCAATTCTGCATTAGGAGAAGTGCCATTAGGTTGCTTCTTAGTAGCAAGGATGGTGAGACTTCATCTCATATATTCTGGGCATGCTTTCAGGAGGGGCCAAATTACATCACTGGAAAAGTGACAACTTGGAAACGTAGAGGGTCAGTAAGAAAGAAGGCACCTCATTGAGATTGAGTGGCATAGTGACCACAACAAGGGGCTTAGTCACAGCAGACTGTGAGCGTGGTACACTACTGACAGGATTTTGCTCTGTTGTACATGGATGCACTTAACAACACTACAAGGGAGGGGGCATCGTTCAGAACTTAATTGCTGACATGAATGATTCACAGCACATCAAGTAGTTAATAACAAGAGAGCAAGAATAGGAAGGGCGTTGTATTGTTTTGGTTTTTTAATTTTTTATTGGTTTGCATATAAACATATTCAGTGTGTTTTATACATGTACTTTGTGTTCTATACCATCATTCATATATGTTATATTTTATATCATTAATTGCCATTGCTCTATGCCTATTACCACCCCATTTTTTCAAGGGCCCATTGAACTTTTCTCATTACATCACCTCCCTAACCACTAGCCTCTGTTATCCCAGTGTTTTTACCCCCTTTTCCTTTTTCTGCCCCTCTTCTCTCCTCCTTTTGAACATTTATAGAAATCTTGTTCACTCCAGCAGCAGTTGCAAAGTTTAACAATGCAACAAACAGTAAGTGTTGGAGAAGATGCAAAAAGACTGGAATTCTTAAGCACTAGATTATAAAATAGTATTGTAAAATGGTTATGGAAGGCAGTTTGGCATTTCCTCAAAAAGCTGAACATAGAAATGCCATATTATCTAAATATTTCAATGCTAGGAATATATCCCAGGGAAATCCATTCTGTTGTTTTAAGACTTTACTTCCAGTACACACTCACTCTTTGCCATCAAGTCAGAGCCCACTCACAGATGACCTCCATCAGGTTTTCAGAGTTTGTAAACTGCAAGGGAGGCAATTGCCCATTATCCTCCCTTAGAGTAACTGGCGTATTCTTTGGGTTGGCAGCCCACCTCTTTACCCAATAGGCTACTAGTTGAACTCTTTAATGAGTTAATGAGGTTCACCTGAGCTAAGATATAAGTGTGAAATTCATACTGATTTTCAAAGACTTAGTTTTTAAAAGGGGGTTGTGTTGATGTTGTTAGGTGCCATCAAGTTGTGGACTCATAACGACCCTATGAACAAAAGACCTGAGCACTTTTCATAGAGTTTCCAGAGGCAAGCCATTTTGGAAGTGGATGCCATTTCTACTTCCAAGCTTGTTTTAATTGGGAAGCTCCACCAGTGTCTACCATGGATATAAAATATTTCACTAATAATTTAATTGATCCAGCAGCAGATTTTTAGAATCTCACCACCCGCAAAGAGAAAACAAAAGAATACACTGCCTGCTTCCAGGCCAGAGATTCTTGTGACAGCCAGACCAAAGCCTATGGGAACAGCAGCCATAGCAGCTAGGAGCAGAAAACCAGAGCCCTAACATGTGATAGAGTGGACTTTGGGGCTGCTACACCATGAAACTAAGAGTCTTTTGCCCAAGCTTGGTGGAGGACTCAGAGTGTGGCGCTGGGGAGCCAAAATTGGCAAGACTAAAGAGCTCTGGTGGCCTAGTAGCAAGAAACTGCACTGCAATCCCCATTGCACATGGTTCAAAGCCACCATCTGCTCCCCAGAAAAGGATGGGCAGTCTCCTCCCATGCAATTTACTGACTCCGAAAACCTGCCGGAGGATCAGCTACTAGTCGGTTCTGACTCAATGGTACACAATAATTTTTTTTCGTGGATTGCATATAGAAATGGTAATATTGTGCTCGAGTATTTTATAAATTCTAGATATAAGTCCCTTATCAGACACATCATTACCAAATATTTTTTTCCGAGTCTGTGGCTTCCCTTTTTGCCCTGTTGGAGAAGTTTTTGGATGTGCGTAGGGATTTTATTCTTAGAAGGTCCCATTTATCTGTTTTATCCTCTCCTGGTTGGAAGTTTTTCAAGATGCTTGGAAGACTGTTTATGTTGTGGATTAGAACAAGATAAAGATAAACAACCCAGTTCATAAGTGGGCACAGCATATAAATAGACACTTAACCAAAGACGACATGCAGATGGCCAACAAACACATGAAGAAGTGTTCAAAATCCCAGCTCTGAGAGATGCAAACCAAAACAACTATATCATCTCACCTCAGTAAGAATAGCAAAATTTAACAGAACAGCAAACAACAAATGCTGACGAGGTTGCAGAAAAACTGGAACCCTTATTCACTGTTGGTAGTGTAAAATGGTGCAACCACTATGGAAGACAGTGTGGAGCTTTCTCAAAATGTTGGAAATAGATTAGACATTATTGTTATGACAGGAATCCAGAACGAAGGTAGCATAGTGGAGTGGACTTGGAGGGAGGGACTGAATAACAATGAAAGAATTTTTTCCTTTACTTTTCAAAAAGAAAAGCAAATTGGGGAGGGGTGGACAGGGAGAAAAGTGCAACAATGAATGAATGGAAATCCAAAGTCACTGTACACTTTAATTAAAATAAAATTTTTAAAAAGAAATACCATTTTATCCAGCAGTTTCACTACTGGGAATTTGTCACTATCCATTCACCAGCAACGAAGAGCTACACCCTGATGGGGGTAAGCACAATGGAGACACACCACTTCAGGAGTCATTCAGAGAGTCGATGTGGCTCAATTTTTTGAGGGGCTGCAGCTCACTTATAGCTGGTAAACAGGAAGACAGGATAGGGTGGTCTTGCAGTTGTGGGACATGCGGATTGGATAAGAGAACCTCAACCTCGTGCAGACTACTCCCAGCTCAACAGATGCGACAGCCGTCTTCCCAGGTGGCGAGCTTTCTCAAGCCAGTTCTCAAAACACAGGGGAGCTTTTTCTATCCCTTATTAAAAGCCATTGGGAGGCTTGCACTTATCCAAAGCTTAAGCGATCTGTCCTGGCCAGAGGCTATCCCTTCCTCCCCAACATTTCCCAACAGAAATATACCCTAAAGAAACCATAACTGCCACCCAAGCAGATATATTCACACCCATGTTTATTGTGGTTTTGTTCCCAGTAGCAAAGAGCTGGAACGGAACCAACCTAAGTGTCCATCAACAAATAAATGGCTAGAGAAGTTTTGCTATATTCACACAGTGGAATACTATGCTGCATTGAAAAGCAAGGAAATCATGAAATACTATATAAATTTGATTTCCCTGGAGAACATTATGCTGAGTGAAATATCTCAGTCACAAAAGGACAAATACTGCATCGTGCCACTGTTGTAAAGAATGTCTGACATCAGAGTTGGAGGGAATCTAAGAGGGGATAAATAATGTATACTGCATTGAAATAGATGACGGAGAGAACTCTTTAGGAGGAATATATGATTAGGTATTATTGTCATGACAAGAGTCCAGAATGAAAGCTGCATAGTGGAGTGGACCTTGGGTGGAGGAGGAGGGATTGTATAACAATGAAAGAATTTTATTATTTTTTTTTTTACTTTTCAAAGAGAAAAGTGAACTGAGAGGGAAGGGTAGACAGGGAGGAAAGTGTGCAACAATGAATGAATAGAAATCCAAAGCCTCAATAAACTTTCATTAAAATTTTAAAAAAGAAAGAAATGGCAATATTTTCTGTATATTGGGTTACATTACAAATTACTAGAAAAATTCACTTTTAATATTTTTAATGTCCTGGAGAAGGTGAAACCAAGCTACTACCTGAAGGTGAGGATTTTGCAACTCAGTCTCACATGTCACATATTTTGGGCATGTGGCCAGGAGGTACCAACCAGTCCTTGGAGAAGGACATCATGCATGGAAGGGTAGAGGAACAGCATGGGAGAGGAAAACTAGGATTGACTCAGTGACTGGGGGCATGGGAGTGGGATAGTTGTTTCAGAGTCAGTGGACTGGCTCAGGACAGGGAAGATTGCAGAGCCGTTGTGCATAGAGTCGCTACATATCAACAGCACATAACAACAACGTATTAATGAGCCTTCCTCCAACCCGGATGGCATGTACTTTTTTTTTTTAGCTTCTCAGAGTATTTGCTCAATGCATAGTTTGATAAGTATAGTGAAAACATAAGCCCTAATATACACCTTTCCTGATTTTATACCATTTAAATGTTTTCTGTTTAATGACTGTCTCTTTTTTTGTTGTTGTTGTTTGTTGTTATGTGCCGTCAAGTCATTTGCGACTCATAGCGACCCTATGTACAACAGCCCTAAACCTTGCTCTATCCTGTGCCAATCTCATTGCCTCTGACACACCCATCCCAATTACCCCAGTCACTGAATCAATCCACCTCATAGAGGGTCTTCCCCTCCTGCGCTGTCCCTCCACTCTACCCAGCATGATGTCCCTCTCCAAAGATCTGTCTCTCCTTACAACATGTCCAAAGTATGTTTACATATGCTTAATCAAGTTCTACGTGGACATAATCAAGTGGTTTAGAATTCCCATTCTTAAAACTATTATCCATAGTTAGTTATGATCCACAAGGTTGAATGAATGTCATGTACAGTCAATAAAATACATTTATTATACTCATTAATACATTTTTCTGGTATTCTCTACTTTCAGTTAAGATCCATCTGACATTGGCAGTGGTATCTCTCATTCTACATCCTCTTCAGAATCCACTTGAAATTCTAGAATTTCCTTATCTTTGTACTACTGAAATTGTTTTTTCATTACCTACAACACAGTTTTACTTGCTTGAGACATTAAGGATATTGTTCAGTAATTTCCACATTGTATTGGATCACATTTCTTTGGAATCAGCACAAATAAGGATCTCTTCCAGGCAATGAGCCAGGTAACTATTTACCAAATTTCTTGGCACAGTAGAGTGAACATTTCCAGCATTGTGTCCTTTGGTTGAAATGTGTCAATTTGTATTCTGTCCTGGAGACTTGATTTTCACCATTGCCTTCAGCGCAGCTTGGACTTACCCCTTTGTACCATTACTTCTTAGTCACAAACTACCTCCTGAAATAATTGAATATTGCCCAACTCTTTTTGCTACAGTGACTATACTTTTTCTTTTTTTTTTTTTTTTTGTTATTTTATGCATCATTCAGTATTCACTCTTAGAAGCATTCAGTACTGCAGCATGAGACTTGAGTCTTTTTCTTCAGGTCTTTCATCTATGTCCTTTTGGGTTTTCTAACTACAGGCCTTTACACATTTCATTATAGTAGTTTTCTTGATCTTCCCAAGTGTTGTTGTTGTTGTTATGTGCCCTCAAGTCTCTTGCAACTCCTAGTGATCCTGTGTACAAGAGCCCTAAACACCATTCTATCCTGTGCCAACCTTGCCGTCTCAAACACACTCATTCCCACCACTCCACTCATAGAATCGCTCCATCTCATCAAGGGTCTTCCTCTCCTGTGCCGTCCCTTCACTCTCCCAAATATGATGTCCCTCTCCAAGGACCAGTCCCTCCTTGCAACATGCCCAAAATATGTCAGATGAAGCTTCAGAATCCTTGACTCCAAGGAGCATTCTGGCTTCACCCTTTCCAGGACAAACCTATTTGTTCTCCTAGCAGTCCATGGTATATTCAACACTCTTGTCCAGCACCACAGCTCAAAGGCATCAATTCTCTTTCTGTCATCCCTATTCACTGTCCAACTATCCGATGCATAGCACGTAATTGCAAAGATCATAGCCTGGATCAGGCACACCTTAGTCTCCAGCCTGATGTCATTGCTCTTCAGTATTCTTGAGAGGTCCCTCATAGCTGACTTTCCTGATGCAATTTGTCTCCTGATTTCCTGGCTGCTGTTACCAAGAGTGCTGACTGTAGAGCCAAGTAAACTATCTCAATCTCTTCACCATCCATACTGATGCTGCCAATTGGCCCAGTGGTGAGAATCTTTGTTTTCTTGATGTTGAGCTTCAATCCATATTGAAGACTGTAGTCCTTGACCTTCTGCAGCAAGTGCTTCAGGTCCTCCTCTGTTTCAGCAAGCAGGGTTGTGTCATCTGCATAACACAGGTTGTTGATGATTCTTCCACCAATCCTGATGCCACATTCCTCCTGGTACAGCCCAGTGTCTCTGATGATCTGTTCTTCATACAGATTGAAAAGGTATGGAGACAAAATACATCCCTGACAGACCCCCTTCCTGATTTTAAACCATCCAGTGTCACCCTGCTCTGTTCTGATGACTGCCTCTTGGTCCAAGTACAGGTTTCTCATTAGCACAATGAAATATTCTGGGATTCTCATTCTTCTCAGAGTCAGCCATAGCTTGTTGTGATCCACACAGTCAAAAGCCTTTGCATAGTCAATGAAGCACAGATAGACATTCTTCTGGTATTCTCTGCTTTCTGCCAAGATCCATCTAACATTAGCTATAATATCCCTAGTACCATGACCTCTTCTAAATCCAGCCTGCACATCTGGCAGTTCTCTGTTGACATATTGTTCCAAATGTTTTTGAATAATTTTCTGCAGAATCTTGCTTGCATGTGATATCAATGATATTGTTCGATAATTTCCACACTCTGTTGGGTCACCTTTCTTTGGAATGGGAACAAATATCAATCTCTTCCAGTCAGTTGGCCAGCTGGCTGTCCTCCAGATTTCCTGGCACAACTTAGTGAGCACATCCAGGGCAGCGTCTGTTTGTTGAAATAAATCAATTGGTATGCTATCAACTCCTGGAGCCTTGTTTTTAGCCATTTCCTTCAGAGCAACTTGAACTTCCTCCTTCATCACCATAGGCTCTTGCTCATATGTTATTTCATGAAATTCCTCTGTGTCAGTCAATACCTTCTGATACAGTGACTCTGTGTATTCCTGCCATCTTCTTTTGATACTTCCTGGATCATTTAACATTCTACCCAAAGTATCTTTAAGTATTGCCACCCATGGCTTGAATTTGTTTTTCAACTTTCAGCTTAAGAAACGTTGTGCGAATTTGGCCCTTTTGATTTTCTGACTCCAGCTCTCTGCACATTTCATTATAGTATCTTGCTTTGTTGTCCCGAGCTGCCTTTGGAAATTTTCTGTTCAGCTCTTTGATTTCTTGGTTTCTTCCTTTCTTGAAAGCTTCCCAAGTGACTCTTTGAAATTTTTCATTTGAATCTTTTCCTACATCATTCCTTCCATTCACTTTATTTACTGTATGTCCAAACAAGTTTAAGAGTCTTTTTTGGCATCCACTTTTGTCTTTACTTTCTTTCCCATGTTTTTCTAATGACCTCTGCTTTCTTTATGTATGCTGTCCTTGTTGGCATTCCACAAGTCATCTAGTCTTAGCTATCATTGTCACACATAAATTAGTCTTTTTAAGCATAGGTGGCCTGGTGACCTCACTACATAAACTATAATAATTTTATGTGCTAAACCTTTTTGTTCATATTTTTCTTACCCACCATACACCACACACACACACATACACACACACACACACACACACACACACACACACACACACACAATTTTGGCTGAAGATTTACTGTGGGTACAAAAGAAGAACATACATTATTCTTGCAAATATTTTTTTTAAATGCCAAATACTGAATACTTGAAAAAAATTTTTAAACATTTTCTTAACTAATATATCATCTGGATTTGTTATGGCCAAAATGTTTCATAGGGGGAGAAATTTTTTAAATTTATTTTAATGAAAGTTTACAGAGACTTTGGATTTCCATTCATACATTTTGCACTTTTCTGCCTGCCCAACTCTTCCCCCTTTCACTTTTCTTTTTGAAAAGTAAAAAACAAAACAAAACAAAAAAAACCCCCATTCATTGTTATACAATTCGCCCCATCCCAAGGTCCACTCCATTACAGAGCTTTCATTCTGAACTCTTGTCATGACAATAATACCTAATCATATATTCCTCCTAAACAGTTCTCTCCCTCATCTGTTTCAATGCGGTTTTATTTATCCCCTCTTGGTTTCCCCCAAACTCCTATGTCAGACCCACTTTATAACAGTGGCACTATGCAGTATTTGTCCTTTTGTGACTGAGATATTTCACATATTTTGGAGATGTTGCTGTTATTATGTTATTGTT
This sequence comes from Elephantulus edwardii, assembly GCF_000299155.1. NCBI lineage: Eukaryota > Metazoa > Chordata > Mammalia > Macroscelidea > Macroscelididae > Elephantulus > Elephantulus edwardii. Next base: position 3,898,505 of record NW_006399821.1, on the reverse strand, counting down.
ATGTGCCGTTTAGTCGCCTGCGACTCATAGCGACCCTATGTACAACAGCCCTAAACTCGGCTCTGTCCTGTGCCAATCGCACTGTCTCCGATACTCCCATCCCAATTATCCCAGTCACTGAATCAATCCACCTCATAGAGGGCCTTCC
>NW_006399821.1:3870446-3894542 GCF_000299155.1 Elephantulus edwardii | reverse complement strand
TCAGCTGATGGTAGTTCCTTATGTTGGGATCAGTGTCTCTGAAGTTTAGTCGCAATATTTATCGGTCAAAGGTGATGCATCCTGTAGAATTGCTGCGTAGATAGCGGCCCTCGGGCCGGAACAGATGTCACGGGCTTTTGGCGTCTCTGATTACCTGAGAAAATAGGGTGGGTCTGCGGGGTCTGATGGCTGTCCTGTGAGGTGCCCAACTTCAGCTAGTCAGAGCTGAGCCTCTGTGCTTAGAAAGGTGGAGAAATAGTGACAGAGAAGACCCTCAACCAGGTGAATTGACACAGCATAGCCTTGAGTGTGTTGGAGATTGTGAAGATGGCACAAGATAGGACAGTGTTCTGACTGGTTGTTCTTATGGTTGCTCTGAGTTGTACTTGACTTGACAGCACCTAACAACATCCCTTTTTTAGTAATAACTCTCTGCTGGGAAATAATGGCTCATCTTTGTAACACCTTAGTAGATATTATCATAGTGTTAGCCATCACATTTTAATTCTGATTATTGGCTAATTCCAACTAAAAACCAATCCTCATGGTTTTTACAGAGAGAAGGTTATAATAGGTTCTTTCTAGATCAAAAATACCCTAATGAGCTCTGTAAATGTGTTTCTTCCTTCTGAATGTTTTCTACATAGTTCCAGTGGAAATGAAATTGTGCAATGTTAACCTATGATGAAGTAATGTAGTGATTCATGCTTCAGATCTTCAAAAGCACACCTCTAACAACCCAAAGAATGAAACTAGGCAGCCTTGTGGTCAGTCTTATTCTGACATGATATTAAAAAAGAAAAAAGTCCACCTCCATAAAGGCATTGAACATCCATTGTATGCAGCCTACAGCATCAAGAAGAGTTGGCAAATGGTGTCAATCCTATGATACAAAGCCACTGAGCCTGAAGCACTCCCACACATCTCCCCAAATGCCTGCAAAATTGTTTTCTTTCTGTCTTTTTATTATTGTGTTTTCTTCTGTTTTTAAGAGGCAGCAAGTTCCATTTATTGATTGGTAGAAGGCTGTCTTTACCATTGAGCGCTGGTAGCCTAGTAGGTAAGAAATTGTGTTGTCAACCCAAAGGCAGGTGATTCGAATCCACCAGCTGCTCTATGGGAGAAATTGTGCACTTTATAGCCTATGAATACCTACTACGGGGCCAACTATGAGGTGGTCCAAACTGGAAGCCATTAAGTTGTTTTGAGCTGACAAGTCTACTGAGACCTTCCGTCTTTATCCAAAGGGCCACAATTGAGGATATATTTGACTTCCTTCTAGGATGAGGCACTCCTTAGCCACCATGTCTACAAAATCCTCCATATTAAATTTGATCAGGCCCTACTTCTTGGGTCTGTGGATCTTCTGCTATGCTGAGAACTTGACTTTGACTTTACGTAAGAACAGATTTGCATGCTTCTTTCTATAATATGACTTGGTTAATGTGGACCTTCACCACTGTTTTCCAGTGGCACCTAGAATAACCTTGTAGAGCCTCTCAGCGTCATAGGATAGCATCTTGTTGATGCAGGTCACATGGAAGGGTGGAGCCCACTTGGTCATGAAAGCAGCCTTTGTCACACTCCACCTGTAGACCAAATACAGCCAGCCTCCAAGCTGCCGAAGAAAGCTACTCACATTCATCCAACACGATATGACCACAGAGTCTGCCTTTTTCTGAGCCACATCAAAGATGCAGGTCTCACCAACAAAGGCACTGCTGCCAAAGCAGGACCGTGGCTTCTTAAAATACAAGGAATCTCAGGCATGGCAGCAGCCCATGGCAATACTAGTATCTTTTCTGAAGGGGAAAAAAGCCCAAAATGATTTTTTTTCCCCCTTTACTTGACATCCAGCCAGATCTAACACTTCTTGTCTTCCCAGTGACCTGGACCTCTCTGTTCTCCAACTTAGCACACGAAGATCCAGTCAACACTATTATACTCTCTTATAGGGTGTGGAGAAAGAAACTTGTGAGTGCTTACTAACAAATTGTTTTCATCTCTGTCATCATTTTCTGCCATATCATTATGGTTTGAAATGTTAAAAAGTTGATAATTTGAAGTAGCCTACTTGTTTAACATAAAAGACAGCTTTTATTATAACACATTTTACTTCCTCAGTCTATTTTGCTGATTTTGGGGCCCTGGCTAAAGTGAAGAAGTTTCTGTATTTTCCATGAGAATAGTCCATGTAGCCTACTCCTCACCACTGCCCTACCCCTACCCAGTCCCCCTGTTGTTATAATTCTAGGGCCAACCGCATGGATAAGGGGCAAAAAATGGGAAACCAGAAAGGATTTAAAAATCACCCGAACTAACACTACCGTGTTTTTTTTCTTTCACTAAATACCAAAAAATGTTTTTGGTCTCTGTGATGAATGTGGTTTAAATTTTGTTTGATGTATGTATTTGAAGCACAATAATGTGAATTACAGGGACCTCTGGTGGCCTAGTCTATAGGTTCATAGGGAGTTGCACTGCTTATCCAAAGGCTGCCCCTCTCTGGTAGTTCAAATTTATTAGCAACTTCAAGAGAGAAAAGTAGACAGTCTTCTCCCATGCGATTCATGCCTTGGAAGTCCAATGGAGAGTCAGATATGAGTTTGTTGTGACTCCACAGCAATGAGTTTATTTTTCATTATGAGTGGCAGGCTGCATTTCAGGTAGCTTGTGCTAATGTTTTCTAGTTTTCTCTATTGTGTATTTTCAGTAGTGATTATATTTCAATCTCTTAAAGTGACAAATATTTTGTTAATGATTCTTCTTCCAATCCTAATTTAACATTCTTCTTATATTGTCCGGCGTCTCAGATTATTTGCGCAGTTTAAAGATTGAGTAGGTATGATGAAAGCATCCACCTCTTTCCTGATTTCATACCACAAAATACCCCCTATTCTATTAAAAATAACTGTCTATGTGTCTATGTACAGGTTATGCAAGAATATAGCTGAGTGTAAACTTCTCATTCTTTTCATTGTTATCCATAATGTCCTATTATCCACACAGACAAGTGTCTTTCCGTAGTCAATAAAACACACGCAAATAACTGATATTTTCTGCTTTCTGCCAAGATCTATCTGATATCTGCAATGATAACCTTCATCACACATGCTCCTGAGTCTGCCTTGAATTTCTTATAGTTTCTTGTCAATGTACTGCTGTAACCATTTTTAAATTCTCTTAAAATTTTACTTAGATACATTATCATTTATGCTGTTCAATAACTTATGCATTGATTAGATCACCTTTCTTTGGGGTGGGCACAAATGTAGATCTCTTCCAGCCTGTTAGCCAGGTAGCCTTCTTTCAAATTTGTTGACATGGATCAGTGAGCACTGTAACCACTTTTTGTTGAAATCTTTCAACTGATATTCCATCAATTCCTGCAGTCTTGTTTCCCAGTGCCTTTAACACACTTGGACATCTTTCTTCAGTAATATTGCCTCTTCAACTTCTGAAATTATTGACCATGAGCCAGTTCTTTTTGGTATATTGACTTGCTTGAGATTTTTTCGTTTGGGAGTTTCCCTTCTCCCCCTCCCCCCATATTTTTTTGATGTTTTTTACAACATAGCATTTGCTCACAGAATCTTTCAGTTCTTTCAATTCAAAGCTTGAAGGTTTTTCTCCTTTTCAGATCGTTCAGTTTGAGGTTACTAAGGTTCTTCTCCCCCCACTTTTTTTCCTAACTCGAGGCCTTGTACATTTCATGTTAATAGTCTACTTTGTTTTCTTGATCTGCTCTTTGAAATTGTCTATTCTGCTCTTTTCCTTCTGGTTGATATCATGAAGGAAAAGAGTACTTTTAGGTACTGTGTGTTCAAAGGTAAGTTTTAGAGTCTATTCTGACATCAGATTTGGTCTTTTCTTTCATTCCTTTCTGATTAATGACCTTTTGCTTTCCTCATATATAGATGTCCTTGATGTTATCCCGCAACTTTTCAGCCCTTAATGTTCAATGTGTCAAATTTGGCTTTGAGATACTATCTGAATTCCACTGTCATATATCAAGGATGTATTTTGGTACTAGTGAATTTGTTTTCATTTAATTCAGCTTCAATTTGAGCTTGTATGTGATTGATTTGTCATTATTCAAGATAAGTAAGAAAACTTACTTAAAACTTGGATTGCAAAGTAGCTTCTTTGGTTCTACGGAACCCTGATGTGCAAATGATTAAGCAAGTACTCATAAGTAAAAGGCCAGAGACCCAAATCCACCTAGCCACCAATTTGAAGTAAGATCTGGTGACCTGCCTCCATTAAAATGACAGTAAGAAAACCTTTTGGACCTCTACTACTCTATTACATGCAGGTTAAAAACTTGTGTCTTTAAGAAAATATGTAATGACTGTGTTTCTTCAGACTTGACTCAGTGACTCCCTTTAACAACAATATGTTTGGGTCTAGGTATGTAGAAAAAAAAGTGACTCCTAAAATATACCCATTATTAGGTGCCATCCAGTTGACCAAGACTCATAGTGACCTTATGAATGGCAGATTTTTGGTAAGAGTTTTGTTTTTCCTCCTTGCCTTGTAAATACATGTAATGGGTCTCTTGGTTGTTTTTTGTTGGTTTTTGTGTGTGTGTGTTTTTTTAGCTGAGTTGGAAAATGAAGTAAATGAAAGAATTGAACCAAATTATCTGAGTCTAGACTAAACCTGCCAATTCTTTTCCCCCCATGCAGTTTCAAGAGAATTCCATTGAATTAATATTTCTCATAATAAAATCAGTTATGTTTCAAACCTGCCTCAAGATTCTCAGATACTTTTGATCCAAGCACAACAGCCTATTGCTGTGAAGTCTGTTGAACTTGGCAGTGAGGGTGTAGGGACTGAGAGTTTGTGTTTGAAGTTCGCTTGCTCCACTGCCTGCTCATCAATATTTTAGGACAGCTGGTATTCTCTGAAAATCAACTTCTTGAACAAAAATAAAATCTTTGCAGGGATTCTGCCTCTACTGAGATATTATGCCTACAATATTACAACATTGTAAAAAGTCTCCACTGCCTTTAAGAATATTCTTAGAGGTGGCTCACCTTGCATTCTAGTTTGCCAGGAGAGGAATAGTTGACTATGACAGTTCTTTAGAGGCTATTAACAGTGGAGTTCTGCCCCCTGCCCTCACCCATTCCATGAGGTGGTGTGTGTGTGTGTGTGTGTGTGTGTGTGTGTGTGTGTGTGATCTACACCACCTCCTGCAAGAGTGGCTTGGCCAGAGCAGCAGTGAGAGAGCTGCAGGAGCTAGCCCAGGGGTTTGGCTTCCTTAGATGGGCACTCAGTGTAGTTGAGGTTGAAACCAACAACATCCATCCAGGACACAGGCAGGAGTCCAGGAAGATGAGCTTAAAGAGCAAAGGGTCAGGGCTCCAGCCAGGGCTCTGTAATATGATACCAGAAATCCTAGCCAAGGAGAATAGCAACAAGGGGCCAGGACCAGGCAGCAATACTGAGTGAAGGCAGGACCACCAACCACAGGAATGCAGCTTGTTCTGAACTCTGTCCATACAAGCATCAAGCGGGCAGGGCCACAGTTTAAGGCCAAGACCAGAAGGTGGGGACTCAAAACTGTGCCTGAGCAAGCAACTCGTTTACCAGGTCCTGCCTGAGCTCCTTGAAACTCAAGAGCTCTTCTTACCACTGCTTAGATCCCAACATGTCCTATTACCAGGCTGTTGTCAGACTTCTGATTCTTGCATCTCTATACTCTTGTGCCCCCGCCCTGTAAGATCTGCACCCCCAGCCCTGGACCATCCAACAGCCCTGGATGTTCTTTACTTGCAGCACAGGCTGAAGAAACTCCACTCTGGTGGGAATTCTTCTTGCTCAAACTGCTCATGGAATGAGATGTGAAATGAAAACAAATAACCTGGTTCTGGTTTTTAGAATTTAAAGTTTGATACCTTGGTGCGACAATTTATAAATGGAGGCAGGCGTGGGAGATGTGCAGAAAATGGTGGTCCACAGTATATCCCCACAGCCCTTCTATGATTCTGCCATCCCACTTGGTATTTTGAGGGAAAAGTGCAATGTCAGGAGGTAGCTGATCCTGACTAAGGAGGAGGTTCTGGGCTATGTCCCTCATGTCACCCTTCTTATGTCCCTGATTCTGATTAAGGAGGAGATACTACACCGTATCCCTCACATCAGCCCTTTCATTTCCCTGATTCTATCTAAAGAGGAGATGCTGGACTATGTCTTTCAAGAACCCTTCTCATGCAAACACTTAAGAACACCTACCTGTGTTCCTTCTCACATATGTAGGGAGTTAGGCGGGAAAGGTGAGGAGGGAAAGAATAGCTTCTCTGTCCCCTTTTTGGACAGGTGTCCTGTGTGCCTGAGTTTGAGAGGCAGAGTGCTCCAGGGAGCTCTGGGATAGAGGTAAGAGCCAGTGGACACGTCTCTAGGAAGCTTTAGGACCCATAATTCACTCTGGCATTCCTGGCTAGTTGATGCTAACTGGTGTCAGCTTTGCTGCCTGAGTAAACTTGTGCTCCACTGGGTTCTCTGAAGCTGGTTTTCCAGGTTGTCCAGCTCGTAACCACCACCTGTGGCTAGGAGCTGAGCACTTGACCCATGAGCCACCCAGGACTTGTCTGCTGCTGTGTGAACTATACCTTAACCCCATACTATCACCACGTAGTGACACACATGCCAGCTGAAACACCAACACTAACAAGAGTCCATAGTGGGCTGCATGGTGCCAGCCCAATATTACAGATGAGGAAGGAAGCAATGATTAGAAATAATTAGTTAGAAAACATGACTTTCATCCTTCTATATGAAGTACAGTTGTCAAAATGTACCTTTTCATACATGCCAGCTGTAGAATGCACACTGAGGATTACAAAAACAAGCTTTTTTCTTTCTGGAAACACATCACCTCTTCTGAAGGCATGGTTGTGATTCCTGGCCAAAGGGAGCTGCTTCGTGGGTCTGTCCTCAAATACAAATCCCAGGATTGCAGTCATAGGGTGCTGTCCCATCCTTGGGCCGACCCGGCCACTCCTCCCCTCTGCCCACCTGCCATCCAATCAATGGGAGGTGGGCACACAGGAGGGGAGCGCCCCAAGTTCCCACACAACTATCAGGGAAATGAGATTCTATCCAGCTGGTCTGATAATGGTGTAGTGTCAGCAGTTCTAACATCCCTAATATGACAGGATACGTGGCTCACTCTGGTCGACATCCTGAGCAAATGAAAAGCATATTCCATTCAATTATAGTGTGGCCATCAATGTTGTTGTTATGTGCTGTCGAGTTGCTTGCAACTCATAGCGACCCTATGTACAACAGCCCTAAACTCTGCTCTATCCTGTGCCAATCTCACTGCCTCTGACACACCCATCCCGATTACCCCAGTCACTGAATCAAGCCACCTCATAGAGGGTCTTCCCCTTCTGCATTGTCCCTCCACCCTCCCAAGTATGATGTCCCTCTCCAAGGACTGGTCTCTCCTTACAACATGTCCAAAGTATGTCAGACAAAGCCTCAGAATCCTTGCCTCCAAGGAGCAGCCTAGTCTAACACTCTCCAGGATGAATCTGTTTGTTTTCTTGGCAGTCCACGGTACATTCAATACTATTCTCCAGCACCACAGCTCAAAGGCATCAATTCTCCTTTTATCCTCCTTAGTCATTGTCCAACTCTCTGATACATTAACAAGTGATTGCAAAGACTGTATCAGACACACCTTAGTCTCCAGAGTGACACCATTGCTCTTCAGCTGTCCTTGGCCCTCTGCAGCAAGCATTTCAGGTCCTCCTCAGTTTCAGCAAGCAGAGTTGTGTCATCTACGTAACACAGATTGTTTATGGATCTTCCACCAATCCTGACGCCACACTTCTCCTCACAGAGCCTAGCCTCTCGGATAATGTGTTCTGCATACAGGTTGAAAAGATATGGAGATAGGACACATCCCTGGCATATGCCTTTCCCAATTTTGAACCATGCAATTTTTCCTGCTCTGTTCTGACGACTGCCCATTAATAAGAAAGAGAGTGTGCTTTCTTTACCTCTTCCAAGGATCAGTATTGCATGCAATACTTTAATGTTTCATTCCATTTTATTCCCTTCTTTTGAGAGGAAGGGAACAACTAGAACATTTCTAGGGCATTTCCTGTCTCAGAACATTCCTAATCATACATATGCACCACAATAAGCTGGAACGTATCCGCAGGGTCCACTACACTGGGTTCTTGTTCTTGTTGTTGTTATGTGCCTTCGAGTCATCTGTGACTCACAGTGACCCTATGTACAGCAGCTCTGAACCCTGCCATATCCTGAACCAGTCTCACTGACTTCAACCTACCTAATATCATTGCCCCTGGTTATCTTGTCAATCCATCTCATCTGGGGTCTTCCTCTCCTGTGCTATTCCTCCACCCTTTCAGGCATGATATCCTTCTGCAAGGACTGGTCCCTCCTGGCCACTTGCCCAAAGTGTGAGACAGAGCTTCCAAATCCTTGCCTCCAAGGAGAAACTTGGTTTCACCCTGTCTAGAACAGACTTATTTGTTCTACTGGAGGTCTATGGTATATTTAAGACTGTTCTCCAGCACCACAACTCAAAGGCATCAATTCTTCCTCTGTCATCCTTAGTCATTGTCCATCTTTCCTATGCACAGCAAGTAATTGTGAAGGCCATGGCGTTGATCAGGTGCACCTTAGTCTCTAGACTGACACCATTACTCCTCAGCGATCTTGAGAAGTCCCTGACAGCTGACTTCTCCAGTGCCATTTATCTTTTGATTTCCTGACTGCTGGTGCCAAGAGTGTTGATTGTGAAGCTGAGTAAGCTGAGATTTTTAACAACCTCAATCTCTTCTGTATCTATCATGGTTCTGCCAATTGGTCCAGTGATGAGAATATTGTATTCTTGGTATTAAGCTTCAGTCAATATTGAAGATTACGGTCCTTGACCTTCTGCAACAAATGATTCAGGTCCTCCTCAGTTTCAGCAAGCAATGTTGAATCGTCTGCACAACAGTTTGTTGCATTACAAACAGACTTATGCTGGTCAAAAACAGCCTTCACCCAGCCTCCTATCCATTGTCATTGTCACTCCCATTTCTGCTCAGAGTAAAAGCCAACTTTATTCCCTCTCCCCTTTGTTTGTATCACTGTGGTTGGATGTGTGAGTATAGTGTGAGAGAGAAGGTTAGGAGAAGGCCTGGATAATGCCTTGGGCTACCATGAGCCTGGGACTGAGTTAAGTTCTGGAAATACAACTCCTAAAACATGTGATTATGTTTGGTTGAGGAGAAATATGCTGCATTAGTGTTGGAAGGTCAGAACTGGGCCCAGTACAGTGGGAGGCATAAAGGAAGGTCCACTTCAGACATTTCCCAGCCCAGAGCCCAGCAGGCTAGCAGCATTTACTGTGGGAGGCCCAGAGGAAGAGATGATTATGAGTGGCTCTGCTTGCCTCTGACTGTGCTAGTGTGTGAAGAAAGGGCAGGCCAAGTCTTTTTCTTTGTGGACCCCTGGAACTCACAGCCCTCTACCTTCTCCAGTGGCAGCCTGGGGACTACTCCCCACCTGTATAGTGACAGGACAAGGCTAACCCTGGCCAGCCAGTGAGGAACCTGAACCGGAGAAAGCAGAGTTTAGGAGTGGGAAACCACTTCCAGGCCATATCTGCCCAGGAGAGAAGGAACGAGAACCCTGACAGCCACGTTTTCATTCTGTGTTCTGCGTGAGAGCTGGCGTGGCCTGGCCTAAACTGCTCTCGCTGGCTGTCGACGCACTTTGAGGTCTAAGCTGCAGACGTCAGCAGGCTTTTTCCTGGCTGGCAGGAAGGGAATGTTCCCTCCATTGACAGACAAAAATAATGGATTTGGGGCAAGTCTGGGCATTCAAAGGTTGTAGCGAAAATTAATGGAGGGCCATACTAACTCATGTTACGTTAATCCTGCATTTTGGAGCTCTGAGCTGAATTTCTGCTTTATGGCATGTTTCACAAATGCACATATTTTCGATCTTGGAGCACTCAGAGCAGGAGTGAGTTACAGGTCAGGAAAGACAGCCCTCTGCTGTGGAATCCACCACCCCGGCTGTCACGCCACCCTGTGTAACGCCTGCCCACGCTGCATGTGCAGTCTCCCTGAACTTTAACATCAGCTCATTTATCTTTCAGGTGTGATAATAATTGACTTCAATCAGTATTCCATTATCCTCAACAGGCAATTATCCACATTGTCACTTCTGCGTTTGCTCTTTTGACCTTGGGGTCACACAGGCCCTGGTGTAACCAAATCCAGCAAAATTATTCCCCTACCTGTCATAGAAACAGTCATCCCGGCGAAATTAGGCCCAAGGGGGCTTTTCCTGAGGTGTTGAGAAGGCCAGTCTAACTCGATCCTTTATTCAGCTCTTTAAGGAATGCAGTACTGTTTTGGCACTCTATCAAAATAAAACAAAGTTCCATTTTTCAGCGTTCTTTTTTTTAAACGTGCACCCTTATACTTACAAATGCTTCTTTGTGGCCTTCTTTATTGAAATTTCCATTCAGCTCTTCCATCTGTTCGCTGTGTTTACCACTATTTCTCAGGAAAGAATTTTGCATTTTACCTTTATTTGGGGTGTAAGGTCATAAAACTGTCTGGATTATTTCAGCTATATTTATACCAAACTTAATATTGCTTCTTTAACAGGTTTAACGTCTTTAATTCTCTGGTTTTTTATTCATAGTGAACAGTTCTGAGAATGGTTTGTATTTTATAAGGAGGAAGGCACTTTATGCCCTGCTATCCCTGCTGTGTGCTCCAAAGAAGATCACGTCCCACAAATGAGAATTTCTTTCAAAGAATCTCTAAGTAAGCTCTGCTTCTCCTTCACACACCACTGATGTGCAGTATTGCATTTCAGGAGCAAAGTACTTACTCCACATTCCTCCTTTTCCTACAAGCATTCGTATTCTTAGGATCTTAGAAAAATCTTTCAAAGTTAATGGTTATCACACCCACTACTGAAGTGGTGTCTCCCAGATGGAGGTGAGCTCTCTATATATGTTGTTGTTGTTCGATGCCTTTAAGTCAACTATGAGCCATAGCAACTTTGTGAAGAATAGATTTAAACTATGCCCTATACTGAGGCATCCTCACAATCTCTACCATGCTTGAGCCTATTATTACAGTCACTGTGTTAATCCATCTCACTGAGAGTCTTTCTCTCTTTCCCTCACTTTCCATATTTCTCAGCAAGATGTCTTTCCAAGAACCCTCTCCTGACAACATGCCCAAAGTATGTGGGATAGACTTTCACAACCTGCCTCTGATGAGCACCCTAATTACACTTTCTCCAAGAAGCTCCTGCCTCTTGGTTGTTAGTGCAACTTTGTACCCACTAGCCACTGAAGTCTATGCCTAAAGTCCTGTAGAGTCTCCAGACTCATGCTGCCCCATGTGTGCCAAAGAAAGACTGTGCTCCAGAGAGCTTTCAGTGGCTGATTATATCACATATAAAATATTATACAGGTTTAAATAATATTTAAAATATCATTGTCTCTACCTATATGTGTCTGCATATATTGTCTGTATATATGTGTATGTTTATGTGTGTATCAATCTCAGTTCACCTCATTGTGATCAAGTCAGAACTGATTCATTCCTGACCCTCCAGTGGGTTTTCAAAGGGTGTAAATTACAGGGGAGGAGATCGTCCATCTTTCTCCCATGAAGCAGCTGGTGGATTCAAGCCACTTACTTATCTTTGGGTTGGCAGCACAACTCCTTACTCATTGGATCACTAGAGTGTGTATGTGTCTTCTTCCAAGGACTGTCTCCTCCTCAACTTTCAGTCACAGAGGAAACAATTGAAAATATGGATCAGGTGCACCTTGATCTTTAAATTGGCATCCTTGCTCTTTAAGGCTTTAAATTGTCCCTAACAATTTTCTCCAATGCAACATATCTTTTGATTCCCTGGCTACTTCTTCTAAGGATGTTGATTGTGGATTCAAGCAAAATGAAATCGTTGGCAAGTTCAGTCTTTTCTCCATCATGATGTTGCTTATTGGTCCAGAGGTGAGGATTTTTTTTCCTGATGGTGAGGTGTCATCTGTATTAAAGGCTGCATAGTTTTTGCTATTGTTTACCACAACAGTGTAGCTAAAATTCCAGAAAATGTGGTAACATCAGCAATGATAACAACACCAATGGCAATGAAAACAGAAATGTGTGCTTGGATTCCCTATAAATAAACCCACGTGTAATAGAGTAACAGTGGCAGCTCTAGCTGGATCCCATTTGAGGCTGTCAAAAATAAATTAATGTAGAATTTAAGTCTTCTGGATATATATAAGCTGGGCTACAAAAAAAAGTTTTTGTTTTTATGACTAACTACAGAGATATTTTTATAAAAATAAGAAATTCCTCCTGACACACTATACAAAAGTTTTATAGACAGTCATGTTGGAACCTCGGACAGTGACAGTGTTCCCCACTCCATCCCCATAATGATGTCATCACCTGCAGCCATGCACTACCACTCACACTTGCTCAGTTTCCAACTCTTTCCTCCGAGCCTATGCTTGAGGAGCCCTCTACAGCTTCCCTGGCCTCCCTTCCTGATGGGGAGACTCTTCCATGCTTGCTTCTGCTTGAGCTGTTCTGTGGCAGGTTGATGGAAAAGAGCCCATGTTTCCCTTATATGAGTATTTCCTGTGTCAGCATCCCTCAGGACAGATATGTTGACAGCCTGGGAGAAGCAAACTAAAGCAGCCCTAGGAGATTTGGTTAATTGCAAATTGTGAATTCTCAGACTGAGGTCAAGCCTAGAATGTGTCTGTGTGATTCTTAGACAATACTCAATCTTTAGGCCTGTGCCCTTTGAATAGTGCTCCACATCAAGTACCAGCCATAAAGCTCTGCATGTCTTACTTCCAAGTTCCCCTTCTCTGTGTTTGTTAAAGACACATTTTTACTTTCCACTATAAAAACAAACAAAAAAATCTTTATTCACGCTTAGCAAATTTTATGGAAAAATTGTTTGTAAACATAGAGACCATCATCTTTTGTTCATGTGTTTTAAAGTTAGAGGATACTTTCTTTGTATTCTGAAGAGAATAATATTTTACACTCTAAGCAACACCATTTTGAAAGAAAAAATGAGTCCATTTCTTGCATCTCATCTCACTACAAGGAAGATGCTTGGTAAGAAACTGCCTTCTTACTTCTCCACAGTATGGCAGCTCCTTATAGGCACGCTTCAGGAAAACCCATGGGCTTTCAAACAATAGCCTCAGCTAGTAGGTCCAGGATAATTGACGGCTGGAGACACCATTCTTAATAACATCTAAGGCTTGTAGCAGGTAGCAGGGGAGTATCTTAACATAAAAAACCCAAACAAACAAATATACAACTAATTGTTCATCAGAATTTAAAAAAAAAAGAAAAGGTACCTTTTTCTAATTCATAGAAAGATGTCTTTGAGCTAGAAACAACCCTTACAAATGGTGGTGTTTGTAAAGTGGTTATCTTAACATTTATCTAGTCTCAATTCTTCAAACATCTCTGTATTCTGTACAAATGGAAGCCCCAGAGAGGAGTCATGGGATCTTTGTGTGATCAAGCATATAAACTTCCTACAGCTGACACATATACTCGCTTGCATAGTTCCTCAACCTCTATACTGTTGTTGTTGTATGCCATCAAATCAGAAACGACCCATAACTAATCCTCTAGCAGCTTTTCAGAGACAGTTAATCGCACAGGAGAAGATCACCCATCTTTCTCCCATGGAGCAGCTGGTGAATTCAAACTATGTGCTTTTGGGATTACAGTCCAATTTCTTAACCACTATCATTGGATGTTATAAATTTTCATTCTAGAGCTATCGCCGACAAACTCATACTCCGGACGAAGCTTCACACAAGAAGAAGCCAGGGAGCCTCCCATTAGAAATGGCCAGTACCTTCCTTTGCCACCAGGATGATCAACCAGTCAGCCAATTCTGGCCGTTCCTCTAACAAGCTGCTCATATTTAACTCTGAAACGCAATCTCTTTTCCTCCATCCTAAGGTCATCTAAGGCCTTCTCACACTCTAAAATAATATACAATTCACTCAGAGTGGCTGATAAAGTAAGGTTAATTTCAGTCATCAAATATGAATATTTGCTTCTTTATAAGAAAGAAAAACTTTGGAAGTTTTTCCATTTTCTGTGCAGGTCAAGTGAATTCTGTGTGGCATTAGTTACCATGCTTTTCTGAACTGTAAGGCATTGCACAAGTGTTTTCAATGTGAGCCATAGCCTGTAAACATTCTTCCTAGATACTGGTGAGACAGAGAGAGAGAAAGAGAGAGAGACTGAGACTGTCTGTCTGCACCCTCACACAGTCGTCATTTGTACATACTGACGGGCCCTGACCCATTTTAATCGCCTGTTGAGAGAGCACATGATGTTTTATTTTACAAAATATGAAAACTATCTGCAGCTGTGAAGGCATCACCCTCATAATTCATCTGCAAACCTGCCTCTCTTACTTGTGGGATATACCCCATATCTCATATCAACTCATTACTCTGTGTGTCCTCCATGGATGCTGAGAGATCCCATGATAGATGCTTAAAACAAGGATGTTATGTCCGCAAGAGGGGGAGGTTAAGCCTGTGACAGGTGAGTGATGAGGCACCAGTGAGTTGAGAAGACAGTATATCTCTCCACACCAGATAATATACTGTGCTTGATTCTGTAGCCATATTTATATTAACAATATACCGAAGGGAAGAGATGAGGGAAGTAGAATCTTTTTGTCTCTGATACATTTATTCTTGAGACCTTTCTTCTAGTATGTTCAGTGATCTTAGGGAATTTTGTAAGCAGCAGCAGTGACCATAGCCACTTCTCCCAAGATTTTCCTGAGTTAATTTTTAAAATCTATCATGCTAATGTAGATATTCAGTCTTAAGTTATTTCTAAGTTTCAAATTGAAGCTTCCATTTAAAAATTTCATTTACTTGCTCTTTCTTAAAAATGTATTGTGGATTAAACTTGTACCTTAATAATAAATACTTTAAGATATTCATAAACTATTGATTTGGTATTTTAAAAATCAAAGTTTCATGTTTCCATGTGAAATTTCCTGTATCTTTTCCAAGGAGAACCAATCTTTATTATCCAGACAAGTAGAATGGCTAGGAGTCATTCACTAGGCATTATTAGCAGAGGTCTGGACCAGCCTGTCCTCTAACAGTCTACACAGCACGGACCATACTTTGGAACCACCCTGTTTGGTCATGATTGCTCATTTCTGCTGTCCTGTCCTGAGATTATCACTATCTACACTCGGATTTTCCTCTGAGACGACCCCCAAATGGAAGGGATACCGTTTTCTCCTTCTCAATACAACTTTGCTCTTTGTGATTCTAAGACTCCCAGAAACCTGTTGTGAAAATGTTTAGCAAAAGTTCACTTTTCTTGACCAACAATCTGGCATCCAGACCACTAAACATTCTGAGCAGTGAACAAGACTTCAGTTAATAATCGTTTTAGAAAGCGTTGTCTTTGAGGAATCTGTAGGTCTGTTATGTTCTTCTTTCTTTTTCCCTTTTTGCTCAGTCAGCTTTCACAAGTATATGAGACTACTGTTATCCATAAGATGAAACTAAAATAATACTCTGTCAAAACTTTACTGTGTGAAAGTCTTGAAAAGCAGAGTGTTAAGTAATTGTATGATGTTTACCTCTAAATAGAGTAAATGGTATCATGAGTTCAAATCATCGTCGTGGTGGTGTTAGATGCCATTGAATCAACTATGACTTATAGCAACTAAGGGCTAAGAAACAGAGGAGACCTTTAGGTTTCTATCATAGAAAGGCCCATTCCACACCCCAGAAAAGTATCAGTGAGGGAGCACTGATTGGCTTGTGGAGAAAAAGCAGAGTTTAGCCAACATTTCTTGAGTATATTCTGTGTACAAACTACCACAACAGATGCTGTGGGCAATAAAGATGTCAGTGATGTTGTTGTTCAATGCCATCAAGTAGACTACAACTTACAGTTACCCTGTGAACAACAGATCTTAACCTTGCCCTACCCTGTGCCATCTTTCTAGTCACTGTGTCAGTCTGTTTTGTTGAAGGTCTTCCTCTCAATCTAATGCTCCATTTTTCTTCTCATGATATCTATCTCAAAGAACTATTTCCTCCTAAAAATATGCCCAAAGTAAGTGAGATAAAGTTTCACCATGTTTGTCTTTAAGGAGCACTCTGATTGCACTTCCTTCAAGACAGATTTCTATGTGCCTTTGGCAATCCATAGCATGTTGTTGTTGTTGATTGCCTTTGAGTCAAGCACGACTCATAGTGACCCTATGATCAAAAGGCCTGAAGCCCCTCTACAACTATCAACATTTATCAAAGTTCATAGAGTTTCTGGAGGCATGTTATTTAGGAAGTGGATGCCACTCCTGCTTCCAAACCTGTCATAGTATGTTATTGTTGTTATGTGCCATTGAGTCACCTGCAGTGTATAGCTCTGAATCCTTCCCTGTCCTGAGCCATTCTCACTAACTCTGACACACCAGCTTCCATTGCCCCAGTTACTGTACCAATCTATCTCATCTGGGGTCTCCCTCTCCTGCACTGTCTGTCCACCCTTCCGAGCATAATGTCCTTCTCTAAGGACTGATCTCTCTTGGCCACATGCCCAAAGTAAGTGAGGCAGAGCTTCAAAATCCTAGCCTCCAAGGAAAGATTTGGTTTCACCCTCTCCAAGATAGACCTATTTGTTTTCTTGGCAGTCTATAATATGTTCAAGACACTTCTCCAGCACCACAACTTGAAGGCATCTATTCTTCTTCAGTCATCCTTAGTCATTGTCCAACTTTCTGAAGCATAACAGGTAATTGAGAAGACCATGGCCTGGAATATATACCATGGTATATTCTATTCAATACTCTTCACCAGTGCCACATTTCAAAGGCATTGGTTCTTGTTTGGTCTTCTTTATTCATTATCAAACTTTCAGATGCCTAAGAAGCAATTGAAAATATTATTGCTGTCAGAAATATTCTGAAATTTGCTCTTAAATGTAATTAATTATCAAGGGAATCATTGAAATAGTGAAATAAAAGCAATGAACAGAGAGTCTAAAGTGTGGCATCAACTATTTTGAGGGAATATGCTGAGAAAATCAAAAGGAAGAACCTAAGCATTTATCAAGCTAAAAAAATATAAATAAAACTAAACAAAAAATACTAGCCTCAAATTACATTATTGAAAGATTCAATGAGTAAAATATTGAAAACTATAGGAATCATAAAAATAAGATAGTTGTTTTGTTGTTATATACCATCAAGTCTCCTGTGACTCATAGTGACTCTATGTCCAACAGTTCTGAAGCCTGCCGTATCCTATGCCAGTCTCTCTGATGTAATGTAATGTTTCATATGCCTTTTTTTTTCTCTAGTGTAATGTTTCATGTGACTTTTTGATTGGTGCTTCCATGAACATTGATTGTGGATGCGAGTAAAATGAAATCCTTGATGACTACAGTCTCTGTTTACCAATCTGTAGCTTATTGTTGTATAGATTTTTATTGTCTTTATGTGAGATGTAACCCAGACTGAAGTCTTTACTTTTTGATCTTTATCAGTAAGAATTTCATTTTTCAGCAAGCAAAGTTGTATCATCTGCATAAAGCAGGTTATTGAAGAGTCTTATTCCTATCTTGATTTTGTGTTCTTTGTATAGTCCACCTTCTTAAATTATTTCCTCAAAAACAGGTGTGTGATAATTTCTCAGGGTTTTTTTAACCACAGTTATTATGGAAAAATATCTGTCATTGCCACCTTTTAGTCCTTGACTTGCTTCTCCTCAGTGTCTTCTGGCCTTATGTCTCCTCCTGCATGGTAGGAAATGGTCCTGCAGTCAGAAATACACATCTAGGCTGTCCAGCATTACCGACCAGTCATTTGCAGAATAACTAATCACACAGAGGCCCATGCTGTGCACTCTCTCAAGCATCTCATTTATGTCTCAGGCAGGTTTGTTTGTGATGAATCATCATTTTACAAACCTTTATAGAATAACTGGTTGATTTTGGTACTCAGACTCATAATTAAGTGACCTCACCTCATGAAAACTATCATGGACTCTTCCCATTCTCTGCTATTTTGTTTTTCACTTGACTGGTAGACATTTTTACTTTACTGCTCAGTGGTTGGCTCTCAAAACAGGAAGGCAAATTTGACTTCATAAAATAAATAACATTTGCACAGTGGTTTACCATTGACAAAGAGAGTACTGTTCACATGATTGTGTCACTTGCGGTGCTTGAACAGTGTTGCAGAACTATGTCCTAGGATGATGAATTGTATATAAGCAGACTTTCTGTCATTCTTATCCACCCAAGTGGTGCTCCTTGAGGTGCTTGTTTTAAGAATTCTTATTGTTTCATTCCATATATTATGGTTAGATGCTCACATGCAGGACTGTAAATTTCTTTGTATTCCACAGAGATTTTTGCACAATGTCTCTAAAGTCAGCCTTTAGTAAATCTGTGAAAGATGAAAGTGTGATTGAGGGAAAAGCTAGTCAAAATGTGGGCTTTAACTCTGTAAATAAAGGTTTACTAGCCTAGAATGAGAAACACAGGCTTTGTTGTTGTATACCATCTGGTTGGAATTGGACCTGTAGCTGACCCTTTAGCAAATTTTCAGAGGCAGTAATACCATGAGAGGAGACTGCCCATCCTTCTAATGCAGAGCTGCTGGTGGATTTGAACCATGCACCTTTTGCATTGCAAGGCAGTTTCTTACCAGTAGACCTCCAGGGCACCCTAAGTTAATCTTTTGGGACAATATATTCCTGACATCTTAGGCAAAAGTGTGACTTTCTGAAGACTCATGTATCTGTATTTTCCCAACTACTAAAAAAACAAACAAAACCCCAGAAATCAAATGTGTAAAGATCTTATTTGGCATTCGGATTTTATTTAGATTTACTTGTCTGTTAGCTCAAGGATATCAACATTTTATGTCAGAGCTAATTGATTTGGTTTGTTAGATATTGAAACTAATGAGATTGAACCTGAGGTTAATCTCTCTGTTGGCTGATTAGTTTAGTTATGTGGTCAAGGATTTTACTTGAGTCCAGCTTGCCATCTTGGAAAATGCCCATGAAAAGTTTGGAAAAACAAAAACTACATTAACAGAATCCAGTATGCCAGTCATTCTATACCTGTATTTCCTATGTTGCTTATGTGTTTATTGCTCCAGCAAGAATATAACTTGTATTTCAGCAGAAAGGTAGCTCACCACAGAGTAAAATATAGTTTTTTCAGTCACAAAAGGGCAAATGCTGCATAGTGCCATTGTCATTAAACAGGACTGACATGAGGGCTAGGGGAAAACTAAGAAAAGAAAGAATAAACAGTGTACTCTGCTTTGGAACAGATGAAGGAAAGAACTATTTTAATTAAATATATAATGGGCAATATTTGTATAACAACAATCCAGAGTAAGAGATTCATACCAAAATGGGCTGGGGCAACAATGAATGAATTTAAAAAAAAAAAAGCAAACTGAGATGGTAGGAAGGAAAATGTACAATAAATGAATGAAAAATCCAACTTTTCTGTAAACTTTCATTAAAATCACAATTCAAAACATTTAAAAATAAAATATAGTTTTCTTGATTTCTTTCCATTCTGAGAGAGTCCATTAAACCAACTTTTGTCAGTCAGCAATTTTATTTTCTCACAAGTTAAATCACAGACCTTCTGGTTACTGGGCGCTTCCTGAGAAGTCGGCCGGCCATTTCCCTTTCATGGCTGTTGACTCAATGCCTGACGCCTGACATGTATTGAGATAATGTCAGTCATTGTTGTGAGGCTTTAGCAAAATAGTAGGAGCATGTTTCACAAAATCACCAATCTTAGGCAACTATCAGTATATAGCAATATCAAACAAATAATTAACCTCAACAAGTATCTTACTCTTGGTAGTTCCTCACCATAGGCATATTATTGTCTATCTTTACCTCTTATATTTGTCCTAGGACTAAAAATTAAAATGTTTTAAAAGGACACAGAAATGGAAAATGCAAGTATATCTTTTTTTATTCTCTAAACTGGTAATGGATAAATACATATAGTAGGTATGAAGTACAAATTTCTACCCATTATGAACAGTCAATATAAAAGTATTTTCATAATAGCAAAAGAGTAGTTCTTGAGAAATAATTATTTGTAAAAGAATTAGCAAATAGTACTTTTATGATTAAAGCAGAAGAGTTCTAAGTAAACATAAAACTCTAATGTTTTATTGATAGTATTTTTTAGGTAGCATGCTACATTTATACTTTTGTAGTGTTAGCCTTCCACCTAAATTTTGCATAAGCAAATAATGAAAAAAAATCATCTTTATACTTCTTAAAACATATGAATTATACTGTCATTCTAAATATTTACAATGTATTCTTTCAAATATTTGTAGATGTAATAGAAAGCAGTCTCCATGGCATTACATGCCTTCCTAACTCGACACTAGATATTCCCATGTTTACACAAATACATATGGTTAATGACTCATATTACCTATTAGAGTTTCCTGATTTAAAAGATATTTAAAGCCTAAAGTACTAAAGTGCTTATTTTTGACCTCTGGATCTTAAGGCTTCTTATAGTAACTCATAAGCAGGCTATACACATCTTTTAGCACCACTAAGCCCAGTTTTTACCTTTTTTTTTTTTTACAAAGCTGAAGTTTGGTTAGGTAGGGTCAAGTTGTACACTTAACATAGCTCCCATTATAGTCACTGAACTCTGTATCAGAGAGTAGAGTCAAAATATAAACACTGAACATTTCTACAGCAGCTTAGAGGTGGGATTAACTTGGATCATCTAGTCTTCTGCTTTTAATGAAATTCTCTCTCTTGTATTTTCATGTTTGGAAGTGAGTTGAAAGTTATCTCGTGCTAATTTAGTTAGGCATTGCCCTCTGGGAATGTTACAGGCTCCCCTGACCTCTCCAGAGAGAGACACAGTGGAGAGATGAGGGGAATTAAACATTCCTGAGAAACTGGAACACAGGAACCCCCAGAGAATTTGTAGAGAAACTCACTGCAGACTGCTAAGCCAGGAGACCCAAGTCACCTTTTTAGCACTTCCCTGATGCCATCATGGGGACCAGGGAGGGTGCAGCTCACTGGACTGCTGAAGTGCTGTGGGTTTTTTGTTGATCTGAAATACAATCAGAAAATGGACAGAGCATAAAGTGGCAGGAACTCTCTTCATTTTACTTAACTGTCTTTTTTTTTTAACCCCATATTTACAGGAACTTGTGTATGTATTTCTCACATAATGAGCTCCCTGATTTTCTGATGGGGGAAGTTTAATAATGACTGTTGTTGTTTTCGTTATATATGGCCTCTGCCTTAATATTTTTATAAAGGATATTTTCTCTTGCTTACTCAATGAAATTTGGAGGGTTGGAATATACATTCCACGTTTTAAAATTAGATACTCTTTGGAGTTTACATTTCTTTTATGAAGAATTAAAAATAAAAAAACAAGGAAACATAAACATTATTAAGAATGGCATCTAGAATGTGAAACGATAGAAGTGACTGCATTTTCTAGTTGGCTGGCTTGGCCTTCCAGTGAACTGAATTCATGGAGTTCACTGTGCCCTGCAGCAATGGTGTGAGATGAGTGTTTGGATCTTTGCAAAATTTTACACTTAAGTCAGATTCCTCAAGGTAAAAAAAAAACCCTCTTAGTATGATCTTTTTATTTATTTATTTTTATTACTAGATTGCTAAGTGTGGGCAGGTTGGACCACTGGCATGCCTTTTCAGTCCAGTGTTTTTAGACATTGTTAGCTAACAATTAAAACTGGAAGTATGATTTTTTTTTTGTTTTTATTTTTTAAGAAGTAAATTCTCAATTCTTAGCATTCCTGATGTCTAACTTGGCTTAAGTAACCACGCAGTCTGGCACAAGGAGTCTGCATTCCCACATGGGAACCGGCTGTTGGAGGGGACTGTTCACTGCCCCTTGTAGCGCCCAGGCCAGAAGAGGTCAGCTCCTGGCCGCCACAGCCCTCCCTGTAGGAAGCTGAGGGTGAACCCTGTCTTGGAATCTTTTGAGCAATCTTTTGAAAAGAGAGCTCCTTTTTCAAAGCACTTTGTTCACTAGAAAGTTGTTCCTAATTCTTTTTTATAAGAGTGCATGTATCAATAAACACATTTCTCGACTCTCTGACGTGGTAAGTTTGGAGGTTCTGTATGTCGGTGGGTGGTGACTGTCTCAAAACCAGAGCCAGCCGTGGTCCCCGAGCTGTGCTTGGCTCGGCCATCAGCAGCATTTCTTGAGACTCTAGTCTGTGCCCTTCCTAAGACCCAGAGGAACCTATCAACTTTCAACCAACCCTGTGTTCTTTGCCCCGTTCACTTTTCAGTGACTCCACACATATTAGCTGAAGTTTCCTTGTTTCCCTGGCTTCTCAGTCAAAAAGAAAATTAGTTCTAGAATCACACATGTTCATTCGCTGAGTGAACTGGATTGAAACGTGGAGAATCTTTTGTAGAAAGAACTGTTCCATATTTCAGGTAACACACTTCTTGATGCCTAGCTTTCCTCAAACTTGACAGCAGTTAGAATAGGGGAAGGTGCATAGTTAAGGAGACCCAGGAGCTTAGCGAAGGGCACATGTGAAAGGCTTCATAATCTCAGCCCCTAGCGTAAGGGCTGAGCCATTGGCGCAGGGAGGCCTGTGTTTCATCTTGGAAATAACCTACCCAATGCTTTCCCACTTAGCCGCTGAAAGGGTTAAGTGCCTGGGAACCCTACCCCAGCACGGGAGTGTCTGCGCACTGGAGAAAACCTGGCACAGGATGTGTTTTCACCGAGCAGCTTATCACAACCAAGCTTCTGCCATTTCTCTTGGACAGGGTGGGCGGGTGGAAAGCTGGCACGGGAATCAGGAACTGTGGCTGTGTTCCGCATTCTGCTGCTGCGTGACCCTGCTGCGGGTCAGCCTTCCCACAGGTCTCAGCCTCCCACCTGTAAAACAAGACAAAAAGAAAGAAGGTGACTTACAAGAACCTGGGGAAATCCTTCTGATTATTTTCGCCAAATAGCAGTGGGTGGCTCTGCCTGGCCTCTGTTGCCTGACCACCACCTTTTTGTGGTCGAGTTCCCACCCTGCCTTTTTGGTAACACCTCCCAGCCCTAATGAAGAGAGGAGAGAGAGGCGAAAGAAAGCACTCTGTGCCAAAATAAACAAAGTTTGGAAACACTTAGAGCAAGATAATTAGGGAAATGATATAGAATAAAGGATGGCATCAAGATTATTAATATGCTTTCAGCTTCAGCTGGAATCCAGCTCTGGGAAGCACAACCTCTAGTTAACCAATCCTGGTTTTAAACATTATTTTTCCCTCCCCTCCCTATTTGATTAAAATGCAGATCATCTTAAATTCAGACTCTATTGGCTCCCATCATCCTCCTTTCAATTAAAAATAATTTTAGAAAAAAATTATCAGCAGTTTATTAGAAACACAGCTGCAAAGGAATGGTCACTGACTATTCAGGGGAAAATAAGAGTTTAAGCTCCTCTGAAATAGCTACTGTAAGAAAATGTAAATTCATTTTCTTAGAGAATAAAAAACAAACATAGGGGAAAAAAACCAATATAAATTGTCAGGGATTTTCTACTCTTTCAAAACTTTCACATAAATAATGTGATTTGATCTGAGAATTAGAAATTAAGGATGGAAATTTTGAAGCATTTTGTTTTAAATTAGTACTCTGAGAAAAGCTGTCTTTTTATGTCAAATGTGATAATGGCTATGGAATAGCACATCATATTTTTATGAAAGTTGTTGGGTACTAAACTCCTAAGGATTTGGCAAGAATTTTCACTAACAACACTATGCAATAATATTTTATAGATGTTACCAGTCAAAAGGTGGTTTTGGTGTATTATCTAATGTTGTTGTTGTTGTTATGTGCCGTCGAGTCGTTTCCGACTCATAGCGACCCTATGCACAACAGCCCTAAACCCTGCTCTATCCTGCGCCAACCGCACCGCCTCTGACACACCCATCCCTATTACCCCAGTCACCGAATCAATCCATCTCATAGAGGG
>NW_006399821.1:3863597-3870346 GCF_000299155.1 Elephantulus edwardii | reverse complement strand
ATAGCGACCCTATGCACAACAGCCCTAAACCCTGCTCTATCCTGCGCCAACCGCACCGCCTCTGACACACCCATCCCTATTACCCCAGTCACCGAATCAATCCATCTCATAGAGGGTCTTCCCCTGTGAGCTATAAGAATATCAAGACTCCAGAAAGTGAAGTGACTTATAAGACTATCAAGACTCCAGAAAGTTAAGTGCGGGTCTATTCAGTAGCCAAGCCCAGCATGCTAGGCACTGGGTCCCAGCCCTGTCCTTGGCCACCCTGAGTTGGGCCATCAGTCTCAGCACGCGTGTGTCCTCTACAAAGACTTCATATGGCAAGACGGATAAACACAGAAGGACTTCATTCTCCTACATCTGTTATTCCCCCAGCTCTCACATCCTGCCCACGGGCTTTTTGTTTTGAATAAGTGTTTTCATTCTCGGGTCACACACCCACATTTCCCAGCTTTAAATAGTAGTGCTCCCATCTTGTAAAGAAGTACGCTTGTGAACACAGGCTCTAGGGCTACCTCACTGTTTTCACTATTGGGAAGGAAATAATTTTCCTTCCCTCTTAATTCAAAGTCTAGTGGCATGATGAAGAATTAAATGGGACCTGGAGGAGACACTTCGTGGTTAGTTGTTGTCCTATAGACTCTGCAGACAAGCAGAAAGAAATGTCTTAGGTAGGGTTTCAGCAGGTAGCATCTGTCACAAGGTGCGGTACATTTCTACCCCTAACCTAAGAGATGCTCTCTTAGCTCCTCTGGTTCTTAGTGGCCCTATCAAAGTTTTATACTAATTTAGCTCTGAATTGGAGATGAAGGAGATGAAAGTCATGCAGAATCTAGAAAGCAGTCAGTAGAACCAAGAAACTGGTTCTTGTTACTGTGGAGATCATCCAGTTACTGTAATGACTGAGAAGTTCCACTGTCCCTTCAAGAACAAATCTGCAGCCCATTTTGCTATGAGAAATAGGAGACTTGATTCTCCCCAACTCTTGTTTTTTCTGAAGCCAGTGACATACAGGCAAGATATGGTGGGCAATAGAGATAAGTGGCTGGAGGAAGGAGCTATTGTGTTGCTATTATGACCTTCAAATTAGGTATCCTTAGTAGCATTCTTTTTACAGTCTTTGTCCACATGGTCATGGCAGGCCTCACCAAAGAGTGAGTTCAGTGCACTGGGGATAAAATACTTATCACATTAAAGCCAGTCTCCATTTTGGAAAACATTGGGTTTATCTCTGTGCTCTTGGATCATTAAAGACCAAATTCACACGTGTGGTCCTCTCGTTGGAATATCTACTCATTTATATTATTGAGTTTTGCTTGGAAGATTCTAGAATTATGGACCAGTTGCTTGTGTGAAGCAGTCCATAGTGTATTGCTACATCTCTACGTGACCTACAGGCCCTCATGACCACGTAATGGACTATCTATCATCTAATGTACTTTCAGCACACAATGCCCTCACACACTTTTCTTGCTTTTCAATGGTTTTAGTAGTAATAGAGTAAAAACAAGGGCCTGGTGGCATGGTGAATTAAACAGTCAAGTTGGTAAGTGAAAAATTGTTGGTTTCCACCTATCAGCCATGCCATACTAGAAAAAGGAGGAATCAGTTTGTAAATCTCATAGAGATTTACAGCCTTAGAAATTCTGTGAGGCAGCTTTACCCTGTCCCTTAAGAGTTGCTTTGAGTTGGAATTGACACAACAGCAATGGGTGGGTGGGTTAGCTGGTTAGTTAATAAAAACAGAAAGGGGAAGATTAGGCAGAAAATGTGAATATCACATGTACTTATGACAGCTTTTTAGGAGTGTAAAAAGTATTTTTTTCTGTAAATAAATACAAAAAAAGGTATTTTGCCTGTAAACATGGTGGTGCAGGGCACTGTCAAATCAGAACTAACTCATAGCAGACCCTCTGGTGACTTTTCAGAGACAGAAAATTGTGTAGGAAGAGATTGCCGGGAGATTTTCCCATGAACCAGCTGGCAGCGCAGCTCCTCACCACGAAGCCACCAGAGCCTCATGAGTTACCATTTTTAAAGTAATTTCTGATTACTGGAGAAAAGGTTCGGTAGCCATGGTTTTAAATCAGTTGTTATTGTTATGTACCATCAAGTTTGAGTGGACTTGTAGCTGACACTCCAGTGGGTTTTCAGTCAGTAAATCGCATGGGAAGAGATTGCCTATATTTTTCCTGTCAAGCAGCTGGTGGATTCAAACTTCATCCCTTTGTGTTAGCAGTACAATTCCTCACTGGTAAGTCCCCAGAGCTCTGTTTTAAGTCAGTAGTACTTTTAATTTTAAAACAAAATTATCAACATTATCTAGTGTTTCAAAGCTCTCAAAATTGTAAAGGAATGCTCAAAATCTTAAAGGAATGCATTTAAAATTTAGTTGTGAAATTTTCCCATTTGAGGTTTTTTTTAAACTCTTAGTAAATTCAGTGAGATGAAGCATCATATTCTTTGACATGTAAACAGCTGTATTACTATGATGTGTTTAGCACTCTTCATTCTGAAAACCTAGCACATTCCACATTTTCCTAAGAAGGTTAAAATCCAATGAGAGCATCTACCTTTCAATAAATCTACACTCAGAGTGCTGGGTTTCTCTGAAAGAATGAAACACAAATCCTCTCCAAGCCAAGAATTGCATCACAAGCACAGTGTGATCAATAAGTACATTGTGATGGTTATTCCATCGCTGATTAACTTCTGTGTGGACAAGCCAGCACTTGACTTGAAAGTCTGGTTGGGCTTCTTGTGGTGGGAGCGGGGCTTTTGCTCACCTCCCCTGGCAGAGAGCGCTGAGACTGGGCCTTCCTGACCGCAGTCTGGGTACAACCCTACAGTTTCGTAGTGAGTAATCTGTCAGCTAGAGACTACCACTTCAATGAAAGGGCATTTGTCTTTTTGGGACAGTATCAAAATGGCACAATACCTGGGCTTAAGGAGGGAAAAGAACATAATTGAAAACCCTATGAGATATTTGGTTGTGGTCTCCTCAACTGTGAGAAAACAGAAAATTTGGTGGCTTTATTTTTATTAATAACTGGGATAAATGCAAACAATCATAAGCAATTGAGTATGTAATGATGAGATGATGCAAAAAGGTGTCACTTAATGGAAATTACCCGTGTGTGTTCACTATGGAAACACATCGTCATTCCAATATACTTTCCTGCTTTTTCTGCAATATGTTTATTCTGTGTTGTCTTTTATTCCAATGTCAAGATCATAAAATTTCTAGGTTTTCTTTTTCTCCTTACAAACATCATGCTTCGTTCTTAGGGGAATAGAATTTGTATGTCTTTTGTTGTCTCAGACATTGCTTTTAATTTTAACAATTGCAGGGTAAATAAACCATTGTATACTTGAAAAAAATTGGCTTAGAAAAGCAGAATATTTTAAGACTCTTGCATTTCACTGTTAGTAAGATTTCCCAACTGAAGCTCCTCTGTTTTACTTTGCCTCTGGCTAACATCTAAAGATCAGTAATAAAGCTCTATGCAAATACTTTCATGTATTAAAAGAACAATATTTTGACACTCATTGACACAAGCAAAAAAATACAACACTAAATTAGTGTTTAGAAAAACAATGAAGACATTGTTCATTCACATAGATGTGAAAAATCTGTTGTATTAACAGGAAAGGTTGCTCCTTGGAACTTGACCTTCAGCATTTGCCTACTTACAGTGTTCTGTACTATGAGACAACTTTTATTGTTAAAAATGTGTCTTAAGCAGTCATCGATGCTTGTCAGATTTCTGAAAAGGCTATTCATCAAACAATGTGTGCTCATTCTCCAGAGTCTGGAGATTTAAGTTAACTTTCTCTAAAGATTTTACCCCCTTTGTTTTTCTGGGTATTTTAGCATTTTCAAGACCTGATAGGTTAAATATCTTAAAAATGTTAATTTAATTTTTCATGGGCTGGTTTTCTACTGACAAAGCCTTATGGGATTTCACCTAGAGTCAAACAGCGTTAATCTCAAGAGGAAAAAAAAATTCTCTTGGTCACCTATGAATTTTTCAGGTAATTAAAGTTCTGGAAGCTCTCTCTGTAAATCTGGGGAGATGGGTGTTTCTGTTTGTTTTCTAGTAGTGTAGTGGAATTCTTGTTAGGGTGGATATTTTCTAGAAATTATTATTTTTTTAATATAGTAGAATTTTTTTTCTCCTGTATGACTAAGCTCAAATACTCCTCTTACATGTTGTCTTAAATATATCTGGCTTCCCTTTTCCATCTGTTTCAATCAAGGATGTTACAAACTCAGCATCTAGGAAATGATTATGATAACAGAAATAGCACAGTAATTTGTAAGAACAAGTCCATAGGAGCAATTTGACCTCTCAAAAGAACAAAGCTTATATACAGTTTATGTTGGGGTATTTTTATATTGAAAACAAAACCAAAACAGATCCACTGCCATTGAGTCAACCAGAAAAATTAAAGGAAGGATGATTACATCTCCTTTTATTCAAGTTTATTTTTTTTAGCATTCTAAGTGACAAAATATTTTTGCTTGATATTCTGATTTGGTAGAATGAAAATATTATAAAGAGAAAGATTTGAAATGAGCTGAAGTGAACCAGTTGAGCATAAAACAGAATTTCTAATTACCAGCTTGGCACTCAGGTCCCACCCTGCTATCTGCATGGAGCCAAATGGTGAGCTCTCCACAGGGAATGACCTTAGGAGCCCAGGACTCTCTCCTTACTGAGCAGAGTTCTCCAAACTTACCCTACTCCTCTGAGCTAAGTCCATGGTCTCCTCCTTTGCATTCCTCCCAGCACTCACCCATACTCACCTGATCTTTGCTTCCTGGTTACATGCACAGCTGTCTTTCCCACTCAGCTAGGGTCATGGTCATGGGTGATACCTTACGCTTCTTGGTCTTACCTTCTGAGGAGTCCGTGGATGGTGCAAATGGCAAAGCACTGGGCTGCTAACCAGAAGGTTGTAACTCAAAAGAGGCACCTCAGAAATAAAGCCTATTAATCCACTTCCAAGAGGCCACAGCCTCAAAAGCATATGGAGCACATGAGGTGCCACATGAGTGAGAATCAACCCCAAGATGACTTTGTCTTCTCAGCACTGACAACAGGGCCCAACATGTGCTTGGCTCTCCACAGAGAGGCTGAAGGAAAGTTGGTTTTTAATTGTTTTCATCTGAATGTGTTGGCACGAGGAGCAGAAGCCACCTGGAACAAACCAAGTGAAAGGGGGCTTATTCTAAATAGCATTGAACTGCTCTGGAGGACCTGGGAAGTCACAGCTTTTGCCCTCTGCCTGTTTCCTCCTTTGCTCCTCATGTTCCATCCTTTGGCTCATGCTTTGCTCCACAGTGAAGATCCTTTGTACAGCATTCCTCAGGGCACCAGCCCCAAGAGGGCTCACAGCTCCAATGCTCCTTGCTGTCCCACTTTGCCAGATGTTGTGTCTCTCCAGCGAAGGCATTTTTGAGAATCTGTTTGCCCCACAACATTATAACTGGAGGGGAAAGGGAGCACAGGAACAAGTCACTTAGTATAGATGTACCCTTCAACAAGAGCTTTCTGTAGGGCAGTTTCCTGTAAGTGGATGGGTTCAGAAAGGAAGCCTATTTGATACTACGATGAGTTACAACAGATGTTCTTTCTTAAATTGTGCTGGGTTTTTTAAGCCTATGTTTCTTGTATCAGTGTTAAAACTCATAAACTGGTGTCCACCTAGTTAATCTCTACCTAGTAAAGTCACTGGAGTTGTGTACCATGTTGTGTACCATGGAGTTGAACCAACTCATAGCTGGCCCTGTATTGGGCTTTCAGAGTCAGTAAGTTACACAGAAGATAGCCCATCATTCTCCCATGGAGCAGCTGGTGTATTTGAACCCTCCATACCTTTTCAACCTGTATGAAGAACAGATCATCCGGGAGGCTGGGCTCTGTGAGGAGATATGTGGCATCAAGATTGGTAGAAGAACCATAAACAATCGGCGTTGTGCAGATGACAGAACCCTGCTTACTGAAACTGAGGAGGACCTGAAGTGCTTGCTGCAGAAGGTCGAGGACTACAGTCTTCAATGTGGATTGAAGCTCAACATCAAGAAGACAAAGATTCTCACCACTAGACCAATTGGCAGCATCAGGATGGATGGTGAAGAGATTGAAATTGTTCACAGCTTTAGTTTGCTTGGCTCCACATTCAACACTCTTGGCATCAGCAGCCAGGAAATTAAAAGACGTATCGCATCAGAGAGCTGAACAATGACTAGGGAGGATAGAAGGAGAACTGATGCCTTTGAGTTGTGGTACTGAAGAAGAGTATTGAGTGTACCATGGACTACCAAGAAAACAAACAGATTCATCCTGTTGTTGTTTTTTGTTGTTATGTGCCGTGGAGTCGCTTGCGACTCATAGCGACCCTATGTATAACAGCCCTAAACTCCGCTCTGTCCTGTGCCAATCACACTGTCTCTGACCTCCCATCCCAATTGTCCCAGTCACTGAATCAATCCACCTCATAGAGGGTCTTCTTCTGCGCTGTCCCTCCACCCTCCCAAGCATGATGTCCCTCTCTAAGGATTAGTCTCTCCTCATAACATGTCCAAAGTATATTAGATGGAGCCTCAGAATCCTTGCCTCCAAGGAGCCACCCGGTTTAACCCTTTCCATGACAAATCTGTTTGTTTTCCTAGCAGTCCATGGTATTCTCAAGACTCTTCTCCAGCACCACAGCTCAAAGGCATCAATTCTCCTTCTATCCTC
>NW_006399821.1:3837829-3861577 GCF_000299155.1 Elephantulus edwardii | reverse complement strand
TGCATTCCAGTCACCCATTATTATCAATGCATCTTGGTTGCATGTTCGATCAATCTCCGATTGTAAAAGTTGGTAAAAATCTTCTGTCTCCTCTTCCTTGGCTCTGGTTGTTGGTGCATATATTTGAATGATAGTGCTAGATCCATCTTGAAGTACAATATTGTCAGTGAAGTACATATTCATCCTAGAGAGGGTTAAACCAGGCTGCTCCCTGGAGGCAAGGATTCTGAGGCTTCGTCTGACATACTTTGGTCATGTTGTAAGGAGAGACCGGTCCTTGGAGAGGGACATCATGCTTGGGACGGTAGAGGGCAGGTGCAGGAGTGGAAGGCCTTCTGGGAGATGGATTGATTCGGTGACTGGGGCAATCAGGATGAGTGTGTCAGAGGCAATGAGATTGGCACAGGACAGAGCAAAGTTTAGAGCTGTTGTACATAGGATAGCTATGAGTCGCAAGCGACTCGACGGCACATAACAACAACAACAACCACCTCCATGTTGACAACACAATTCCTCCTGGTGGCCTAGTGGCAAGGACTTGTGCTGTCAGCTCAAAGGCATGTGGTTAGTTTCCTTCCTTGTGGTTTACTGCCTTTGAAAACCTGCTGGAGGATCAGCTATGGGTCATTTCCAACTGGACAGTACACAGCAACAAAAATAAAGATTACCATGTTGTTGTTAAGTGCCGTTGAGTCGCAGGCAACTCATAGCGACCCTCTGAACTCAAGTCCTGAACACCTCCTGTATAACTTTCATCCTTTCCCAGGTTCATAGAGTTTCCAGAGGCAAGCTGCCACTCCTGCTTCCAAGCTTGTTTTAATTAGGGAGCTTCACCAAACAGTGTCCACCATGGGTAACAGTATTTGTCTTCACAGCAACTACGAGTTACCTCTGTACAGCAAGTGGGCATACCAGGGTTACACAGCCTTGAAGAATGTTTCACCAAAAACAATTAAAGGCAAGCCTGAGGGCTGCAGTCCCGAGGTCCTAATGGGATTTGAAGCTAGGGCCTGAAGCATGCTCTGCAGGCTCGACCCCACCCTTAATTACCCTTACTTTAGGGGTCAGGGCCACCCACCCACCTTTGAAGGCCAAAAAGGACACACACTTCCCTTGCCTGACTGCCACCAAGAGGAGCCACCATGGAGATGCCAACCATCCCACCCTCTTAGCTGGCTGGCTTCCAGAGTGGAGAGAGATTCTCTTCCCCAAGCCTCATGAGGGATTTGAAGCTAGGGCCTGGAGCAGGCTCCACAAAGACTACCATAGTACTTATCATATAGCAGCTGCTTAATTAATAATTCACTCATTGATCAGTCAGGTCCTCAGATTAGCCCACTGATGTCCAAGTGACTACGTGTAACCATCATGATTTGTTATATGCTGTTGAGCTGGAACTGACCCCTAACAGACCCTCCCATGAGTTTCAGAGGCAGTAAAATGGTACAGGAGGAGATTGTCATCATTCTCCTATGAAGCAGGTTGGTGGATTCAAATCCTTTGGTATTACAGTGCAGCTTCTTACCACTAGATCACCACAGCTCCCTTAACCCCCATTTAAAACAGTTATTTCAATAAAATACTAAAAAAGATCACAATAGATCCCTTGGCTAGAGTTGAGGGGAAGAAGAGGACTAAAATGAAAAAATGTTTAAAAACCTCCGTTTTCTTTGTATAGGTCTTTTGTTTCTCTAGTTAGGTTAACTCACAAGTATCTCATTTTATGGTTGGCTATTGCAAATGGTATTGCTTGCTTGGTTACCTTCTCTGAGTTTTCCTTGTTACTATAGAGGAATCTCACTGATTTTTGGATATTGATCTTATATCCTACCACTCTACTAAACTGGTCTAATAGCTCTAACAGTTTTGTTGTGTGTTTTTGTTCTTGATTCCTTGGAGTTTTCTGCGTACACTATCATATCATCTGTATATAGCAATGATTTAACCATCTCTATCACAAGTAGCAATATTTAATGATGCTTTGGGCAGAATAGTAAATGATCAAAGAAGCATTAAAAGAAGATGGAAGGAGTTATACAGAGTCACTGTACCAGAAGGAATTTGCTGACACAGAAAAATTTCATGAAACAACATATGAGCAACAGCCTGTGGTGATGAAGGAAGAAGTTCAAGCTGCTCTGAAAGAACTGGCAAAAAAATTTTAAAAAGGCTCTAGGAATTGACAGTATACCAATTGACATATTTCAATAAACAGACTCTGGCCTAGGTGTGTTCACTAAGTTATGCCAGGAAATCTGGAGGACAACCACCTGGCCAACTGACTAGAAGATATCTGTATTTATTCCATTCCAAAGAAAGATGACCTGACATAATGTGAAAATTATCGAACAGTATCATTAATATCATATGCAAGCAAGATTCTGCTGAAAATTATCAAAAAATGACTGGAGCCGCATGTCGACAGAGAACTATCAGATGTGCAGGCTGGGTTCAGAAGAGGCCATGGTAGAAGAGATATTATAGCTAATGTTAGATAGATCGTGGCTGAAAGCAGAATACTAGAGGAATGTCTATCTGTGTTTCATTGACTATGCAAAGGTGTTTGACTGTGTGGATCACAACAAACTGTGGCTGACTCTGAGAAGAATGGGAATCCCAGAACATTTGAATGTGCTTATGCAAAACCTATACTTGGACAAGGAGGCCGTCGTCAGAACAGAGCAAGGGGACATTGCATGTTTCAAAATCTGTAAGGGTGTACGCCAATGATACATTCTGTATCCATACCTCTTCAGTCTATATACAGAACAGATCATCCAGAAGGCTAGGCTGTATGAGGAGGAACGTGACATCTGGCTTGGAGGAAGATTCATCAACAACCTGCGTTATACAGATGACACAACCCTGCTTGCTGAAACTGAAGAGGACCTGAAGCGATTGCTGCAGAAGATCAAGGACCACAGCCTCCAATACGGATTGAGGCTCAACATCAAGAAAACAGATTCTCACCACTGGGCCAGTTGACAGCATCATTATGGGTGATGAAGAGATTGAGATTGTTAACAGCCTTAGTTTGCTTGGCTATACAATCAACACTTCTTTGTACCGGAAGTCAGGAAATCAAGAGATGAATTGCATTGGGAAACTCAGCTGTCAGGGACCTCTCCAAAGTACTGAAGAGCAATGATGTTAGTCTGGAGACTAAGGTATGCCTGATCCAGGCCATACATAGTATTCACAATTGCTTCCTATGTGTCAGAGAGCTGGACAATGACTAGGAATTATAGAAAAAGAATTGACGTCTTTGAGTTGTGGTGCTAGATAAGAGTGGACTCTTAGAAGAACAAATACGTTTATCATAAAGAGGGTGAAACCAGGTTGCTCCTTGGAGGCAAGGATTCTGAAGCTTTGTCTGACAAAAGTTTGGGCATGTTACAAGGAGGGACCAGTCCTTGGAGAGGGACATCATAGTTGGGAGGGAGGAAAGATAGGGAAAGAGAGGAAAACCCTCAATGAGATGTATTGATTCAATCACCAGATGAAAGCAGGTAATGGGGGTGGGTGTGTCAGAGACAATAAGGTTGGCATAGGATAGAGCATGGTTTAGGGCTCTTGTACATAGGATCGCTATGAGTCACAAGTGACAGCACATAACAATAGCAACAACAACAACAAAACATTGCTGAAAGACACAATAGAATGTCTAAATAAATGGAAAACTGTGCCCTGTTCATGGATAGAAAGACTCAATACTGTGAAAATTACAATCCTACCAAAAGCAATCTACATGTTCAACACCATCCCAATACAGACACCCAATTCATTTTTCAAGGAGATTTAAAGGGAAATTGTCAAGTTTATTTGGAGAGGAAAGAGACCCTGAATAAGCAAGCACTTAGGAAAAACAAAAATTAATTGGGAGGCATTGTACTCCCTGATCTCAAAACCTACTACATAGTGGTAGTAACCAAAGCAGCATGGTACTGGAACAATGGCAGGCACATAGACCAGTGGAACATAATTGAGAACCCAGAAATAGACCTAGCCATCTGTGGTCAACAATATTAATCAAGGAAATAAAACCTATCAAACGGGGAAATGACAACTTCTTCAACAAATGGTGCTGGCAAAACTAGACTGCACTGCTTCCTGCAGAAATCTGAAACAGGATCCACATCTCACACCATACACAAAAATCAACTCAGAGACCTGGGAGTAAGCCCAAAACTATAAAGCTAATCAGAGACAAACTAGGATCAAGTTTAGACGGTCTAGTTTATGGTATAAAGAGACAGCTAAATACAACCAGAAAGGCACAATCTGGAGAGGATAAAATTGATGAACATTTTACAACAGAGTGAAAAGAAAACCTACTGACTGGGAAAAAACATTTGGCAATACCATTTCAGACAAAGGTCTCATATTAAAAGTTTACAGAATCCTACAGGGCCTCCACAAGAAAATGACTGATAACACAATTACAAAATGGGCAAAAGACATGGAAAGAATTTTTGCAGAGGAGGATATTCAGGTGGCCAACAGACACACGAAGAAATGCTCCAAATCACTGACAATAAGAGAGATGCAAATCAAAACCACAATGAGATACCATCTCACTCCAGTAGCAGTTGCAAAATTTAACAGGACAGTAAGTAATACATGTTGGAGAGGATGTGGCAAGATTGGAACTCTTACACATTTTTGGTGGGATTTGTACAACCACTCTGGAAAGCATGTTGGCACTTCCTCAGAAAGTGGAACATAGAAATTCCATATGACCCAGCTATTCCTCTGCTTGGGATATGCCCTGAGAGAATGAGAACTAAGATACAAATGGAGCTATGTACACCAATGTTCATAGCACCATTATTCACTATCATGAGAACATGGAAACAGCTCAAATGTCCAACCACAACAGAATGGATTGAGAAATTATGGTACATTCACATGATGGAATACTATGCATCATGTAGGAGCAATGATTTTGTAAATTACTCCCTTGGGAGAGATTGAAGAACATTATGCTAAGTGATCTAACTCAGTCCCATAAGAACAACTATTGAAAGGACCATTATTGTAGAATGAGTATGAAGATCCAAGGGTGGTAGAAAGTAGAGGGTTGAGCAGGGCGGGAGGCATTAATCACAGGGTCACACAATTTGATGGGTGGAGGGGGTGATGTGCAGAAAATGGGAGAGATCCAGTGTAAAACAATGTCTACAAAGTTTGTAAATAAACCAGTATAAAATTTAAAAAACAAAACCAAACCCTCAGGCTTACTGGCCCATTCAAGCCTGCTGGATTCCCAAAACTATGGCCTTCATTCACCCTGCCAACCTGGAACAAAACTCACTTCCACTGTTCAACTTGAAGCCAAATACTAGACAGATACATAAGGTGACGAGTAACACTAGGAAATGTTTCTCCTTAGAATCTCCAACCACGTAAGGTCAAAAGAGCAGCATCTGTCCAAGGATAAAGTCTGGCAGGAAGGGGTGGATGGAAGGATTAATGGAAATGTAATTTACAGGAAGGAAATGGGAAGAGTGTGATTACATTGTGGGTATTATAATTAATGTTATAAAACAAAATACTTACGAATGGTTGAGTGAAAACTAATTTGCTTTGTAAAGTTTCACTCAAGTCATAATTTTTTAAAGAGCACCTAAGAACAACTCATATATTTGGCTTTTTAAATTTTTTCAAGTCTTTTACATTCTTAAAAATTCACTAGCACATCATTCCATGTAACTATTCAGAGCCTTGACTTTGTTCATTCCAAACGTTTTAAAGACCCTTTTGTTGAAAAAATTTTAAAACCCGAATTTCTTTAAGAACATGCTTTTTTTCCCTTTTGGTAGAGCAGTTGAAAGAATACTACAAAAGGATTTAAGGTTCTAGTGCCAACTCTGTCATTCATTACTAGCTGTGTGACTTTGGATAAGTCACTTAATCTCTCCGGTTTCAGTTGCTTCATCTTTAAAAAACTTCAGTTGGAGTAGATCTTCACTGACGCCCCTTCCAGCTACAAAATTCTATGACTGTGACTAACAGAATCAGGATTAAATTCACCCCACCCTCTGAGCTCTTCCCTGCACCTTATATGGGTACAAGAGCTTGGTCATATCTATCAAGCCACATAATCATCCTTGGCAATAATAGTTTTGAGCCATTATTATGTCTCAGACACTGTTTCAGGCACTTTACATATATTAACTAATTTAATCCTATCTATGAGGTAAATACTGTTGTTATTATTATCATTATCACTTCATTCATAATGCTTTTAAGGCACTGGAAGATTAAATGACTTGCCAGAAGGTCCACAGTAAACAGTGCTGAGTTCCGATCATCTACGCAGAGCCTAAGCTCTAAATTACTACAGCAGTGGTCCAAGGTCCAGACCAGCTGGCTTCAGTTTCACCTAGACCTTGCTAGAAATGCAGATTCTTGTGCCCTGCCCCAGGCCTACTGAAATGGAGATTCTGGGGCTCAGGGTCAGAGATCTTTTTTGACATTCCAGATGATTCTAATGCATGCTGAAATCTGAGAAGCTCTGTCTCTTCTCTTCAGCACTGCCATTTCAACATACCCATAAGTGCTTCTTGAGATATTTACTCTCCAGATATTCCAGCCAGAGAAAAGGAGGTGTGGCATTTCTGCCCATTAATGAGGACGGTAATGAATGAGGCTGGCATTCAAACATCAAGTGATCATAAATTAGGACCTAATTGTATGACGTTTCAGTCTCTCTCCCAGTTGTCATCACTGATGAAATCATACCCACATCTGAGAGTCAGGCGGTAGAGACTGAAGTGAGGGGGAGGATAGGGAAGTTTTTCCTCCATCTTAACTGTAGCAAGGGTGGCACAGGATAGGGCAAGGTTCAGATCTGCTGTTCATAGGGTCGCTGTGAGTCACAGTCAGCTCAACAGTACCTAACACATACTGTAGAGAAGATGAACCAACAGGAGCCTACAGGGTCCCTTGAGAGCTTGACAAATGGAGTTAGTACCATGGATGCTGTAGCAGGGTCACCTGCCTTTGATCAATGCTCACATCTTCAGCTTCACAAGCCATGTGGGCTATGAATGCTTG
Organism: Elephantulus edwardii; assembly: GCF_000299155.1. NCBI lineage: Eukaryota > Metazoa > Chordata > Mammalia > Macroscelidea > Macroscelididae > Elephantulus > Elephantulus edwardii. Next base: position 3,854,518 of record NW_006399821.1, on the reverse strand, counting down.
AAATGTAACTGGTCTGAATTCAGCTGTGCTTTGAGTACAAAATACATAGAGTTTGAAAACTTAGTACTTTAAAAGAATTAAATAGTCCACTAATAATATTTTACATGGCATTTATGATAAAATGGTATGGCACGCTGTTGGGTGAAACAAAGAAATATTAACTTTTAAAAAAAAACTTTGTAATATAATTGTTAGTTTAAAATTACATTTGTTTATTATTAGATAGCACTGTTTTACATTAATCTTACAAATCTTATATACTAATACTATAATGCATGTAATATAATGTCTGCATAATTTTTATTTACTGGTTTTTATTGGTAGGTAGCATCAAGTCAACTACAATTCAAAGAGACCCTATCAACAACAGATCTGAACTTTCTCTGTCCTGTACTATTCTCTCAATCTCTGATAAATTCCTGCCTGTTGTTACAGTCACTGTGTTAATCCATCTTGTTGAGGATTATCCTCTATTTCTGTAACCCTTCACCTTTATTAGTATGGTGTATTTTTCCTCTTGACAACTTGGTCAAAGTATATGAGATGACGTTTCACCACCCTTAACTCTAAAAAGCACTCTAACTGCACTTCCTCCGTGATCAACATATTTGTTCTTTTGACAGTCCCTGGAATATTCAGTATCTTCCTTCAAAAGCACAATTCAGTGGCATCGATTATTCTTCTGTACTAATGGCAATGATTATTGGTTTTGTTGTTAGGTGCCATCAAGTTGACTAAAACTCATAGTGACCCAGTGAACAACGTATCTCAACCTTTCCCTGTACTGTGCCATCCTTAGGATCTCTGTCCTGCTCAAGCCTATTGTGGCAGTCACTGTGTCAGTGTCTAGTTCACTGAAGCTCTTCTTCTTTCACCAATCCTCCACCATTCCCAATATGATGTCTCTCTTTAAGGAATAGTTCCTCCTGAAAATATGTACAAAGTAAGTGAGACAAAGTTTCGCTATCCTTTCCTCTAAGGAGCACTCTGGTAGCACTTCCTTCAAAACAGACTGGTTTGTTATTTTGGCAGTCAATAGTGTATTCAATATTCTCACCAATAATGTCTATGATTGCTGAAATTGAGAGAACTATGGGAAAGCTATAGCCAGCTGCCTAGAATCAAGCAAGAAGTTGGATTCCAACAGTTCAAGTCAGACTAAGAGTCAAAGGCAGGTGGTGAGGACAAGCTTGAAAGGGTAAGGTCAGTAGAAAGGCCAAAGCTGAGTTCCCAGGAACAGGTTTAGGCAGCAGTGCCAGGAGCCATGCACAGGGAGATAGGTAATCAGATGATCGTGACTGCAAAGAAACTTCCTGCTGTAGCTCCAAAGTTTTTCTATTGTTCCTGCTCAGCCAGGAACTCGTTCTAGAATGGCTTACCTGGGTATGTGAGTGGGAGCAAGTAATTTGAAACACCTGGCTGAGGTAGGTGGCTGGGCATGCTCCAGGAAAGAACACTTCTGGTAAGAATTGTCTACAGTAATGATGGCAAGGCCAAATGAGAGCACTTGTTAAATGATAGTGACCTGAAAGTGAGTTTCCATTTTTCAGGTTTATGATTTATTATTACCCTCATCTACATCTGACTTCACATCATTGTGCAATTTTAAAGAGAGAGGTATACATGAAAACTTCACACTGAAATATTAATTCTTATATTATGGAAATCTTTGCTATATTGAGTCAGCTGATGCTAGAACCATCACAAGATAGCACTTTATGAAGGTAATTTATTTAAGTGCAACTGTCCCTTTCATTCGTCATGCCCTTTTGCAGGATGACTTTGCTACTCTTCCCTAGAGAAGTCCATTTCTCCTTTGTTTAAATTTAGGTTGATCTCTGTGACCAAAATTGTGTGGCAGAAGTAATAAAGGGTAACATTCCTGTTTAGGCAGAATAAAATTGTCTTCCTTTTGGAAGCAACCCCTGTGTGTAGAATCTTGAGCTGATTGAATAAAGAAGAGAGAGCACATGCGAGAGAATGCCCAAATGGCATGTCAGCACCAAGAGCCAAGATCATAGAAGGAATTAATATGGGACCCTCTCGCCCATCATACTACCCCAGATCCAAAGAACAAAAACAAGCCATCTCCACTTAGTTCTGCCCAAATCACTAAATCAAAAATCATGAGCAAAAAATAAGATTTTAAGCACCCAACAAATTTTGGTATAGTCCATTAAGCGGCAATAGGTAAGTGACATATTCCCTTTTTAAAAAATTTCTTGCATTTTTAAAAAAATTTTATGTTGGTTTACCTACAAAATTTGTATATGTTGCCTGTCACACTAGGTCCCCCCATCTCCACAGAGACATACAGCAGTGTTCATATCAGCCTTATTCAACATCACAAGAATATGGAAATAGCCCAAATATCCAACCACAATAGAATGAATTAAGAAATTATGGTACATTCACATGATGAAATATTCTATATTTTTTAAATTTCGAAATTTCATCTTTTAAGTGACTAAAAGCATTTTTATTCAACACTCCTTTTAATTCTTGAGATCTTCAAAAGAAAGATTTTTTTTTATAGCCATGAAATGAAAGGCAATTAAAAAAGTAATATGAAGCAAATCCTATGAAATAGAGGCAAACATAAGAGGGGGTGCTAGGAACATATAAACAGGCTGTGAGTTTTGCTCTAATTAATTCTCAGATCTGAAAGACCCCAAATAACACAGAGAAAAATGGGGAATATTCTGTTGTTGTTGTTGTTGTTGTTGTTATGTGCCGTCGAGTCACTTGCGACTCATAGCGACCCTATGTACAACAGCCCTAAACTCCGCTCTGTCCTGTGCCAATCGCATTGTCTCTGACACTCCCATCCCAATTATCCCAGTCACTGAATCAATCCACCTCATAGAGGGCCTTCCTCTCCTGCGCTGGCCCTCCACCCTCCCAAGCATGATGTCCCTCTCTAAGGACCAGTCTCTCCTCACAACATGTCCAAAGTATGTTAGACGGAGCCTCAGAATCCTTGCCTCCAAGGAGCCACCCGGTTTAATCCTTTCCGTGACAAATCTGTTTGTTTTCCTAGCAGTCCATGGTATTCTCAAGACTCTTCTCCAGCACCACAGCTCAAAGGCATCAATTCTCCTTCTATCCTCCTTGGTCATTGTCCAGCTCTCTGATGCATAACAAGTGATTGGGAAGACCATAGCCTGTATCAGACGCACCTTAGTCTCCAGAGAGACACCATTGCTCTTCAGTACTTTGGAGAGGTCCCTAACAGCAGACTTTCCCATGGCAATGCGCCTTTTCATTTCCTGGCTGCTGGGGCCAAGACTGTTGACTGTGGAGCCAAGCAAGCTAAAGCTGTGTACAATCTCAATCTCTTCACCATCCATCCTGATGCTGCCAATTGGTCCAGTGGTGAGAATCTTTGTCTTCTTGACATTGAGCCTCAATCCATATTGTAGGCTGCAGTCCTTGACACTCTGCAGCAGGCGCTTCAGGTCCTCTTCAGTTTCAGCAAGCAGGGTTGTGTCATCCGCACAACGCAGATTGTTGATAAATCGTCCACCAATCTTGACCCCACATTTCTCCTCATAGAGCCCCGCATCCTGGATAAACTGTTCTGCATATAGATTGAAAAGGTATGGAGATAGGATGCATCCCTGGCGTACGCCCTTCCCAATTTTGAACCATGCAGTGTTCCCTTGCTCTGTTCTGACGACTGCCTCCTGGTCCAAGTATAAGTTTCACATTAGAACGATCAAGTGTTCTGGGATTCCCATTCTTCTCAGAGTCAGCCATAGTTTGTTATGATCTACACAGTCAAATGCCTTTGCATAGTCAATGAAACACAGATAGACATTCCTCTGGTATTCCCTGCTTTCAGCCAAGATCCATCTAACATCAGCTACAATATCCCTAGTACCACGACCCCTTCTAAACCCAGCCTAGACTTCTGGTAGTTCTCTGTTGATGTGCTGTTCCAGTCGTTTTTGGATAATCTTCAGTAAAATCTTGCTTGCATGTGAAATCAGTGAGATTTTTCTGTAGTTTCCACATTCTGTTGGGTCACCTTTCTTTGGGATAGGAACAAATATCGATCTCTTCCAGTCAGATCCTTATAGACACTTAATTTTATATGGCAGAAGAGCAAGGAAAATGGTACTGAAAGAGAAATCACTTTTATTGTCTGTGGCATAGCCTCTTAGCTGAGAGACACTGAAGGCAGAGGAATAAAAACAAACCTCAAACTCATTGTGGTGGAGTTGGAGGATTACTCCTAGCTGACCCTCCAGTGTGTTTCCAGAGGCTGTGAATGGGAGGATGTTTCCCATCTTTCTCCCCAGAAGCATCTGATAGATTCAAAACGCCTGCCTTTGGGTTGGCAGCGTAACTCCTTGCCTACCCAATAGGCCACCAGAGAAGAATAATTAACAGATGTATCTGTATTAGTCTTGTGGCTATTCTTTGAGTCACACTCACCAGCCAAATACTAGAAACTGAACTTCCCTGTGTACTGCAGAAAAGGTAGAGTGACTTCAGTGAGAGACTTTTGAGAGAAGTCCAAACTGAAGCTCCACATTCTCCATTTTCTTTCCTGCTTGTGCTCATGTGATTGACCAAAAAATAGCTAGTCTTGTTTGCATGTTAATAATAATTAGACCCAGGCAGCAGGCCTTCTGAAACCTTCCCAACTTCCCTTCATGGCCCTGGCTTCTGGTCATTCCAGCCAGGGTATGCTTAGTAGGGGGCACCCCTACTGTGAGCAAACCATCCTGACAAAATAATAATAAATAACGATGATGATGATGATGATGATGATGATGGAGGTGTAGGGCTTGAGATGGCAATCTCCTTCTGTGAGACTAACTGCCTCTTAAAACCTGCTGTAGCATCAGCTACAGGTCTATTCCGATTCGATGGTACCCAACAAGAACAACAAAGACCTGGGTTGCTAACTTCATGTGCTCTCTTAGCCCTAGCCCACCTCAAGGAAGGACAAGCAGCCCTTTAAATAAACCTAAGATTGGCCTACACCTAGCTTCTGGGACAAGAAATCTGTCTCAACATCACAGCCTTGAAGCAGGACTTCAACCACTTCTATATGATTCCTAGCTGAGAATCTTCCCATCCACCCTGGAATCTACTGAATCAGAATAAATCAATGGTTGGACCAACTCCATAAATGACTCAAAGCACCTGGGAATTTTTTAAACTATAGACTCTAATTCAGTATGCTGGCATTCCCCAGGTTTCTGATAAATTCTCAGCAAAGGATCTAAACAGAAATAATAATAATTAGAAAATTACTACCCTAATATCTATGCTTAGACATGAGAGAAGAGTTTCAAGGCAAAATAAATGAAAGAATCATAAGCAAAACAGACAAACAGCATATATCATCATAAAGTGTATTTCTTTTAAAAAGCATAGCTGGAGCTCAGACAATGGTCCTTCATTGATTAAAAAACATTACAGATAACGGGGTTTTGTTCAGTTTGCTCAAGGGAAGGGAAGCAAATCAGTTTGTGGCCTGAGTTGGCTCTTTTTTAGATATTTTTTATGGGGACAAGGCACGCCCGTTTATTTCCATATTGTCTATGGTGATTATAATACTGTAACACTAGAGTATTGTGACCAAAATCATGTGCTTTATAAGCCTGAAGAATTTGCTGTCAAGTCCTTTGGAATAGAGTTTATTGATCCCTAGTTCATATAAAGGGACCTCAGGTGGCTTAGTGGTAAGGAGTTGCTCTGCCAACCCAAACACCTGTAGTTCGAATCCACCAGCTGCTCTGCAGGAGAGTGGGGGGAAATCCCCTCTCATGTGATTGACAGCCTTTGAAAACCCTCTGGAGGATCAGCAATGAGTCAGTTTAAACTCCATTTCCTAACAGCAACAAGTGTAAACAAAGTAACAGAAGGAGATAAAAATCAAGCTGACAGTAGTAAGAAAATGTATGGAAACAAACAGATTTTTAAAAAATCATTACAGATTAAAGGCGTATTTGCAACAAAAGACAAATATTACTGAATACAACCAAGTGGATGGGCATGAGGAAATCACATAAAATGATAAAAAACTGTTTAAAAGTTGTTGTGCTTATTTGTTTTAAAGGTATCCCAATTGTGTGAGTGTATGTGTATGTTATCCTTGTTTCTGGACAAATTTTTCCTCTTTGGTCATGTATAGTTGACTATTCTAAGAATTACAGTCTCCACAGATGTAACTATTTCTTTAATAGTTTAATCTATTATTTGACTGAAAGATAACCTCCAGGACTGGCTTTAGTACCCAATTAAGAGTGTCTTAGGTCAGTAGTCTCTAGGGTTTCTTCAGTCTCTATTGGTCCCATAAGTCTTCCGATTTTTATTCATTCAAGATGTGTTTGTATAGATGATTTCTAAAATAGAGCTCTATACTCTCGGGCAGTATCCTTTATTTTGTATGCCAGTCTGTTATTTCATTAAAAGATGACCCCAAGGAATAGTTTTAGTTCGAAGTTTAAAAATATCCCTAGAAGGCAATAGCCTGAGGGGAATTTACCGTCTCAATGGGTTCAGTAAGTATGCACGTTTGAAGAATTTTAGTTCCATTTTATGCTTGTCTCCCATGGGTCCATCTGTTATAGCCTTGATCAGAATCATCAGTGGTAGTAGCCGTCTAGTTCTTCTGGTATCTGAGTGGATGGGGCTGTTGCTTGTGTAAATTTTTAGCCCTGTATATTCGTTTCTCCCTAGTTTCTTTCTTTTACTCCAAATAAATGGAGACCAATTATTCTATTATAGGTGGCAGCCCTCAAACATCTAAGACCTCAAACACTACTTGGTCACTAGAAAATGAACTTTGGTCAATTGACTTGAAAAGTTCTAAAGATATACTTGAATTGCCACATTAAAAAAGTGCATAACATTAAGTGAGACTGAATGATTAATATAAAACTCAGAGTTTTTAGGTTTTATATTTCTTCCAGTTAAGAAAACTAATATCAGAATTTATAAATCCATATACCTGGCTATAATAAAAAGATAAAGGTCAAGAGAAAAAAAGTTAAGACATATGATGTCAGTGTAAATTATATTTTAATACTAAAAACACACCCACATACAAGAACAAGAAGGAATATATACTTATAAATAACTATATAGTCTATTGTTGTTGTTAGGTGTCATTGAGTCAAGTACAACCCATAGCGACCCTATCAACAACAAATCTGAACCCTATCCTATCCTGTGCCATCCTCACACTTCATGACACACAAGAGCCTATTACAGCAGTCACCATGTCAATCCACCTGGTCGAGGGAGTGCTTCTCTTTTGCTGACCCTACATCCTTCCCAGCATCATGTCCCTCTTTAAGGAATAGCCCCTCTCAGCAACATACTTCATGTTTTCCTGTTATTTTGACTTCTGGACATTCTGGTGCAATTATTAGAGTCTCTTCTGACATCCATTTTGATTTTTTTTCTTTCTCCTCTGTTTTTTAATGACCTTTTGATTTCTTCATGGATGACATCCTTGATATCATCCCACAACTCATTTTGTCTTAGATCATTGGTGTTCAATGCCTCAAACCTATTCCTAAGATGATCTTGAAATTCAGAAGGAATCGATTCAATATCATATCTTGGTTCCTGTGAACTAATTATCATTTTCTTCAGCCTCAATTTGAACTTGCATATGAATAATTGATGGTCTGACCCAGTGTCCTCCCCTAGTCTAGTTTTGACTACCAATACTGAGTTTCTCTACTGATTTCTTCCACAGATGTAGTCGGTTTGAGTCCTATGCAGCCTATCAGGTGAGATCCATATGTAAAGTCATTGTTTGTGTCCTTTAAGCTATTTGCAATAAATAAATCATTTTAAATACAAAATTCAAGCATTCTGTTTCCAGCCGCATATCTATCACCAAGCCCATATTTTCTAATACTGTTCCTTCTTCACTATTTCCCCACTTTTGCATTCCAGTTACCAGTTATCATTAATGCACCTTGATTATGTGTTCAGTCAATTTTAGACTAAAAGATTTGGTAAAAATTCTCAATTTTTCTTCCTCCTTGGCTCCAGAGGTAGGAGTATATATTTGAATAATAGTCATGTTAACAGCTCTTCCTTGTGCGTGTGTGTGTATGGATATTATCCTATAGCACTTTCTCAATTCTGTTCTATTTCTTTTTATGTTTTTATTAATTGCTTTTTTTATCTTTTTCTGTTCAATAATTTTGTATCTTTAAAGTGTCTGAAGAACTCTTAATAGAAGATATTTTACATGCCACAATATTTTGTCCCTGAATAATAGTAATGAATTAAGAAAGCCATAAGGCCATATTTTAGTTTTATGATAGATTATTTTCTTTAGTGTGGTCTTAATTTGTTTTAATAGAGTCATTTGATACCTCTTTCTCAACTCTGTGAGTATAAGGGTGACTCCCAGGCTAACATTCAGACCTCCCTCTGTGGACTTGCCATCCTGAAAACAGCTCCTCAACAACACTTAAGAATACTATGTTAAACTTATGGATCCACACTTGGCATCCTTTATTTGGAAATTAAATTTCATGTGTGCAAATTCTTCAGATTTTTATTAAAATTATAGAATCAGTTTTAAAATAACCATTTTTACTGTTGAAATGACAGAATCACATAATGCACAAAACACTGAACTAAAAAAAAGTAGCCGTCAAATAAATGTAGTTAAACATAACCTTGATTAACAAATCTTGTTATTCATGGATGACAGCTCAGTTAATAAGTGTTTGTGGCTTGGATACTGAGTTGGAGGTTAATAGTGAAGTGGAAGCAATTGTAAAATTCAGATTGTTAAAACAAACACACGCCATGCTCTGAAAGGCATGCATGGAATCAGGTGTAGTTTGCTGGTTGTGGTGATGGACTTTGGTTGTTCTCCTTCACTGGCCTGGCTGTGAAAGGCTCAGGGCAACACCTCAGCAGAGATGAGTTCTGGTCCTTCACTGTTGTCTTACTCTACTTCCACATTTACTGTCTGAACGTCTGTCACTGCAAGTGGGGAGTTTTTGTGTTTGAAAATTTTAAATTAGCATTATTTTGTATCCTTTCACTTGGATTTGCAGAAGAGACAGGTTAAGTAATTTGTAGTTGCATGGATAAATGTAACTAGTTAGTATTTCTATTCATCTAGACTTTGTCTTTAAATGTAAGTGGTACAGAGTCAAAGCTCCCTTAACCTTCATGTGCCTCAAAAGCAAAATGCATGTGAGAAAGTATTAGAAACTCATTGTTAATTTGACATTTTATGTTCAGGAATATGAAACTTTGGTATCTTTTTTAATGGACTTCTTTTCCTCCATGTGGGACAAATACTTTTTTTTACATCTGCACTGGTGAATAGGTCAGGTCTGAAAGTTAAATAAGAACACGAAGAAATGTACAAGTCAATCAAAGAGTATTCAAAGTCTGTAGGAAGACAAAGAGGACTGAATTTTAAAGCACATACCTTCAGGATGAAGCCAAAGCTGGGTGGTGATTTTATCACAAACCGTGTCCTGGCTGTTCATGGGTCATGTGGTACAGCCTGTGAACGGGAAGGTGAGAGCTGGTGAACTTTTGCCTCAGTTGTGCCATCCATCAGGGGATAAATGGACCAGATCAGTGTGCAGCTGTGTGCGGAGGTGACCGGCTGAGGCTCTCACTGCAGCCTTTGTGTCCTGAACACGTTCTGGCATCACAATGGGATGCACTAGGCCTCAACTGTGTGACAAGTTCCTTACCTATTATCACACCAGAGCACAAGGCCATTCATCTTCTCCTTCAGAATGTCACCTACTCGTCATTTACTACTCAATAGCCATTAATTTACTCTCAGTAGAAAGTAAAACAAAACCTTTCTCTCCATGAAAACCCGTAAACTATTTAGTAATAACAAATAGGTCTAGAGTTGTGTATTTTTTTTCCCTTCCCATTCCCAGACAGGGTCTGGTACAACATGAACTTGAGAGGAAATGCCTAGAAATTTATGGGTCAAAGGCCATAGATAGTCTGATGGAAAAGTGCAGACGCCTGACATCCACTCTGTGAAAGTGAGACATGATGTTCCACATCCAGATTGTTATGAGGGTGCAAAGCCAGCACCATGCAGCTTGTGCCTGGGGTTTACAATCAACCAACCAATGGCCAGTAGTCAGGTTTTCTCCTTTTGTTTTTAGCTAACTTTTTTTCCCTTCACTTGACACATAATATTCATTTTTAAAAGAGAGGATTTTAATATAACAGAGGATTTCAAAAGCCATGAAAATGAGCTGAGAGGTCCTGAAAGATGTATTTGACATGTTCCTTTTAGAAAGGAAATTCAGGTGAAATGTATTTCAACATACTTACCCTGTTGCATATAATCCCTTGGGGTAGGGGGAACTCACATAGAAATTCTAGCCAAAAGCATGATTTCATTTTTTTCTACGAGCATTTGAAGAATCTGATAAAAGCCAAAATGTGTACATGTGTATTCACACCTGGATGGAGGATTGAGATTAGCTTTAGTGGGAAGGATGGTTTCAGAGGTCAAGGGTAGATTCAGTTCCAGGGTAAGCCAGCTATGTTGTCTGCCATTCATTGGCCGTGAGGGAGCCAAGTGAGAGGAACTGGACTCATTCTGATTACTAGTGATTGGAAACTGTTGCACATCCTCTCTAGGAGAACAGGCCCACATAATCACACAGAAAAGAGATCATCATATAATGACATCTTCAAAGACTGACCACCACAGAATGCAACCTCTCCTTCTCTCCTGAGCCTCTGCATTCACATATGTGTTTCATGCACATCTCCAAACACAACTGTCTGAGGAGCGCCATGCTAACTGGTGCATCTCCTCGAGTGTCCCTGAGCTGGCCTTCTGGCTGAGCCACCTTATATTTCAGGCCCCATGCCCTCTCAGCCAGGACATTTGTTTAGTCTATGTTGTGACTCTGGGTTCACAGAGCTCCAGAGCTGCTGTCCTCACCCTCTGCTGCCCTGGCCTATGTCAATAAAAGAAGCAATTTTATTTGTGCTTTTCTAAAACTGATCAAGCTTACTTATTACTGCAAACTCAATTTTATCAACAACCTGCGTTATGCGGATGACACAACCCCGCTTGCTGAAACTGAAGAGGACCTGAAGCGCCTGCTGCAGAGGGTCAAGGACTGCAGCCTACAATATGGATTGAGGCTCAATGTCAAGAAGACAAAGATTTTCACCACTGGACCAATTGGCAGCATCAGGATGGATGGTGAAGAGATTGAGATTGTACACAGCTTTAGCTTGCTCGGCTCCACAGTCAACAGTCTTGGCCCCAGCAGCCAGGAAATTAAAAGGCGCATTGCCATGGGAAAGTCTGCTGTTAGGGACCTCTCCAAAGTACTGAAGAGCAATGGTGTCTCTCTGGAGACTAAGGTGCGTCTGATACAAGCCATGGTCTTCGCAATCACCTGTTATGCATCAGAGAGTTGGACAATGACCAAGGAGGATAGAAGGAGAATTGATGCCTTTGAGCTGTGGTGCTGGAGAAGAGTATTGAGAATACCATGGACCGCTATTTGTCATGGAAAGGGTTAAACCGGGTGGCTCCTTGGAGGCAAGGATTCTGAGGCTCCGTCTAACATACTTTGGACATGTTGTGAGGAGAGACTGGTCCTTAGAGAGGGACATCATGCTTGGGAGGGTGGAGGGCCAGCGCAGGAGAGGAAGACCCTCTATGAGGTGGATTGATTCAGTGACTGGGATAATTGGGATGGGAGCATCAGAGATGGTACGATTGGCACAGGACAGAGCGGAGTTTAGGGCTGTTATACATAGGGTCGCTATAAGTCGCAAGCGACTCGACAGCACATAACAGCAATAACAACATGGTAGTTTTATAAAATTGAAACAAACACTGAATTAGTTAATACTGCACTTTTGTTTTATCAGATTTCTGCAAGTCTCTAGTAACATCACAAATCGACATTCTTCTAGTGTTCTCTACTTTCAGCCAGGATCCAGCTGACATCAGCAATGATTTCCCTGGTTCCATGACCTCTTCTAAATCCTGCTTAAACTTCTGGCAGTTTTCTATCTATGTACTGTTCTAGCCATTTTTCAATGATCTTCAGCAGTATTTTGCTTGTGAGTTGTGGTGTTGGAGAAGAGCACTGAACATTCCATGGACTGCCAAAAGATCAAATACATATGTCTTGGAAAGGGTGCAACCAGAGTGCTTTTTGGCATGTTGCCAGGAGGGGCTATTCCTTGGAAAGGGATGTGAGGCTGGGAAGGATGGAGAAAATGAGAAAAACATACCCTTGAACAGAAGAAAAGTATGCTGTTAGTGCTTGGGAACTGAAACAAGGAGGCAAAAAGTCACCTCTTTGAGACTATATATTTGGCAACTCCTATTACTTACATCTCTGCAGATTTGATGAGTAGACCCAAAGTGCTATGAGTGTTGAAATTGAAGTTACAAATAAATTTAGCAAGCAGCAAATTTAGAATTCATGAATACTGAAACCAAAATATAGTTAGTATAATATATTCAAGTACTGTGACTATATTTATCAACCCTCATCTTGTTTTGCAAAATTATACTAATATTGCATTAAGGCGAACAAAACTGTCACTGAGCCCATACTATTTCATCAATCAGTTACTTAATTGACCTGCAATTACTGCCATTGTTTCATACAGGGAGCCACATCTCTGAGACAGGTAACACTTCCTGAAGTCTCTCCTTGTTATGTGCCATCAAGTCACCTACAACTCATAGTGACCCTTTGTATAAGAGCTCTGAAACCTACTCTGTTCTAAGCCAATCTCATTGACTCCAACACACTTAACCCCACTGTCCCAGATATTAAATCAATACATCTCACCTAGGGTCTTCCTTTGCTACACTATCCTCTACCTGTTCGAGCATGATGTCATTCTCTGAGAACTGGCATCTCCTCACCATGTGAGATGGAGCTTACTAAAAGCAGTCTACATGTTAAAGCAATCCTGATACAGATACCAAATTCATTTTACAAAGAGATAGAAGACGCAAGTTACACATTGATTTGGAAAGGAACAAGACCTCAAATAAGCAAAGAACGTCTGAAAAACAAGAATAAAGAGGGAGACATTGTACTCTATAATCTCAAAACCTACTACATAGCTTTAATAACCAAAACAAAATAATACTGGTATAATGACTGGCACATAGACCAATGGAATAGAATAGAGGTTCCAGAAATTAATCTATCTATCTATGGTCAACTAATACTCAACATGGAAACAAACCTATCCAGTAGGGAAACAAATGGTACTGACAAAACTGGACTACTACGTGCAGAAAGCTGAAGCAGGATACACACTTCTTAAGAAAAACAACCCAAAATGGATCAGATACCTAGGGCTAAAGCCCCAAACCATAAAGATCAAAAGAGACAAAGTAGACAAAGCTTAGAAGGCCTAGCTCATGGTATAAAAAGGCTGATAAAAACAGCCAGAAATACACAACCAAGAGAGGATGAAATTGAAAATTGGAACTCTCATACACTGTTGATGGTTGTTGTTGTTGTTGTTGTTGTTAGGTGCCGTCAAGTCTCCTGTGACTCATAGTGACCCTGTATACAACAGCCCTAAACCCTGATCTATCCTGTGCCAATCTTATTGTTTCTGACACACCTACCCCCAGAAACCCCAGTTATTGAATCAATCCATCTCATCAAGAGTCTTCCTCTCTTGCTCTGTCTCTCCACCATCCCAAGCATGACGTCCCTGTCCAAGAACATATCCCTCCTTGCAACATGTCCAAAATATGTCAGATGAAGCTTCAGAATCCTTGCCTCCAAGAAGCAGCCTGGTTTTACCATCTCCAGGACAAAACTGTTCATCCTCTTAGCGGTCCATGGTATATTCAATACTCTTCTCCAACACCACAGTTCAAAGGCATCAGTTCTATCATCCCTAGTCATTGTCCAGCTCTCTGATGCATAGCAAGTGATTGCAAAGACCGTGACCTATATCAGGTGCATCTTAGTCTTCAGAGTGACATCATTGCTCTTCATTACTTTAGAGAGGTCTCAAACTGCAGAATTTCCCATCACAATCTATCTTTTAATTTCCTGACTGCTGGTGCCAAGAGTGTTTATTGTAGAGCCAGGGAAACAAAACTGTTAACAATCTCAGTCTCTTTGCCATCGATCATGATGCTGCCAATCGGCACGCTGGTGAGAATCTTTTTTTTCTTGATATTGAGCCTCAGTCCATATTGAAGGCTGCAGTCCCTGACCTTCTGCAGCAAGTGCTTCAGGTCCCCCTCAGTTTCAGCAAGCAGGATTGTGCCATCTGCATAACGCAGATTATTGATGAATCTTTCTCCAATCCTGATCCCACGTTTCTTTTCATACAGCCCAGCCTCCCAGATAATATGTCCTCCATATAGATTGAAAAGGTATGGAGATAGGACACATCCCTGTCATACACCCTTCCCAATTCTGAACCATACAGTGTTTCCTTGCTCTGTTATGATGACTTCCTCCTGGTCCAAGTATAGGTTTCACATTAGCATGATCTAGTGTTCTGGGATTCCCATTCCTCTCAGAGTTAGCCAGTTTGTTGTGATCCACACTGTCAAACGCCTTTGCATAATCAATGAAACACAGATAGACATTCCTCTGGTACTCCCTGCTTTCAGCCAAGATACATCTAACATTAGCTACAATATCCCTTTTAAACCCAGCCTGTACTTCTGGTAATTCTCTGTTGATGTACTGCTCCAGTGGTTTGTTTTGTTTGTTTTTTTTTTTATAATCTTCAGCAGAATCTTGCTTGCATGTGATATTAACGATTTTGTTCGATAGTTTCCATACTCTTTCAGATCACCTTTCTTTGGAATGGGAACAAATATAGATCTCTTCCAGTCACTTGGCCAAGTGGTTGTTCTCCAGATTTCTTGGCATAACTTGGTGAGCACATCTAGGGCAGCATCTGTTACTTGAAATATGTCAATTGGTACACTCTCAATTCCTGGGCCTTTATTTTTTGCCATTTCTTTCAAAGCAGTTTGAACTTCTTTCATCACCACAGGCTCTTGTTAATATGTTGTTTCATTAAATTCTTCTGTGACTGCCAATTCCTTTTCTTATACTGACTCTGTATATTCTTTCCATCTTCTTTTACTACTTCCAAGATTGTTTAATATTCTTCCCAAAGCATCCTTAAGTACTGCAATGAGAGGCTTGAATTTCTTATTCAGTTCCTTGAGCTTAATAAATGCTGAGCGAGTACGGCCCCTTTGATTTTCTGACTCCAGCTCTTTGCACATTTCATTATAATACTTTACATTGTCTTGCCGATTTGCCTTTTGAAATCTTCTGTTCAGCTCCTTAATGTCTTGATTTCTTCCCCGTGCTTTGGCTTCTCGGTATTCTAGTGCAATATTCAGAGTCTCTTCTGACATCTATTTTGGTCTTTTCTTCCTCCTCTGGCTTTGTAACTACCTTATCCTCCCATAACTCATCTGTTGGTAGGATCGTAAAACCATTCTGGAAAGCAGTTTGGCGTTTCCTCAAAAAGCTGAACACAGCAATTCCATATGACCCAGCTATCCTATTGATTAGAATATACCCCTAGAAAATTAGAAATAAGACCAAAAATGGAAATTTGTACATCGATGCTTGTAGCAGTGCTATTCACAAAAGCAAGAAAATGGACGCAGCCCAAATGCTTATCATCAAATGACTGGATTGAAAAATTGTGGTACATACACATAATGAAATATCATACAGCTTGTAGGAGCAATGATTTAGAAAATCAGTACATAACTTTTTTTTTAAATACTGGTTCATTTAAAAATTTATATACATTGTTTTCACACTGGATATTTCCCATTTCCTTCCACATCCCACCTCCCTTAATCCATTAAATTTTATTACCCTGTGATTAACCACCCTCCATCCCCCAGCCATCCTCACACCTCTGCTTTCACCTTCTGCCACCCCTTGGATCCTACCTAACTTTTTGAGGGACTGGAGTTCATTATGCTAAGTGAACTAACTCAGACCCATAAGGGAAAATATTGTATAAAACTGTCATTGTAGAAATAGAAAGATGACTAGGAAAACAGATATGAAGATCCAATGGGACAGGGTAAGAGCAGAGGGGTGAGGATGGATAGGAGTGTAATCATAGGGTCTCACAATTTGATGATTAGAGGGAGAGGTAGGTAAAGGAAATGTGAAAGATCTGGTGTGCAAAAACAATGTATATGAACTTTGTAAGCAAACGAGTACAAAATAAAAGTTCATTTTAAAAATTGAATGAGAAAAAAATAATTCTACATAAGAATGAATGAATGAAGGGACTAGCCAGTCTGGAATGTATTAGAAAGTATAAACTCCTGAGTAAAGAAAATGAAAGGTATTCCCCATAAACACTCTTCAACATAATGTTCCTCTACATAGACATCTATCTTGAGAAGTTGAAAATCCTGTGGGTACTAATTTTATGTTAGGTTATGTTACATTTTATGTCAGTGGTACTAAAATCACTTGGAAATGCTACTGATAGTGGATTATAATGAGGACTGCAATCAATGTCACATTAAAGATAGATATGATAGGGTATTATGGATCTCACAAGAATCGAGATTTAAGGTTGCATAGTGAAGTGTACTCAGGGTGGAAGGGGGAGGGAGAGCAGGGGGATTGTATGCCAGTGAAGGAGTTTTTCTTTTGCTTTTTTTTAATTATTATT
>NW_006399821.1:3820060-3832735 GCF_000299155.1 Elephantulus edwardii | reverse complement strand
CTGTTCTGTTAAATTTTGTTATTTTGACTGGGGTGAGATGATATCTCATAGTTGTTTTAATTTGCATCTCTCTTAGGGGTAGGGATTTTGAGCATTTCTTCATGTGCCTGTTAGGCATCTGAATATTGTCTTCGGTGAAGTCCCTGTTCATATCCTGTGCCCATTTTTCTATTGGATTATTTACCTTTATCTTGTTGTGGTGTTTCTTTTACTTTTCAAAGAGAGGAGACAACTGTGGGGGAAGGGTGGGCAGGGAGAAAAGTGCAACAATGAATGAATGGAAATCCAAAATCTCTGTAAATGTTCATTAAAATTAAAAAAATAAAATTTAATTTAAAAAAAGGTTGCTGAACTAGCAAGTGTTTTGTTGTGCATATTTTTACCATAATAAAATAAATAACTAATGGCCAGTCCTAGGACACAGTCTCCATGCCTACTGAGTGACAGTCACTCTCTGGCTGCCCCAGGAATCTGAGCTGACTTGCTTCCTGGATGATTCTGAGAGACATTAAAGTTTGAGAACTGCTGTCCTGGGAGTTCAGATCTTGTATTAAACTTATATCCAACATTACACATTTGATAGCACTCTTATTTACATAGTGACCCTTTGCCACCAATTTACCTTGCTGTTTCTTCCCTGTTCTTCCCCTCTAGGCAATGTGGCTGATGTTACAGAATGATGAGCCAGAGGACTTTGTCATTGCCACTGGGGAAGTCCATAGTGTCCGAGAATTTGTAGAGAAATCCTTCCTTCACATTGGAAAAACCATTGTGTAAGTACAGCCATGAGCTGAGTTATGTTCAGTCACCAGACGCAGAAGCACTGATTAGTAAATATACTGGTGCTATTGCCTCAGTTTTCTTTTCCTTTTTCTCCTTCACTCGATACCAAACAAAACTGTCTTAAAGGAAGTACAACCAGGATAGTCTTTAGAGGCAAGGATGGTGAAACTTCTCATATTCTTTGGGCCTGTTGTCTGGACAGGCCAGTCCTGAGAAACAGACAAGCATGCTGCGTAAGTTGGAGGATCAGAGAAAGAGAAAAAAAAAAAACCAACCCTCAACAGAATGAATTGACTAATGACCTTAACAATGGGCTTGAGTATGACAAGAGATCATGAGGATGAAACAGGGTAAGGCAGAATGCAGACCTATTGTTCACAGGGTCCATGTGAGTCATAGTTGATTTGATGGTATCTAACAACCACCACCACCAGGACCTTCACCCTCTGATAAAAAAATTCAGAGAGTTCAGTGAGGATCTGGGACTTTGTCCTTCATGACCTCTAACCTCAGATAGATGTCACGTGCTTTTCAACATCTAAATTCAGTCTTCCACTGTGATGTTACTGTGCTAATTTTCCTCTTATTAGTGAAATGTTGAGATCCATATAACACAACCACACATTACACAATAATTTTTATTTCTTATACTTGAAATCATTAGAAAAAATACTGAAAAGTTTTAAATACATTGCAAAAAATTATCTGTTTCCTGTGGAGACAGTAACTCGCTAATTTGATGCCCTATTATCCTAAATACTTTCATATGAACTTGCTGCAAGCAGTGGCATTCTACTACCAAAATAAAGGATCAAAGGTGGAGAACATTTGCTTTATGATCTTAAACTTCTTTAAATTGAAATCAGAATTGTACTGGAAAAAAGAGAAACTCAGAGATACATTAAACAGAAAAGAGGCTGAGAAATAAACCCTATCTTTAGCCCATTCTTGCAGCCACCATGTCAGTCGATTCACTGATGGCTATCTCTTTTCCATTGACCATTGAATTTCCCAACCATGATGAAGGATGTCTCTGGAGACTGGCCCCTTGCATAGTTAAAACAAGAGGCAGAGGCTAGGCATCCTTACAGCCAAGGAACTCTCTAGTTTTATTTCTTCCAGGAAACACTCCTTTTTCTAGCAGTCCATAATATATTCAGTATTCTTCATAAACACCATAATTCAAATCTATCAATACTAAGGCTGACTATATGCTCAGAATACAGATGGAATAAGTTTATTGAAAGGATTTAAACCTGACACATTCCTTTTCTGATTCTAACCCAAGCAGTATCTGCTTGTTCTGTTTAAAGGACAGCCTCTTCCTCTATGCACTGGTTCCACGTGAGCAGAATTAAGTGTTCTGAGATTTCCATCTTTCAGAATGTTATCTATAGTTTGTTATGACTCACACTGTCAATTGCCTTTTCATAGTAAATAAAACACAGATAGACATCTTTCTAGTATTATTTGCTTTCACCCAGGATCCATCTGATATCAGCAATAAAATATCTTGTTTCATGTCCTTTTCTGAATCCAAGATGAATTTCTGGCAGTTTCTTTTTCATATTCCCTTTGAATTATCTTTTAATTATCTAAAATAAGATTTTGTTTATATGTAATATTAATGTGGCATCAGGATTGGAGGAAGAGTCATTAACAGCCTGCATTATGCAGATGACACAACCCTGCTTGCTGAAACTGAGGAGGACCTGAAGCACTTGCTGCAGAATGTCAAGAATTGCAGCCTTCAATATGTATTGAAGCGCAACATCAAGAAAAAAAAGATTCTTGCCACTGGGCCAATTGGCAACATTATGATAGATGGTGAAGAGATTGTTAATATCTTTAGTTTACTTGCCTGCACAATCAATACTCAGTACCAGCAGCCACACAGTCAAAAGACAAATTGCACTGGGAAAGTGATGTCAGAGACTTCTCCAGAGTACTGACGAGCAACAATGTCAGTCTGGAGACTAAGGTATGCCTGATCGAGGCCATAGTTTTCTCAAGTGCTTGCTATGTGTCAGAAAGCTAAACAATGTTTAAGGATGATAGAAAGAAAATCAATGCTTTTGAGTTGTGTTGCCGGAAAAGAGTATTGAATATACTATGGACTGTCAAGAGAATAAACATGTTCATCCTGGAGACAGTGAAACTAGGCTCTTCCTTGGAGGCAAGGATTCTGAGGCTTCGTCTGATATACTTGGGGCATGTTGCAAGGAGGGACCAGTCCTGAGAGAGGGACATCTTGCTTGAAAGGGTGGAGGGACAGTGCAAGAGAGGAAGACCCTCGATGAGATGAATTGATTCAGTGACTAGAGTAATGAGGGTATGTCAGAGACAATAACGTTGCCACAGGATAGAGCAATTTTCAGGGGTATTATACATAGAGTCTCTCTGAGTTACAAGTGACTCGACAGCACATTACAACAACAATGTTAATGATATTATTCTGGCATGTATGCCTTCTGGTACATCAATGAATGGTCATGTGATATTCTAGGAGAGACTAATTTATAGTGATAGGAAACAAATTCATCCTTGCCTAAGATTGGATATGAGTTTAAAGTGACACAAGAGGACTTTTTGGATTAGTGAAAATGTATCTATTTTATCTTTATTGTGTTGGTGGTTACATCAATTCATGCCTTTTAGAAAACTTGTAAAAACTATATAGTTGGTATTCATTTAAATCAATAAGGTTGATTTTAAAATAATAAAAAGAAAAGAATTTGGAAACCATTTATTGACAGGAAACTTAAATAAAATTTTCTTTAAGCAACAAGTGTTTCCTGCATAACCAGATGGAAAATATCTTTCTGTCAGTCAAAACAGTCCCAGGTCCTGGGTGCTCCTACTCCTTTCCTGTCTCTCTGCTGCTCCTTTCCTCATTCTGGTGGTTACTAACCCCCTCCCCCACCCCCAGCAGAGGAGACCCAGAAAAACCAGTCCAGGCATTTTTCACTGAAACGTATTTCAAATTGTACCCAATGGCTTCTTTTAAAAGTGTTTTCATCTTCCTTATTATTTTATATAACAGATTAAACCAGAGCCTAAGACTTTAGTAATATATCAAAACATTTTGCTTATGGCATATAACATTTTGTTCTTTTAAAAAAATGTTTTTAAGTTCTTTCAGGAAAGAGCAATAGCTGTGAGCAACTGATGGTTGTAGGGGAATAAAGGCCTTGCTTTGCCCTTTAGTGAATCTTCTTGGTGGCAGTAAACCAGCTGAGGAGCTACTGCACTGCCCTGGAAAGGCTGTGCTATATGTAAGCCCTTCCTTTGTTTCTGTCTCAGTCACACACGCTGAGTCTTGAGTGCAAACGTTCACAACACATATTCTTCATAGCTTGACCAAAAATATAAATTCTTTCTCAAGGCTAGATAATAAAATCATGATGGCTTTGTAAGTGCTTTCTGACATTTATGTTTTATTGTTTATTTTTTTTCACTTCCCTTCCTCTGTGTCTTCCTTGGGCCCTGCATCAGCATACCAATCTCAGCTGGAAGGAGAGTCAGAAAGCCACAGGCAATCCATGTGAGGGCCAGGCTGCACCTCGGCGCCAAGCTCGGTGCAGCTGGTGAACTTTTGACAGGGCCAGTGAGTCTGTCCTGGGAACAGTGTCTTCAAGTCAGTATCCAGGCAGACGAACAAAGAAAGCACGCTGTGGTCTGACCAGATCTTAGAAGACCAAAGATAACTTTTTACTTTAGTAATATTAACTTTATTACAATTGGAGAAAACATTTTTTAATAACATTTCAGCAGTACATGCCTCTCGCTCCCAAGGATGCCACTGTAATTTATTTCATGACTTGCTCAGTTTGGCTCCTAAGCCACTTGTCCATATCTGCAAAAATTGCTGCAGAGCACTGTGAGTGGGAGAATAGCTCTAGTGCCACATTCCCAGCTTTCAGTCCCATTTCTTCAGCTTCATAAGGGAGCTATTTAGTCTGTACCCCCACTTCACAACCGGAAAATAAGAGTAACAAGACTACTCACACAAAGGGATTACACAAGGATCCAATGAGTTAATATATGTTTAGGAAGCCCCCAGAACAGTACCTGATACATCCTAATCTCCAGATAAGAATTTACTATTAGTGAAATGGGTAATTGACAGTGACTGTAGTAGGCAAACAAAGTGTGAAAGCAATATGATCAGGCAATTTAACGTGCGTGGTGACAGGAAACAGGAAGTCAAACTGATGGGTCATGTTCTTATGCTCAAATGGCACTTATCATTCAGGAGAAAGAACAAATTTTTTTGATGCTTGTTTATGAAGGTTTCAGTTTGACAAAGATCCTCTCCCACAATTCACCATTTATCATAATTGTAAGATAAAGTCAGCTCCA
Source organism: Elephantulus edwardii (assembly GCF_000299155.1). Lineage (NCBI taxonomy): Eukaryota > Metazoa > Chordata > Mammalia > Macroscelidea > Macroscelididae > Elephantulus > Elephantulus edwardii. The sequence continues at coordinate 3,827,590 of NW_006399821.1, read as the reverse complement.
ATTCATAGCTATTGTCTAATAAAACAATTGTCAAACTATTTATTGTCTAGTAAAACAGAACATATTCCATGGTGCTGTGCCATCTCCTTGTAGTGTGGTAAGTTGTGTGCCTGGTTTTGAGCATCGGGTCAGTCTAACTCATTGAATTCCCTTCTTAGCTAATTCTCTACCAACCATGATAGCTTCCGAGCTGTTGGTCTTTGCTGACTATCCAAAATAATCTAGCTGAAGCCTCACCATTCTCACTTCTAAGGAACATTCACCTTTTCTCTGAGATATGTTTGTTCTTCTGATCCACTCACTGCTGTCTAGTTGATTCCAATTTACAGCAACTCTACATAATAGAGTAAAACTGTCCTGAAGGGTTTCCAAGTTTGTAAATTTTTCATTAATTTTTTACTGTGACTTGAGTGAGGGTTTACAAAGCAGATTGGTTTTTTTGTGCATATCTTCATTTATAACAATTATAATACTAAAGAGACTTAAAATGTGTTTCACAATTTATATAAATATAAAATTGATACAGGTATGAGCTGTCGAAGTCTTTGACATGAATTTAGTAACTTTTGCTTTGAACTTATTCGAAATAGCATATTAACTTTTTTAGGTTAATAGGAGACATTTAAGGGAACAGGTCAGTACCATATTGAGACAGATTCATGCATTTCTTTATGGTTTTAATCACAAGGAGACAAATGGGACAAAGATTCTGCCTACTAGCATCAGCCATTCCATGACTGCTGCTGTTGTTGTTAGGTGCCGTCTAGTCAAGTACATCTCATAGTGACCCTGTGAACATCAGAGCTGAACCCTCTCCTGTCCTGTGCCAACCTCTCAGTCTCTGACACATTCAAACCCATGGCTATCTATAAATACTATGTCAATCTCAATCCTGCTGGTTCAGGACTTTTCTCTCTTTCTCCATCTTCCCTGTCTTTCCAAGCATCATGTCTTCTTCCAAGGAATAGCCTCTCCGAGAAACATGCACAAAGTATGCAAAATAAAACTTTATCATATTTGCCTCCAAGGAACACTATGGCTGCGCCTTCTCCAAAACAGATCTATTTGTTTTTTTGGCAGTCCATGGGATATTCAGTATTCTTCTTTACCAACAGGTCAAAAGCATCAATTCTTTCTTTTGTGTTATTGTTATTCATTGTCTAGCTCTCAACAACTTACCAAGTAATTGAAATGGCCATGGTCTGAATCAAGCACGCCTTGGTCCTCAAACTAACATTATTGCTTCTCAGTAGTTTGGAGAGTTCCCTGGATGCTAGGCTCACCCAAAACACAAAACACTTCCAGAGATTAGCATGTGGAAAATAGCAGTTTGCATTACCTACAAAATGAAGGAGATAGCCTATCAGAACAGCTCTAGCCCCATTTTTCAGCTAGTCCCCCTTAAGCTCAAAATTACTTTCCAAGTGTGTGACACTTTGTAGCATAGGCCAGCAACTCAGAGGACCTTGTGTCATGCCTGACTAAGTGGGCTTGTAGGGTGGGCTGAGAAATTTCACTGCATGTGCTCCTACTTAGAAACATGGCCAAGGGACCCCAGGATCACCACCCTTCACTGTTCTACACCAAAGCCAGTGTGCATTGCTTTGCAGAGTGCAAAATGGGCAAAAAGGCAGGGATTGTTCTTTCTTTTAATGCCCCCAGAGAGGAGCTCGAGGTAACTGGTTCTCCCACACTTGAAATGCTGATAGGAATTAAGATAATGTTTGTGGATTGAATTGCTGAGATTAAGAAACCTATTTAGGCTTTTGTGTTGAGAAGGCACGCTTATTACACTGCTTTTCTGCTAAGCATATTTGGAGGGGGGCAACGGGAGAAAGTGCATGATGAAATTTTTTGTGTTGTATTTTTTTCCATTTCCCATCAACTTATTGTGAAGTAATATGAAAAGGAAACTCTTTTCTCCTACAGGTAAAGTGAGGGGTAGAATAAACCAAACAAGCAAACACTTGTCTTGACTAATTTTCTGTCATTAATCTTGTTCCATGTTGAGAGTAGGGTTGTAAGAACAGCCTACAAGTATGTGAGAACTTGGGAATCTCACGAAGTGTATGCTGCAGGGGACAGAAATGTTTCAGGCAGTTTGCAGTATTCTGTCACATTTGTGAATGGAAAAATTACTTTAAAAATGACACATTTCTAAAATCTCATTGGTTGACAGAATAGAGTAGGTGGTGCTCATACACATTCCTCCCTTAATTTGAAAGTGTTTTGTGGTGGGTGGATTTCTGACCTTCCCTGGGCCCTGGAGAGAGCTCTGGAGTTGTTGGTGTCAGATACCATCAACTCAGCTATGACTCCTGGCCCCCTCCTGCACCCTCCTCACCGTCTCTGATGGGCTTGAGTCCATTGTTACAGTCACTGTGACAATCCATCTCCTTGAGGGTCTTCATCTCTTCCTCTGACCCTCCACCTTTCCCAGACTCATGTCTTTTTGCAGACTGCCCTCTCCCAACAACATTCCCAGAGTGTGTGAAATGAAGTTGTTTGTCTCAGTGGAGCACCCTGGTTGCCCTTCTTCCAAGAGAGATTTGTTTGTTCTCATGGCAGTTCATGAGATATTCAGTGTTCTTCTCCAGTACCACAATTCAAAGGCATCAATTCTTTACTATTCATTGTCCAACTTTTATATGCATAGGAAGCAAACAAAAATATGAAAAAGAACTTGTTCTTTAAACTGTCATTACTGCTCTTGAGTACTTTAGAGAGGTCCTTGGCAGTGGGTATTCCCTGGGGAGAGGATGTGTGAAAAGGCTTCTAGCAGACTTTCCTCTTTCTTATATAGGATGCTCCCTCCTCCCCTTCTTCCTCACACTTCCCCACACGGCTCCTTCTCATTGCTGTCCACTGGAGTCCCACTCCTAGCTGACCCTCCAGCAGTTTCCAAGGCCATAAATAGTACAGTAGGAAACTGCCTATGTTTCTTCTGAGAAACAGGAAGCGGATTCCAACCAGCAAAGAAGCTCAGTGTCTGGGTTAGCAACTCTCTATGGACTGAACCACCAGAGCGCCTTTTCCAGTGGATTGTTGTTGTTGTTGTTATGTGCCGTCGAGTTGTTTGCAACTCATAGCGATCCTATGTACAATAGCTCTAAATTCTGTTCTGTCCTGTGCCAATTGCACTGTCTCCGATACACCCATCCCAATTACCCCAGTCACTGAATCAATCCTCCTCATAGAGGGCCTTCCCCTCCGGTGCTGTCCCTCCACCCTCCTAAGCATGATGTCCCTCTCCAAGGACCGGTCACATGTCCAAAGTATGTCAGATGAACACTCAAAATCCTTGCCTCCAAGAAGCCACCTGGTTTAACCCTTTCCAGGATGAACCTGTTTATTTTCTTAGCAGTCCATCGTACACTCAATATTCTTCTCCAGCACCACAGCTCAAAGGCATCAATTCTCCTTCTATCCTCCTTAGACATTGTCCAACTCTCAGATGCATAACAAGTGGTAGCAAAGACCAGGGCCTGTATCAGGCGCACCTTGGTCTCCAGAGAGACACCATTGCTCTTCAGTTCTTTGGAGTGGTTCCTAACAGCAGACTTTCTAATCGTGATACATTTTTTTTTAAATTTCCTGGCTACTGGTGCCAAGAGTGTTGACTCTGGAGCCAAGCAAACTAAAGCTGTGAACAATCTCAATCTCTTCACCATCCATCCTGATGCTGCCAATTGGTTCCAGTTGAGACAGGTTCTTAAAGCAGAGGTTCTTGATGGGTTGAGCACCAAGGTAGCTGAGATATATGTGTTGTCCTATTAGGCCAAAATTTAATGTATTTGGTTCTAAGAAGCCCTGGTAACTGGGTGGGAACCAAAAGATTGGCAGTTCAAACCCACCAGCGGTACTCTTGGGAGAAAAATGGCTGGCATTCTGTCTCCATGAAGATTGTTGTTATTAGGTGCTGGTGAGCACAACTTGCAACCCTGTGAACAGGTGACCTAAACCCTGCCCTATCCTGTGCTATCATTAGCCTCTCTGACACTAGAGCTCATTGTTGAAGTCACCATGTCAATCCATCTCGTTGGAAATCTCCTCTCCTTTTCTGACTCTCCGTCTTTCCAAGTATGATGTCCATTTCCAAAGAAGAGCCTCACCTAGCTACATATACAAAGTATGAATCACTATCTTTGCTTCCAAGAAGCATTCTCACTGTACTTCTTTCTAGGACATAGCTGTTTGTTCTTTTGGTAGTCTATGTAATATTAAGGTACACTTGGTTTAGGCCATGGTCTTCTCAATCACCTGCTAGCTATGCATCAGAGAGCTGGACAGTGAATAAGAGTGACAAAAGAAGAACTGAAGTGGTGTTCGAGAAGAGCACTGACTCTCACATAAAGATTACAACCTAGGAAATACCTGGGAATAAAGCCCCAAACTATAAAGCTCATCTGAGACAAACTGGGATCAAGTTTCAACCTAGTTGATGGTATAAAGAGACTGCCAATTACAGCCAGAAATGCATAATCTGAAGAAGATAAAACTGGTGAATGGGACCCTTGAAAGATTAAATCTCTGTGTGCATCAAAAACATTATACAACATAGTGAAAAGAAAACCTACTAAATGGGGGAAAAAACATTTGGCAATACCATTTCAGACAAGGGTCTCATATGAAAAGTTTACAGAATCCTACAAGGACTCCACAAGACAAAGACTGATAACACAAAATGGGCAAAAGACGTGGAAAGAATTTTCACAGAAGAAGATATTAGAATGGCCAACAACAGACACATGAAGAAGTGCTCCAAATCACTAGAGACGCGAACCAAAACCACAATGAGATACCATCTCACTCTAGTAGCAGTGGCACAATTTAACAGGACAGCAAGTAATAAATGTTGGAGAGGATGTGGGGAGATAGGAACTCCTTTACATTGTTGGTGGGATTGTAAAATGGTACAACCACTTTGGAAGTCAGTTTGGGCACCTCTTCAAAAAGCTGAACATAGAAATTCCATATGGCCCAGCTATTCCACTGCTTGGAATATACTCTGAGAGAATGAGAACTGAGGCACAAACAGATGTTTGTACACCATTGTTCATAGCACTGTTATTTACCGTCACAAGGACATGGAAACAGCCCAAATGTCCAACCATAATCAAACAATTGAGAAATTATGGTACGTTCACATGATAGCCTACTACACAGCACGCAGGAGCAATGATTTTGTTAGTTACTGCCTAACTTGGGAGGGACTAGAGAGCATTATGCTGCATAAATTCAGTCCCATAAGTACAGTATTGTATAAGACCATTATTATAGAACAAGTATGAGGATTCAAGGCGGGGGGGGGGAGTGGAGGGACGGGGTAAACTTAGGGTCCCACAATTTGATGGGTGAAGAAGGGGGATGTGAAGGAAATGGGAAAGATCTGGTGTGAAAAACAATGAATATGAACTTTGTAAATAAACCAGTATAAAGTAAAAATGCAGAGGGGGAAAGACATGAAAGCACTGACAACTTCAATCTAAGAAACTTGCTAAATTTTCCCTAGATGTCCCTCTGTCTAGCTGAGTTAATAAAAACCTGTGACACGGAGAATAGAAATATAGTTTGTTTACATCATCATTGAGAACGCTCCCATCAGAGCTACTAAAATCAATTATCGTGAGAAAAATCAATCACTATAAGGAAAGTTGCCCAGGAAAACGTATTTCTCAATGTCGGTACTATAAGAACTGTCTGGAGATGTTCCAAATAGACTCCAATTTTCAGCAAAATCAACGTTCCTTTTAGTAAAGAGAATTAGACTTTTCATGTAAACCTCAAGAGTCTCTCTCTTTGCCCTTCTCCCATTTTCTGCCTCTCTTCCATTTTCCTGTCCTCTCTCACTTTACTTCTCTCCTCTTTGTCTCCCCCTTTCATCTCTCTCCCACTCCTAGAAATTCACACATTCCTATATTTTTTCCTCTGTCTCCCCTACCTTCCTCCAAGACCTATTATAATGTTATATTTATAAACTTCAAAGATACATGGATCTATAATGATAACAACCAAAACATAACACCCAAAAGCCATGGGTACCTTTATTGAGACAACACACTTTTGAGTCATCAGCATAAGATTTCATCTGAAGCCTGATACCATGTTGTGTATTGGACACTTGGACAAATTGTTTTCGTTTCATATATGGAAGTCCAGTGGGTAATAGGTCAATTCCATCTAAATTCTCTCATTAAGGATCTATTTGACCATCAAGTTTTTTATTCCTTCATAATTCGCTTGATTAAACAGCCAACATAGTACCTAGTACTTTGTAGCCAGTTTGTGTGTACTCTGCTCCCTCATTGTTCTCAAAGTCAAGTCATCCAAATGAATCTGAAAGTAAACCCTTGCCTTTAATAAATGAGAACTCTGCTTGGCATGGCTATTATTAAGAACCTATTATTTAGAAATATGTACACTGTACAAATTCATTGTATCAGAACTGGTATAATAACACCATGATCAAAATTGGACTGATTTCCTCAAAAAAGGTAGTCTTAAACTGGCTCTTTAGCAAAGTTGTTGTATACTGTGTAGATGAGACAAATGTATTTTCAGAAAAGGAAAGAAGTTTCTGAGTGAATGGAATAATGAGGAAAGCATGGTGGGTGAGATTCTTATTGTACATGAGTGATGGGCAAGCTGGAAAGGCAACTGTACCAGACTGGCTGTGTTGGGTCCTTGAAGAGAGACACATATTGCTCCCTCTCAGTTACTTCTCATGCATCCTACCCTTGCCTCTTTCTCTTTGGTGCTACCATTGCCATCGCTTTCCATGGTCAATGCCCTTTAGCTTTAAACTCCTTAAGGACAGACTGTCTAGCTTACTTTGCCTGTATCATTAGCACCTGGCCTACCTTTGGGGCTGGCATGGTGGGCCTAAGGGAAGATTTACGAAAGGAGGGGTAAGGGTAGATAAAGTTGGGCAGAGGTGGACCAGGGTTGTAACTCCCGTAAGGATCTTCATCAGTGGCCTTTGACCCAGTGGCCCCTGCTAAGACTGCCTCACATTCTTCTTTTGTCTGTGAAGTAAGAGGGAGTTCTGGTGACTTAATGGTAAGGAATTATACTGCACAAAAGTATATGGTTCAAATCCACAGGTTGCTCCTGCAGGAAGAAGATAGCAGTCTACTCCAGTGTGATTGACAGTTTCTGAAAATCACACTAGAGAGCCAGTTATGAGATGGTTTTGACTTGAGGGCACACAAAAACTATAAAGCAATAGAAACTCTTTCCACATTCTTTGGGAGTAGATAGTATGTCCCAGCTGAAGTTCCTTGAGTCAATAAAAAGTAGAGCAAGTGAAGTATGTTTAGCAGTCCATATAAAGATGATATAGAAATGCCAAAGCTTCATTATGTTTATCGTAAGAGTACGGAATAAGGGTTGCAGAGTGGATTATATTTGGGGTTGGGAGTGTGGTTGGGAGATGTGTGTGTGTGGGGGGGTGGATTGTGTACCAATGAGGGAGTTTTTCTTTTGCTTTTCAAGGAAAATGGGGGGGCGGGGAGAAGGGTGCAACAATGA
>NW_006399821.1:3815246-3819960 GCF_000299155.1 Elephantulus edwardii | reverse complement strand
GAAGGAAGGAAGGAAGGAAGGAAGGAAAAGAAATGCCAAAGCTTACTGAAACTACCTGTATACACAACTCATAGTGACCATGTGAGCAACAAATCTGAACTTTGCCCTATCCTCTGTCATCCTCACCTCATCTGTCATGTTTGAACACATTGCCACAGTCTCTGTGTCAGTCCATCTTATTGAGGGCCTTTCTTTCTTCCTCTGACCCTCTACCTTTTCATGTATGGTGTCATTTTCCAAGGATTGGCTCCTTCTGAAAACATGCCCCAAGTATAGGATATACTTCTACATCCTTGTCTCTAAGGGAGCCCTCTGGTTGTACTTTCTCCAAAACAGACTTGTTTATTTATTTTTTTTGGCAGTCTATGGAATATTCAGTATTCTTCTCCAACACCACAATTCAAAAGCATCTATTCTGTATTCTTTGTCCAACTATCAGGTGCATAGGAAACAATCAAAAACACTATGGCTTGGATCAAGCACACCTTAATCTTTAGACTGAAATCAATTCTTGCTCTTTAACTCTTTGGGAAAGTCTTTGACAGCATATTTCCCCAATACAACACTTTTCCCCCCTCTAATGCTTTATTGAGGGAGGGCTGGAGGCTGAGCAAGACAGGGTAGGGTCCAGGAACCATTGGAATGAAGGCTGGTCCCCCACCCTCTCTTCAAGTGTCAGCAGAGGGGATCTTAGGTTTTCTTCACTGCTGCTACCATGTGTGTTGATTTTTGGTCCAAGTAAGATGAAATCATTGATAAATTCAATCTTTTTTCCATCTACCATGATGTTACCTATAGGTCCAGTGGCAAGCATTTTTGTTTTCTTCATGTTCATCTGTAATCCATATTTAAATCTGTAATCTTTGATCTCTGCAGTAAGTGCTTCAAGTCTTCTTCACTTTCTAAAAGCAAAGTTGTATCATCTGTAAAATGCAGATTATTAATGAACCTACACATTGTTCTTCATACAGTCTAGTTTCTCAAATTATTTGCTAAGCATACAGACTTAATATGTATGGAGAAAGGATACAACTCTAACACACACCTTTCTTGATTTTAAACCATGAAGTATTCCCTTGTTCTGTTCAGACAACAGCTTGGTCTATGTAGAGGTTTCACATGAGCCCAAATAAATGTTCTGGGATTCCCATTCTTCTTAAAGTTAGCAATAATTCATTATGAACCACACAATCAAATGCCTTTGCATAATCAATAAAACACAAGTCAACGTCTTTCTGGCACTCTCTGCTTTCAGCCAAGATCCATGTGACATCTACAACAATGTCCCTTGTGCCTTTTCTGAATCTAACTTGAATTTCCCACAGTAATGTACTGCTCCAACTGTTGTTCATATTCAGGAAATTTTTACTTGCATATGATATTAAATGAGGTTTGATAATTGAGATTGTTCACAGCTTCAGTTTTCTCAGCTCCATGGTCAACACTCTTGGCACCAGCAGCCAGGAAATAAAAAAATGTATTGCGATGGGAAAGCCTGCGGTTAGGGACCTCTCTAAAGTACTCAAGAGCAACGGTGTCTCTCTGGAGACTAAGGTATGCCTGATACAGGCCATGGTCTTTGCAATCACTTGTTATGCATCAGAGAGTTGGACAATGACTAGGGAGGATAGAAGGAGAATTGATGCCTTTGAGCTGTAGTGCTGGAGAAGAGTATTGAATGTACCATGGACTGCCATGAAAACAAACAGATTCATCCTAGAGAGGGTTAAACCAGGCTGCTTCTTGGAGGCAAGGATTCTGGGGCTTCGTCTGACATACTTTGGACATGTTGTAAGGAGAGACAGGTCTTTAGAGAGGGACATCATGCTGGGTAGAGTAGAGGGACAGCGCAGGAGGGGAAGACCCTCTATGAAGTGGCTTGATTCAGTGACTGGGGTAATCGGGATGGGTGTGTCAGAGGCAATGCGATTGGCACAGGATAGAGCACGGTTTAGGGCTGTTATACATAGAGTCGCTATGAGTCGCAAATGACTCGAAGGCACATAACAACAACAACAACAATTTCCACACCCTCTTGAATCACTACTTTTGGGAATGAGAATGAAGATGGATTCCAGTCAGTTGGCCCAGAAGCTGTCTTCCATATTTCTTGCAGAGACTAGTGAGCATATGCAGGGTTGCATCTGTTTGCTGAAATATCTCAATTGGTACTACATCAATTCCTGAAGCTTCATTTATTTCTTCCCTCCCACCCCCAACACCTTCAGTGTAGCTTGGACTTCTTCCTTCAGTACTATTGGTTCTGGAAAATATCCTGAAATGATAACTTGTTTGTTTTGGCACTGTGACTCTGTGTAGTCTTTCCATCTCCTTTTGATGCTTCTTGCATTGTTCAGTATTTTTGCCCATAGAATCCTTCAGTATTGCAACTTGGAGCTTTAATTTTTTTCTCTGTTCTTTCAGCTTGAGAAATGCTGGGTGTGTTCTTTCCTTTCGGTTTTCTAACTCCAGCTGTTTGTTACTGTTAGGTACCATAGGGTCAGAAAGAATTCATAACTAACCTTCCAGTGGGTTCTCAGAGGCAGTAAATCATACGGGAGGAGACTGCCTGTCTTTCTCCTACAGAGCAGCTAGAGGATTTGAACTACATGCCTTCGGGTTGGTAGCCCAGATCCTTACCAGTTAGCCACCAGTTAGATCTTCAGCTGTAGAGTGGATTAAAATTCTGCATTTTCTATCGTGGATTATCCATTAACCATAATGTAACAGTTAACCTTAACTGCCCTTCCTTTTTTCATTAATACAGATAAAATGGAAGAATCCAGAGTATAGATAGACAAATGAGACTACATTTCAATAATGATGTCTGAATCACAATTCAGATTGGTTATCTTTTTTTTAAAAAAATATTACTACATTTTATTAGTTTTAATGAACATTTACAGAGATTTTGGGTTCTCATTCATTCATTGTTGCACTGTTTTCTCTATCCTCCTCCCCAGTTCATTCTTCTTCCCCCCACCCCCTACCCCGAATGTCTGTTTTAATTGTCTAATTGCCACAGTGCTTGTCAAAGCCAGTTCTGATTAATCTCCTTTGTCAGTGTATCCTTTGCCATTCCCTATCACTCCGATTGGTTATCTTTTTAAAAAGGTGGTCTCTTTAGCATGTTCTCCATGTCTTGTTCTCAGCACTCTTCGTCTTCTTTGCTATTAGCAAAGTTGTTCTTCACTCCCCTCAAATGCCAACCCCTCCTCCTGGTCTCTGGCCCTCTTGCCTTCTCATGATCTGCTGTCAGTTATCTCTTCCCCCACCTTTGCTTTCAGCCCCCTTCACCCCTCCTATCATCAACATCTTAACACTCTCAGGTCTTCCTGCCTTTTAGAAAACAACCCTCCAGGCACTGCCCTTCCTTTTCCTGCTCTGTGGGAAGATCTTAGAGACCCTCTCTGTTGAAGGCCTCCTGCTCACTCCCATCCTCCCTCCCCACCCTAATTCTTTATCCCTCCCCAGCTCTTCTTACTAGTTTGCCTTCTGCTTCTTCAGCCTGTCAGATCTGCTTTTCCCAGTATTACACACCTCCTATCCCTTCTCTTGAATGGTTCCTCAATAGAGCGTTCTGCATGTTTTGCTGCCTCTTCTTCTGTACAGACTCAGCCTTCCTACCCTGCAGATGATTCCCTTTATAGTAGAGAGAGAGACTTAAACTGGCTAGAGTGTCCACAGTTTAAACTATAGTCATTCAACAAGAATGCTCACAAATCCTTGCAATCTCCCAACATCCATTACCCTTCTTGTCATTATCCCATCTCTCCCTATCCCTTAACTTGGTTCCTTTGTGGTCTTTGGTGGTGTTATATCTAGGGAGTTGGACTGTTAACCCACAGGTGGTGACTCTGTCAGTTCAAATCCACCACTAGGTCCAGGGAGAAAGATGGACAGTTAGTCCTCTCTAGAGCTACTTATAGCCTCCGAAATCCCATTGGAGAGTCAGCTATGAATGGGTTCTGACCCTTTGGGAATGAGAAGAGGTGAGGAGAAGGAGGGAGAGAAGGAAGAGGAGAGAGCGAGCAAGTGAGAGATCATTTGGTGTAAAATGCATATCTTTCTACTCTGATAACATTTTCCTAACTTCTTTCAAGAGAGTTGTTAGCTCTGTTTTTTCCCCTGGAAATCCTAATAATGTTCTTTGAGCTAATTATTTTGTTATTTATTTCTCTTTCTAAATAACATGGGTTTTATTCATGATTTTGGATTTTTCACTTTCAGATAGTAGCTGTTACCCACCCCCCCTCCATTCTAGAAGGAGATTTTTATTCTCTTATGCCTTCCTCCTACCTTTCTATTCTCTGAATAGTCCTATATTTTACCTCTATGTATTTTTTTTTGCTTCCATTTTACTTTTGGTTTGCTCAATGTTAAATTACCCTGACTGATAAATGGCATTCATTCTAAGAGTGCCGGATTATTTTTTTCCTTTCTGTATAATTGTCAGCTGTTGACTCTAGTACTAATAGTGTTCCACTTCCCGCATTGACTTCATTAAATACGACTTGATTTACCCTAGATTATTCCTTGGTTAACTAGCTTTCTTCTGAGAATTCTTGGGCTCCTGGGTCATCATCTCCCAATTCAATGTTCCTGTCATGGCTCCACCTGAATCTGCCAGTCTGGTCCCATGTGGACTGAAGGCACCTTGCTCATCCTTCATGATCATCTGGAGATTCTCTTAGCCACTTCTCTGACTTGGAGC
>NW_006399821.1:3813484-3814636 GCF_000299155.1 Elephantulus edwardii | reverse complement strand
GACAGAAATACCCAGTTACATCTCTCTTTTAAACGGTTCTCTCCCTCCTCTGTTTCAGTGCAGTACACATTATTGATCCCATCTTACTCAGTCTCTCCCCAGCCCCAAGGACAGCATATTTTTTTTAATGAAAGTTTTTTGAGAACTTGGATCTCTATTTATTCATTATTGCACATTTTCTTCTCTGCCCCAGTTCGTTTTTCTCTTTGGAAAAAAAAAATCTTTCACTGTTGTACAATCCCCTCCCCCAGTCCACTTGACTATGCAGCTCTTATTCTGGATTTTCGTCATGCAAATAAGACCTAATCATATATTCCTTTTAAGCAGTTCTATTCCTCATCTGTTTCAATGCAGTATACATTATTTAACCCCTTTACCCCCTAACCCCCATGTCAGTCTTATTTTATAACAGTGGCATTATGCAGTATTTGTCCTTTTGTGACTGAGTTATTTTACTCAGCAAAATGTCCTTCAAGGTCACCATTTTGTATTATATATCATTAATTTCTTATTTTTCATTGCTGCATAGTATTTCATTCTGTGACTATACCACAGGTTCTTCATCCATTCATTTTTTATGGGCATTTGGGTTGTTGGAAGAATTGGAAAGCTAGCCACTTAAAATTCAAGCAAGACCCATACCCCGTACCATACACAAAAACCAACTCAAAATGGATCAAGGACCTGGGACTAAAACCAAGGACTATAAACTTCATCAGAGAAAAGCTTGGAAGAACTCTAGAAGCCTTAACCCACAACATGAACAGTTCTCCAAGCATCCTGAAAAATCTACAACAAGGAGAGAATAAAATAGATGAATGGGACCTTCTAAGAATCAAATCCCTATGCACGTCAAAAAACCTTTCCAACAGGGTAAAAAGGAAAGCCACAGACTGGGAGAAAATGGTTAGTAATGTTATGTCTAAGGGTCTTATATCTGTTATTGTTGTTGTTGTTATGTGCCATCGAGTCGTTTGCGACTCATAGCGACCCTATGTACAACAGTCCTAAACCCTACTCTATCCTGTGCCAATCGCATTGCCTCTGACACATCCATCCCGATTACCCCAGTCACTGAATCAATCCACCTCATAGAGGGTCTTCCCCTCCTGCGCTGTCCCTCTACTCTACCCAGCATGATGTCCCTCTCTA
>NW_006399821.1:3810299-3810819 GCF_000299155.1 Elephantulus edwardii | reverse complement strand
AGCTTCAGCTTGTACTCGCATATGAGTAGTTGGTGGTCTGTTCCACACTCAGCTCCTGGCCTCGTTTTCACAGCTGATATTGAGCTACTCCAGTGGTTTTTTCCACAGATGTAATCGATCTGAAATACTCAAGCACCACAACAAGATAACGGTAAACAACCCAATTACAAAATGGGCACAGGATATGAACAGATGCTTCACTAAAAAAGACATTCAGATGACAAACAAGCACATGAAACAGTGTTCAAAAGCCCTAGCTCTAAGAGAGATGCAGATCAAAACAACTATGGAATATCATCTCACCCCAGTATCAATAGCAAAATTTAACACAGAGCAAACAACAAATGCTGGTGAGCTTGTGGAGAAGTGGGAACGATTATTCACTGTTGGTGGGAGTGTAAAATGGTGCAACCACTATGGAAGACAATATGATACTTTCTCAAAAAGTTGGAAATAGAAATACCATTTGACCCCACAATTCCACTACTGGGAATATACCTCAAAGAAACCAGAGCTGCCA
>NW_006399821.1:3780146-3810074 GCF_000299155.1 Elephantulus edwardii | reverse complement strand
GTATATTTAAGGTTAGAGATCCTATTCCTTCAGAATCTTGAAGGCATTGGTCAGTGCTGTCTGGTTCACAGCATTACTATGAGAAGTAGAATGTCTCTGAGTCCTAATCTTCAGTCTGTAGTCTCTGGAAGTCTGGAATATCTTCCCTTTGTTCTGGTGTCATGAAGCTTCATGGGAGGTGACTCTATTTCATATTTTTATTGTTTTTCCACTCTGTGGTTCCTTGATCTGGAAATGTATATTCTTCTGCTCTGATAAATTTCCTGATTTATTTCAAGATGATCATTAGATATCCTCCTTTTTTTTTTCCTTCTTCACGCCTTCTGTAAATTTTGTTATATTGACTTCATGGACAGTATTCTCATTTTATTATTTTCTTTCTTTTTTAAAATTTATATCTTTCTGCTCCACTTTCTAGGATATTGCCTCATTTTTATCTTCCAGCTCCTCTTGAATATTTCATTTCTGATTTTGTCACTCAATTTCTCAAATGCCGTGCTTTTCAAAGGGTTTTTTTATTGTATTCTATTCTTTGCCATGTGATTTAAAATCAAGAAAGGCATGCATCAGGATTGCATTCTTTCTCCATACCTGTTCAATCTGTACATGAGCAAATTCCTCATTCAAGAAGCTGGACTGTATGATGAAGAGTATGGCATCAGGATCTGTGGAAGCCCCACCAATAACTTGCTTTATGAAGATGTCAACTTTGCTTGCAGAATGTGAGGAGGACTGGAAACACATGCTGCAGATCAAAGGTTACCCCCTTCAATAAGCCCAACATCAAGAAGATTTAAATCCTTACCACTGAACCTATAGGCACCATCATAATAGATAAAGATTGAAATTGTCAAGGATTTCCTTTTACTTGGATCCACAATCAGTACTCATGTTAGCAACAGCAAAGAAATTAAAAGACATTTTGTATTGGGGAAATCTGCTGTCAAGGACCTCTTCAAAGGGCTCAGAAACAGTATTATCATATTAAAGACTAACATGCCTGATCCAAGCCATGGGCTTTGTAATTACTTGCTATACATTGGAAAGTTGGATAATGAATAAGGATAACAGAAGAAGAATCAATACCTTTGAATTGTGGTGTTGGACAACAGTACTGAATACTCCATGGATTAACAAAAGAATAGGAGGAAAAGCAACTGGGGTGCTCCTGAGAGAAAAGCATGATGAAAGTTTGTCTCATTTACTTTGGGCATGTTGTTAGGAAGGTCCAATCATTGGAAAGACATCATACTGGAAAACGTTGAGGATTGGAAGAAAAGAAAGCCTTCAGCAAGAGGAATCATCCCGGTGCTTATCACAATGGACTCAAACATGTGGGGGTGGTGCAGGGTAGGGCAAGGTTCAGATCTATTGTTCCTAGGGTCTCTCTGAGTTGTATCAACTCAGTGGCACCTAACAAGAACCTTATTCTTGTTTCCTTTAATATATTTCCTTATCCTGTCTCAGGGTAGAAACAGTGGTATGTATATAGAGTTGGTTTGGTTTTGTTTTTTTTTCCTTCTGTTTATTCTGTTTCTTCCAAGTTGCTTTTCCCCTTTTTGTTTGATTTCTGTCATCAGTAAGAGTTTTCTCACCTGTCTGGTAATCCCTGGTTTTCTGCTCATGTTTAAAAGCTAACTCATTGCCATTGTGTTTGAACCCCTACTTGGAGCTTATCCTCCAGTACTTTTTTCAGAAGTCATAAATCACACGGGGAGATAGCCCATTATCTACTGAGGAGCAGCTGGTGGATTTGAATGACATGTCTTTGGGTTTCAGTGCAATTTTCTATTCACTAAGCCAGTTTAATTGAAAGTTTCTTAAACATAGTCAAAGCTTATTTCCTGTCACTCTAGGATGATCTAGGTATAGCCTGTGCTCTGTCTCCCTTGGAAGGAGAGTGGCAGCTGTCTCTTATCTTTGTGCCAGTTTAAGATGAAGCAATTCCCAAAGGATGCAAAATCTGGCAGGGATGATGCATCACGCTGCTTCTGATGGGACCTGTGAACAGGCTTTCTCTTCAGGCAGTCCTGAAGAGCTTGTGCCTCTGTGTTCTGGGCACTGGGGGCTTCTCCAAGTGTAGACTGGGGTTCTTTCTAGCCCTCTCCACTGGTGACTTAGAAATATACTTTCTTGTGCCCCTGCTGACTCCTTTAACACTTACAGTTTTACTTTACTGCTTCCAGCATTTGATTGCTCTTACCTCCTTCCTGTTCATTCTGCTTATTTTTTCGAAACTCTACTTATTATCAGTGAGGTCTAGGAAGGGAACAAAAGTAGTATGTGTGCACACAGACCACTCCCATGCTCCAGAAGCTGGAATTGTTCCAAGACAGCATAATGTCATTACTGTATCCTAGAATGATGTCATCACTACATTCTAGTACGACATCATTACTGCATTCTAGCATCATGTCATCACTGCATTCTAGACACTGGAAGCCTTCTACTTCCATACTCAGATCCCCATAAAACAGCTTTTCTTAAAAATAATTCCCAAGAGCTTCACACACACAACACACACACACACACACACACACACACACACACACACACGATTATGGGGTTTATTAAGGAAACTTCCTAACAATTCAGTTTCACAACAGGATACATTTCCTTAGTCCAGATAGGTTCTCAAGTGTGCTCATGGTGTCTTTGGGGCCTTGAACCCTTAGCTTTATGGCTTAGGTCAATGACACAAAGTTCTCTTAGTTATGCCAATTTTTATGTCTTCCCTTGGTCCTTCCTCCAGCAAGTTTGCTTGAAGCCACTGGCTCTGGCTCCATGGGACAGCAGTCCTAAGTCAGCTCTGTCCCATGTCTGTCTCTAGGTCTCTGTAGAGGGTACCACTGCTTTTATATAAATCCTAGTCTTGCTGAGGTAGGAATCTCTGGCCCCAAAGGACTGACACTGCACTCTCTGCTTGATCCTCCTCAAAACTAAGATTCCTGCCTTTGCTGCTAAATCTGCTTTGAATTGGTAGGATGGCAAAAGTGGACGCATCTCATAATGATTACTTTATACACACCCTGTTTCAAGTTCCCTCTCAGTCATGTGGTGAAATTCGAAGACAATAGCTAAGAAAGGCATTTTGAACAAAAACCCCATGACACAATAGAGGAGGTGTGCATCCCATCATGGAGGGTTGGCACAGGCTTGTTTACTTTCATTATCACTCCTTATGTTCAAACCGCATTCTAGCATATATATTTGACTTCATAAATTATTTCTGATATTTTTAAAAAATGTTATTTTATATTGGTTTGCATACAAATTTTGTATACACTGTGTTTCACACTTTCTTTCATTTACATTGTGTTTCATATAATCATTTTCATACATTGTGTTTTCTAACATTAATCACCATTTGAACTATGCCCACCATTTCCCCATCTGTTTTTATTCCCATTTCCTTTACCCCCTCCCTCCATCATCCACCAAATTGTGAGATCCTGTGATTTCTCCCCCTCCCCCCACCCATCTTCACCCCTCTGTTCCCACTCCTTCTCCCTTTGGGCCCCCATACATGTTTTACTAATTACTGTTTTTTTTGGTTTGGGGTTTTTTTTTAGCTTTGTAATCGGACATTGTAGCTAATGTTAGGTGGATCTTGGCTGAAAGCAGGGAATACCAGAGGAATGTATATCTATCTGTGTTTCATTGACTATGCAAAGGTGTTTGACTGTGTGGATCTTAACAAACTGTGGCTGACTCTGAGAAAAGTGGGAATCCCAGAACACTTGATCGTGCTAATGTGAGACCTATACTTGGACCAAGAGGCAGTCGTCACAACAGAGTGAGGAAACACTGCATGGTTCAAAATTGGGAAGGGCATACTCCAGGGATGTGTCCTTTCTCCATGCCTTTTGAACCTGTATGCAGAGCAGATTATCCAGGAGGCTGGGCTCTATGAGGAGAAATGTGGGGTCAAGATTGGCAGAAGATCTATCAACAATCTGCGTTGTGCAGATGACACAACTCTGCTTGCTGAAACTGAAGAGGACCTGAAGTGCCTGCTGCAGAGCGTCAAGGACTGCAGCCTTCAATATGGATTGAGGCTCAATGTTAAGACGACAAAGATTCTCACCAATGGACCAATTGGCAGCATCAGAATGGATGGGAAGAGATTGAGATTGTTCACAGATTTAGTTTCCTTGGCTCCACAGTCAACACTCTTGGCACCAGCAGCCAGGAAATAAAAAAACATATTGCGATGGGAAAGTCTGCTGTTAGGGACCTCTCTAAAGTACTCAAGAGCAACAGTATCTCTCTAGAGACTAAGGTGCGTCTGATATAGGCCGTGGTCTTTGCTATCACTTGTTATGCATCTGAGAGTTGGACAATGTCTAAGGAGGATAGAAGGAGAATTGATGCCTTTGAGCTGTGGTGCTGGAGAAGAGTATTGAGTGTACCATTGACTGCTAAGAAAATAAACAGGTTCATCCTGGAGAGGGTTAAACCAGGCTGCTCCTTGGAGGCAAGGATTTTGAGTGTTCATCTGACATACTTTGGACATGTGACTGGTCCTTGGAGAGGGACATAATGCTTGGGAGGGTGGAGGGACAGTGCTGGATTGATTCAGTGACTGGGATAATCGAGATGGGTGTATTGGAGACAGTGAGATTGGCACAAGACAGAGCATAGATTAGGGATGTTGTACATAGGGTCGCTATGAGTCACAAGCGACTCTACAGCACATAACACCACCACCACAATCCTTTCTTTAAATCACAATTTTAAAAAATTACAAAAGAAAACAAATAATATGAAAGTAGTAAGACTACACCTTGTCAAAAGCAGAAAGCTTTTGAGGCTAGGGAACACAAGGCTGTCCTATTGGGTTCCATCTTTCACAGTTTTCACCATATACTAGCTTCTTTTAGTAGACTTTTAGTTACTCGGCCAGTGTGTAGATACCATTAAATGTAAACATAGACACCTAATAAAACTATTCAAGGGTTATTTCTTTGATAAGTCCAAACAATGGGAACAATTGCTAATTAGGCGTATTTATCTCCTTTTTTTTCTTCCCCCTTGTTCATTGATTTCCCAGAGAAGTTGGAAAGACTTGCTTTGTTGTTGTTGCCAGTTCTATTTTTACAATAATGGTTGTACACAGTATTTGTCCTTATGAGACTGAGTTAGTTCACTCAGCATAGTGCTCCCCAGTTTGAGAGCTTTTGTGAAACTTAAGTTGCTACAAGTTCTGCATCCCCCACCATACTTTAGATCTAATGGCTCCTACAATTGGCCAATACAGTTGACTATGCTTTTAGTGTTCCCTAAGGGGATTTAATGGCACCTCATTCCACTTAATTGTTCTGAATTCTGTGATCTCTTGAATTATTTAATGCTTGTTAGGAGCCAATAATTTGTTTTTAAATGGAATTGTACAAAATCCTTGCTCAATAAGTTCTTATTGATCTAAATTAGTAGGTAGTAATTTCTGTTAATTGGTGAGTCCTGTACTCCCTGTCCAGTCACCTTCACTGCATTTATACAGCATCCTTGCTTAGAGTCATTACTTGTTAAGACAAGTTAGCTGTTGCTTTTCACATGTTAATACAAATGTTCCATGCATTTGTATGAACACGTAAATTGGATGTGTTTTTGGCCATTAGCCAATGCCTTACTCCCTCATGCAGACCTTGTGCAAAGTAAAAATGTTTTGTGTTGAGCCGTTTCCCAGATAAAGTGGATTTCAGTGCAGCTGTATTGATTGTGAAGAGCAGTGCTATCTCTTCCCTCCCACTGTTCTGAATGTAGATGGAGGTCCTGCAGATATAGTATTAGGGAGGGCAAGAAGGGCTTGTATGCTGGAGACCCCTCCCCAGAGGAACAGATGTTGTGTTGAACTCACATTTGACTTCCAGACGGTTCCTAGTAAACCCCTTAAGTAAGAGTGTCCTTCCTTATGCCTTACCCTGTTTCAGCTAGTGTTATAAGTCTCTAAAGTCAACTGCACAGTGGAGAAAAGTTATGTATGATCATGCTCCTTACACATGCAAGTCCAGCTTTGTGATCTGTCACACAAACAGGAATTAAATGCTTCCTTGTGTTAAGATGGCTTATTATCATCAACCTCATCAGCTGAAACTAGAGCGGGCAACCTCTGCCCCATGGACCAAGTTAAGATGGCTCTAGTGGAGCCAGTTTTCCAGCTGTCCTGGAGGGAAAGAGAAATTTTATATTTTTAGGAACTGTGTAGTCAGAGCCAACCCATAGCTGACTCTCCAGTGGGTTTTCAGAAACTGTAGATCACACAGGAAGAGACTGTCTGCCTTTCTACCTCAAAACAGCTGGTGGATTCAAACTGTCTGCCTTTGGGTTGACAGCACAAGTCCTTACCCACTAGGCCATCAGAACTCTCTACCTAAGGAGAATGTTAAATTTACTCCAAAATGAAATACATTGAATTGACATTAAATATCCCTGGAACTATAAAAGGTAAATAAAATGGCAAGGAGGGAACAAATTGTATTAATTAATTAATGTTGTTGTTGTTGTTGTTGTTGTTGTTGTTGATGATTACCTTCGAGTCGAGCATGAGTCATAACGGTCCTATGAGTGAAAGGCCTGAATCCCCTCTTCAATTATTGGCATTTATCAAAAATAGTAAATGCTTTAATCACAAATGGTTTAAAGAGGTACAAATTTTCTTAAATCTCTGAAAGTTATCCACTCCCTTCCATCTAGAGGGTCTAATCTTAAAGTTTCACCTTTAAACTAAACACCGTTTTCTTTAAAAGAGAAACAAGAACTAAACCTTGTCCACTCTGAAGTCAGATCTAGGAAGACTTAGGGAGTGGCTGCCTTCAGTGGCTCCAGCAGCCCCACCGTAGTGAGAGAATGCTGGGCCTTCCAAGAGGTGAAAGAGAAGCCAAATGCCCTTAGCAATTAGGAGCTGATTGTTTATCTTCTTTACAGGTGGGAAGGAAAGGATGAAAATGAAGTGGGCAGATGTAAAGAGACCGGCAAGATCCACGTGACTGTAGACCTCAAGTACTACAGACCCACTGAAGTGGTAAGCAGCCTCCCCCTCCTTGCTGTCATGTGCCAGCTCCTGCCACTTCAGGGGTGCTCTGAAGTTGGCATTGAAGGCCCGATGTTGGCCGCCAGAGCTCCCCTATTTAGCCCACTAGTCCCGTCAGCAAGCATTTCCCAAACCAGAACACAGACTTGACCTGGGATATTATTCTCACCACAAAAACCATTGCTCTATAATGGGAAACAAGATTAACACGTGTGCAAGGAAATAGTTAACTTCAGAACCAGACTCTCGCTGTGGTAACAATCTCGTCAAGAAGGTCTACTGCTCCCAGGTCCCCTGTGATCTATCAGATCACCTTCTGGCAGGCCTGCTTGCATACACTGTGTCCACCATGTGTACCCACACCTAAGCCATAAGGGAGCGTATTACCCATCTTGGATTTGAACCACCAGAAAGGCACCGCTTTTGAGTTGGCAGTGAAACTCCTTGACTAGCACTGAAGTTTGTATTCCTTCTTTGGTATCTCCAGTCTATGCCGGGCATAGTTCTATTATAACACCAATTACAAATTGTTATATTATAATATAATAACATTTGTGTTAATGATACTATTTTATTTTTAACTAATCATGAACTCCAAAGATGGGGATGATTTTTTTTTTGTTCAGTTGGTTTTGTTTTGGGGTTTCTTTTTAATAGATTATAACAAAGTAGGTACTTAGTAAATATTAAATAAATGGGTAAATTTCTAACTTTGGAATTCTCCTATTAAGAACTGACCTATGGATGGTTGCCATAGCATCCACCTTTCTTAAATTTTAAACAATTCTACCTTGGTGTAGTTTTATTGTGACCTGCCTCAGCTATGATGACAAAACTCAACCTAGTAGAATACTTGAGGATGTCATTCCAAAAAGAAATATTAAATGCAATAGTTATCTCATAAAATACATACTGTGATAATAATAGGACCTTTTTGAAATGGTTTTACCTGTCTTTTGAACATCCCATCTGTAAAGCAACCTTCCAGAGACTGAGGAAATCATAAACACAAAACTCATTGCTGTTGAGTCAGGACTGACTCACAGCTGAGCCTACAGCAGGTTTTTCAGAGGCTGTAAATCACATGGTAGGAGACTGTCCATCTTTCTCCCACAGAACAGCAGGTGGATTTGAACCTGCTGCTTTGGGGTTGGCAGCACAACTCCTTACCACGCTGTAAAATGCATTTTTTTTCAAACAAAAGAAAAACACTTCACTTAGTCTCTCTTTTACACATGAGGAACTAAAGAGGCAAGGAGACAAGCAGTGCTTGAGAGATGGGTGTAGTCAGTGCTCTGTCCTGGCTGAGGGAGTAGCCCAGGTGTTTGACAACAGCATACTATTGTTCCTGTGCTGGCAGAGAGTGGGTGTGCTCTGCCTGGGGAATCCAACCCACTTCTGCTGGTACAGCTACGGATACACTCTCCCGGCCCCACCTTGCTGGCATCGGGCTCCCCATTGTTGTAAGGAGGCATTACTTTTCTAGAATCCCACACAGATCACTAGCTGGGCTGCAAGGACCTGGACAAGTGCTTGGTCAAAACGGTCCTCACAAACAGAAAATTGATAAGCCAGCAGAAACCCAGTGCTACAGCATCCAAGCAGTGCTCTTTGCCTCTGACGGTTAGGGAGTCCTTAAGAAAGTGGCTATGTTGTTATTTAGACAAGCAGTGGGCTTGATAACTACCCAGAACAAAAGGATTTACTGAATAGGAAAACTATTCTTGAACCTAAAATACTATTCTTCAAGCCAGTGTTCCCTGACATGGCAGTACCTTTCTGCCAGTTTTGTGTTTTTTTTTGTTGTTGTTGTTTTAATTCATTCAAGTGTTATT
Source organism: Elephantulus edwardii (assembly GCF_000299155.1). Taxonomy (NCBI): domain Eukaryota; kingdom Metazoa; phylum Chordata; class Mammalia; order Macroscelidea; family Macroscelididae; genus Elephantulus; species Elephantulus edwardii. The sequence goes on along the minus strand of NW_006399821.1, from coordinate 3,801,206 downwards.
ATCATACTTGTAAGTCTATTTACTCAAATATTGTCTGAATCTAAGCAATGACACCAAGAAAGGGTACAGGGGTACACACTGCACTAGATGATGCTGTTGGAGGGGCAACACTAAAATGACTTGTCTATAAAGTTTGAGTACATTGTTTCAGCCGAAATGTATTCTTTATTATAAAAATATCCCTGTAGTTACAGCGACAAGAACATTTGAACAATTTTTTCAATCCTAACTTACTGATATTGTTACCATAGAAATGTAGTTCTGCCAACAGAAAAACCAATCTTGAAGACAGGTTGGAATGGGAAAAGGAGAAGTATATCATATATACTTGCAGAAAAGTTTATGAGGAGGTATTTCTAAGCCAGGTTAAGTGTATGAGGGGAAGTTTGTGTTTACTTTTGAGAAGGAAAGACGGTGTTATCTTCAGAAAAAGGTTATATAAATCAGTATGTTTCTGTGGGGTCAATGCCCTGGTTGCTCCCTTCTCCTCACCCAGTTAAAGAATTTAGCCAGGCAAAAGAGACCAGAGGAGGAAATGGTACCCAAGCACCCAAGGTAGCACAGTGTACAGGAATTTCAGTGACTCTTGGGAGAGCTGACTTTAATGTACAATATAGAGGGCTGATTTTAGTGAACAGTATAGAAGGCCCTTAGAAGGACTGGTGCTGGTCTTGCACAGATTGATCCTGGTGTAGGCCAAGGCCTTGTTGGAGTGCTAAACTTAGAGGGTAGGCTAAGTCCTTGCTTAGAGGCTAAGAAGAAAGGAGGCAGAAGTGAAGAAGAAAAGTAAAGATTAATTTCTTAGAAATCCCTAAGTGGCAGACCATCCTCCCCAGAAAGGAAGAAATGAAGAAGGCAGTGTGTCGCTGTTATGAGATGGTATTTCTAGTTTCCTCCTGGGTGTGCCTTGGGTCTGGGCCGATGAGATGTCAAAGTTTAGTGAGTGGCTCTTGTTACAGTCCACTGATGTTACTCATGTGCCTAAAACGTTAATTCCATGCTTGAAACTAATAATATTATAATGTATCTGCTTCCTGGTTCTGGCTCACTTTTTCCCAGGCATGAACTTCTGTCTTATTTTACTCGTTCTAACCTTAACAAGTAGCAAGCTGGCGTTAAGGCTTCCAGATGGCCTTATTCCAGTTAGTTGTTGAGTCATCACAGGGAACAAAATGACATCGATCTTCTTGGGTACTTGGTCATCACGAAACATGCCCTTTCAAGACAGCTACCCTATAGAAGGACATTTAACTCACATGGCTCCTGAAAGTTCTTAGCAGAGTAAAGGTTGTTAAGAGGGAAAACCTGGAGATGCCCTGGAGGTGCCCCAGCTACTCCTTTAGAGTGTGTTCCTGGGCCTTGTGATGCCTGCATTTGCTCAATACTGGCCTTTCTGATCTGAACCTTCTTTCAAGGGAAAAGACTTTGAGTTAGTACCTCATGTAAAGAGGGAAAGGAAGTAGGATAATAAGAAAGTCTGTGATTCAGAGCAAACCTAGCCTAGCAGTAATTCAGTTAAAGTTTAAAATGGTTAAAAGGTTTTCCTCCAAGTCATTAAAAAGGGATGGGGTGGGGGTAGGGTAGGTACAGGTTAATCATAGGGTTGCACAATTTGATGGGTGGGGGTTGTGAAGGAAATGGGAAAGATCTGTTGTGGAAAATAAATAAATGAATAATCCAGTATAAAATTAAAAAAAAGAAAAAAAGAGCTCTGGTTAATCCAGTGGCAAGAGGCTGCTGCCTTGCAATCCTAAGGGCACACGGTTCTGGTTCAAATCCACCAGTTGCTTTGTGAGAGATAAACGGACAGTCTGCTCCCATGTGATTTACAGCTTCTGTAAACCCTCTGAAGAGTCAGCTATAGGTTGGTTTGACTGAATGGCATACAACAATAATTCGTTTAAAAGGTCATCTTTGATACAAGCTCAGAAGGCCTATTATTAGGTTAATGAAGAGAGTAATGCTTAACCCAGATGGCAGGGTGAACAAACAAACCAAAACAAAGGCACCAGACTTGATAAGGAAGGTGTGCTCACAATTACCCTTTTGGCTAAGAGAATGAGGACTCCAGCTTGATAAGGAATCCACTGGTCCTCTATTTTAAGAGGACTGTTTTCATCTTTTAAAATATTACTGAAGAAAAGTTCGTTTTCTCTTGCTTACTGTTGCTTTAATATACCTAAAAGATTACAACTCTGTGCCCTCCACCTTCCCATTACTACCTATGAAAACCTCCAGGAGATTTTCGAAGGCTTTAAATTGTCTGCTCTTCTTCCATGGAGCAGCTGGTGAGTTTCAACTGCCTACCACCTCTGAAAATCCACTGTAGGGTCAGCTATGGGTGGGTTCCAACTCGATGGTACACAACAACCACCCCATCACTGACATGGTCTTTCTAATCTCTTGCTACACATCTGAGAGCTGGACAATGAATAAGGATGATAGAAGAAGAATTGATGTCTTTGAGCTGTGGTGTTGAAGAAGAGCGCTGAACATCCCATGGACTGCAGAAAAAACCTAAACTAATGTCTTGGAGAGAGTGCAACCAGAGGGCTCTTTGGAGACAAGAATGACGAGGCTTCGCCTCACATATTTCAGACATGTTGTTCGGAGGGGCTATTTCTTGAAGAAGGACTTGATGCTTGGAAAGGTCGGCCAAGGAGCAGAAGACCCTCGACCAGGTGGATTGACATGGTGACTTCCATAATGGGCTCTAATGTGTCAGAAAGAGTGAGGATGGCACAGGATAGGATAGGATAGGATAGGATAGGATAGGATAGGATAGGATAGGATAGGATAGGATAGGATAGGATTCAGATCTTTTGTTTATAGGGTCGCTATGGGTCATACTCAGGTCTACAGCACCTAGCAACAATCACGACCACCACCACTAGAGCTCCCTACAGAAGCATGTAGAGTCAAGTAGTTTTGTTTGCATGCTATGGACTCTTTGTATTGCATTCATTGCTACTGATGTGATCAGGTTGTCTAGTGTCTTATTATTGTGGTAGTTAAGAGTTTGTGAGCCTGTATAAATAACTTTTTAGGAATGAAGTAGTAAAGGATACTCATTGCTATTGAGTCAGTTTCCATTGTGTTTTCCAAAATGTAAATCTTTATATGAATAGGCTGCCCATCTTTCTTCTACAATGCAGCTGGTGGATTTTAACTGCCAACTTCTAGGTTACCAGCCCCATTACACACTACCACCAGTGTTCCTCAGTAAAAGAAAATAAGGAGAAAAAAGAAAAGCTTCCACCCAGTTACTAAGGAGCTCTGGTGACAAAACCCATGGGGAGTTGAGCTGCTAACCCCAAAGTGATGGCACCTTGCTGGTTTGAATCCCACAGCAATGCCGAGGGTAAAAGGTGGACAGTCTCCTCCTGTGTGAGTCTCCTTTGTGCTCAGTTACAGTTAATGTAACTACTAATGTTATAATTCAACACTGAAAGATTTTTACAAAATAGTAGTTAACAATCATAAGAATCAAGAAATATTGCATGTAAGTGATTTACAACTGTGTATATCATATATTATTCTATGATTTAAATGGATAATACACATTACTAAGAATTCTTTACAGTCTGCTATAGGAAGTAGTCAGGGGGGTTATGACACCAACTCTAGTGGCCCCCCAGTAGTGCCCTATTTCATAGGCCTGCTTTCTTTTCCACGGGCCTAACACTCCCTCCTCCTACTCCACTCCCCCATACCCACATTCCACCACCCTTACTCCCACCCCACCCCACCCTGGGCTTCCTTTACTGCTAGCTTTTTTATTTTGACTGCATTTCATCTTCCTAAACCTCTAGGCTGCATTAATTTTCTCCACTCCACTTAAGTTTACAATTCCACTGGGTAAGCTTTTCTTGTATACTCATTATAAACTTTTAACCTCATCTCTTAGAACAACAAGTTTTCCTAAAAGTTGGATCAACTTGACAGCCTTATATCGAATTGCCTCTAGGGTAATAACATTCTTGCAGTGGAAAGGTGGCTAGAACTGAAGGCTGCTTTGAAAGGAGCTGTCACCTAGATGTGGGGCAGCTATAGCTGGCAGCATCCACAGGTTCATCCTGCAGGAGTTCCCAGAAGGCACGGGCTTCTCTGAGATTTGTCAGTATGCAGCCCAGTAAGCATAAACCTCCATGTTTAAATCCCCCCTGTGCAAATCTCGGCATCTGAGTCCATCATGCATCAGCAGCAGCTTTCCTTTCAAGAGTCTAAATAGATTTAGCTCTTGATCAGCTTGAGTAACTCAAGATAATCTTGCCACCCAAGATTTCCAGCATACAGGGACACACCTCAACTAAAGCATGGACTAGCCTTTCTTAGGGTCATGTGATTTCAGAATGACTAATTGGCGGGGAAATTAGTGAGAACATATTGAGGAGATTAGTTCCAAGACAATACCACTATACACACACCATAAAATTGTACTAATGTACGAACAAATGCATGGGTCCTTAAGTTCTTTATATAAAATAGCATTAATGGGAAATAGAGGTCTCATGGCCTAGTGAGAAAAAAGTTATGCTGTAATCCAGAAGGTGCAAGACTCTAATCTACCAGCTGCTCTGTGGGAAAGAAATGACAAGGTATTTTTCTGTGCAATTAACTGCCTCTGATAACTCACTGGAGGGTCAGCTATGGGTCAGTTCCAATTCAACTACGGATAATAACAACAACAATCGGAAATAGAATCTTATGTTGTCTGTCTAAGAAAGAATCCAATAGTTCATAAGAAACTTTATTTTTTTTCCTCAACAAAGGCTGACACTCCTTTTCCCATGAGGAGCCTCAGGTGATCTCCCAAAATGGTTCGCTACTCAGTTGACCTCCAAAATCCCACAAAATCATGCAAATGAAGAGGCTCAAATCTCCAGGTCCATTTTAAGAATACCTGGGAAACTGGCCGGACCATCAAGGGTATGAATATCCAGAAAGCCGCCATGTATCTAAAAGATGTCACTTTGCAAAAGTAGCTTGTACCATTCTGATGTTACAGTGGTGGATTTGGTAGGTGTGCCCAGGCCAAACAGTGGGGTTGGACACAGTCGGTCGCCCAAAAAGAGTGTCAAGTTTTTGCTGCATATGCTTAAAAATGCAAAGAGTAATGCTGAACTTAAGGATTTAGATGTCGATTCTCTAGTAATTGAACACATATAAAGGAGCAAAGGTCCCAACATGCACCCCCACACGTAGAAAGCTCACAGTCAGAATAACCCCTTACATGAGCTCCCCCTGCCAAAGGAGCGATTGTTCCTAAACCAGAAGAGGAGGCTGCCCAGAAGAAAAAGATCTCCCAGAAGAAACTGAAGAAACAAAAACTTACAGCTTGAGAATAAATGCTTCAGCATAAAAAAAAAAAAAATCAAATAAAAAAGACTGACACTAACTTAAAAGAGTCCACCTGTGGTTCTGTGTAAATCTTGTGTCAATCTATGCTGACAATGTTTCCTCTCATTGATTTAGCCACTATACTCCTTGCATCTTGCTTCTGAACCAACATGAAATGTCTGGAAAAGCCAACTTGGTGAATTCTGCATCCAATTAGAGCTGAATTGAGCCACCTTTGGTTCTTGGCCTGTAAATCCCAGGTTGCCTTTCAGAGTAGAAGAATTTTGCTTGCTGTGGAAGAAAAGGACTCAATCCTAGAAATTAGACTTTAAATTTCCCATTTCCTTGAGTTATTTGTCTCAGTACTTATATTTTGGGTACAGATATATATGTATGCATACATTTGTATAGAGATTAATTCACTCATGGAAGGAACATTGGCCCTTGGCACTCATTAGTGGTTTCAGCCAACATTAGAATAGCTTGCTTGTTTTTTAGAGACAGCAATGTATAGCACACAGGAGAAGGATGAAAAGTCTCCTTCCATGCAATTTATTGCCTCTGAAAAACCTACTGGAAGGTCAGCTATGAGTTGTTTTCGACTCTACGCACAGAGAAGGAGCTCTGAGTTTGTAAGAAATGTTGCTGCTATCGCAAACGACTCGATGGCACATAACAAATCCAAAAGGCCACACCTGTCTGGTGGTTCAAATCCACCAGAGAATCTGAGGGATAGAGATGGACCATCATCTCTTCCTATGCATTTTACAACCTCAGAAACCTAATGGAAGGTCAGCTATGATTCTATTCTGACTCAATACAAATGAGACTTTTAGTTCAAAGAGTCAATCTACTAAAAATCCAGTGCCATCAAGTTGATTCTAACTTACAACAAACCTGTAAGACAAAGTGGGGTCACCTGTAGGTTTGCCAAGGCTGTAAGTCTTGACAAGAGCAGACTGCCTCATCTTTCTCCCTAGGAGTAACTAGGTTGTTGGAACCACAGAAGTTTCTTTCAGTTAACAACCCTACATTTAACTCTCCACAGCACCCGGCTCTGTAATCCACTAGAGAAAGAAGCTGCCTAAAAGCCTCTTGTCTTTAGAGCAGGATAGACCTAATTACTTTAGGTAGTGGTATGAGGGACTTCTTCATAGACCAAAATGGAAATAAAATATATTCATAAAACTATTTTGACCTCCACATTACTAATGTGACCTCCTTTTGTGCTGTACCATTTGTCTTTAGAGTGATTTTTTTTTTTCTTTTTCACCTTTGGATATCTAATGTCTTCAGTTGTTATTGGCTTTTATCTTATTTTCTTAGCTATCTTATATTCATTTCTAATCTTCATGCATTTTAAGGAAAAATCATAGGTTACAGTCTAGAATTGAGGAAAGCAATAACTTCAAAGAAACCCAACAAGCTAGTTAAAACACCACCTTCCTCCAATAAAAACATATGGCCTGTTTCTAATCCAGTTACAATATGCTTGTCAAGTCACCACCCTACCCAATAGTTTCTAATACATTTCTATAAACAATGTTAAATTAAGCGGCCCAATAATTGCTTGTTCTCTCTCATAGTTCTGCTTAGAATAATGTGATGTAACACTTTGCAGACCTCAGGAATCCCATCTGTCACCAGAGGACTGGGACAAACACCAGGCAGTTTCCTTTGCTCACTCTGTGGGTCTGGGGTGAAAAGCCTTGCTTGTGCTCACCAAACTCCCTTTTGTCCAGAGGGTCCCCCTTTTTTCCTGGAGCTGTGCTCAGTGCTTTCTCACACTCCCTGCCCTCAGCCGGAAATTAGATCCTCCTGCGCTATCTCTTCATCTCTTCAACTCTGTCAGAAGCCAGTTAATCTGTTCCTTTCCTGATAGCTGGGACCTCCAGAGCTGTAATCCTGCCCCTCCATGCTGTTTTCCATCCTTCTTTCACTGACTGGTGGTAGGGGGGTGAGGAGATGAAGAGAGCACACAGAGTCCCTTTCCTTCTGTACTCCTGGTGGATAAAACCAGCGGCCTGACAGCAAGTTCTTTCCCATGCTAGCTCCAGCATTCTGCTGTCGTTGCTATTGGGCCACAGATGGCTGGAATGCTGTCACCAAGGCCTCACTGTAATGTTTCCTCTTTTGTAATTATTCTCTGAACTTCTTACTACTCCTATTTTATAAATAGTTTATATCTTTAAATCAGTGTTTATATATTTTAAGCCTCCCTCTTAGGCTACTCATGCTAATCTTTATATCCTTCCTTAATCACATTGGCCTTTCCTGCCCTTTTCCTTCCTTGGACTTAACCACAGGAGCTTTAAGTTTCAATCTCTTCAAGTGATTCTTAAATGTCCCACTGTCTGTTTTCCATACTTCATAGGATCCCATCAGAGCCCCCAGGGGCATCTAACATTCCTACTCAAGTTTGTGTTCTTTCCTCAGTTGCTGTCTCCCTGGAGAGCATTTCATATCTAATGGAATAGTAAGTGTGTATGGGCTGTAATTCCCTGAGCTTCTGATTTCGCCTTGAAGGTTCTTTACTTATGATTAAATCCAGATTAGAATGATGGCATTAAAAACTAAGAAATCTTTATGAATATGCATAACCGTATATCTTTCTCTATTTAAAAATATTTTTGTAAATTTATGCTAGAAATTTCTGGAGTCTTTAATGCAGATGCATTCATTACCTCACCAGTAGGGAATTAGTACAAAATCTGTGCCTTTTTTCCAAAAAGCTGCCTAGCTCACTCATAATCCTCAGGCTGACCTGTGGCATCCACACAAAATTATTTTCATCTTAGAAGTTTGTTTCAGCATCCACAGCCACTTTCTCTAGGAAGAATGACTTGTAGTCAGTCTCAGCTTGTATTTAAGCTAGCTCTGCAGCAGGCCACCGAAAGTCTAGAATTACTGATGGGAAGCTCATCCATCGCTGATGTGGTAATCCCTGTTTTTACTCATATTATCTCTGCATTTCACATCTCTAGCCAGGGAGGTCTACATTCTAGACTTTTATTTATTTTCTTTTTTATACTTTAGAATTTTAAAAGCCCTTATTCCCTAGGTTTCATTTTGGTTGTTCACAAATCAACAGTATTCTTTCTGTTCTATCAAGTGCATTTATCTTTCTAAAAGAATTATAATTAAAAAATGTTCACTCATGAAGGTCCCATTGTTCCAACGAGGGTATTTAGTCCTTACCTACATATGATTTTCTCCCACTGTGGTATTCAGTGATAACAGTTGTTTTGTGGGCATCACAAACTCTGGAGTCTTACCAAAATGTAGTCCAAGTGTACCTACACTATTATCTCACCAAATCATTGATATATGACTAATTTTTTCACCCAACTACTGCATTTTCTAACTACTTGTGTCATAAACTTCCAAATGAGTTTTCCCAATCAGGTGTTCTTGGTTCCTAACTCAGTGATCTGGACGCTGAGGCCTAATATGCACATGCTAATACATACTCAACTTCATGCAGGTGCCATTAAAAAATAGGACCTATCTTTAGCAGCAAAACCTAGCATATGTATTTCACAATGTTGTTGTAAGTATAATTATTTCCAAGGTAAGTTAACTGGGCACTGCCTCATGAAAGCCTGATATATAAATATATAAAGAATTTGTCGATATGTAGATATTTAAAAACTCTCTGGGTTGTATTTTTGTTTTTTTTTAATTCTGTATAGGAAGACTTCCAGTAGTACTTTCAGTATTTACATTTAAAAGATAAATTTTCTTTACCATCAGCTTTTCAGAAGTAGTGTTGTTGTTAGTGCTATCAAGTCAACCAAAACTCATAGTGACAGATCTTATCTTTGCCCAATCCTGCACCATCTTCATGATCTCCTTTGTGCTCAAGTCCATTGTGCAGCCATTGTGTCAATCCATCTTGTTGAGCATATTCTCGTTCTCTGAATCTTCACTTTTTTCAACATGATGTCATAAAAGTATTAAAGAGTACCAAATATCCCATAAACTGCAACCAGAGTGTTACTTAGAAAAAAGGATAGGAGAAACCTCAGAAATGTGTGGTGGTGTTGTTGTTAAGTGCCATCGAGCCACAGGTGACTCATAGTAACCTTATGAAGGAGAGTCCTCGACACTTGGGTGCCTTTCTTCCTCTTTCCAGGTTCATAGGGTTTCCGGAGGCAGGCTGTTACAGAAGTGGATGACACTCTTCCTTCCAAGTTTGTTTTAATCGGGGAGCTCCACCCCACTCTCTGTCTGCATTGGGTAGCCAACCATTAATGCATTTGACACATCAGTGTCACAGTGTTCAGCCTCGTAGCAACCACAAGTGACCGCGGGACGGCAACTTGTACACCAGAGCTATACGACCTAGAGGAATGTCTGAACAAAAACAATGAAAGACAGGCCCGAGGGCCGCGGATTAAAAGTCACCCATCTTTGGCTTGGTAGCATCGCTTTCTCAGAAATGTATACATAAAATAAAGTGGCCTCGTATGGCTGAGCTCATAGAAGTCAGTCTAGAATATATTTATTGAATTTTCACCAGGGAATAAACTCTAATCAGACTGCTCAGAATAAAAGGATGGCTGATAAAAAGTCCTTGTCCTGCAGTAACTCAGCTAAATGAGAGGAGTAGAAGTTACTGGAACCACAGAGATGTAATGAGAGTACATTTATTCAGGTATCAGAGGAGAGAAAAACAGTGACAGATGCCAGGACATTGCAGAGATGAAGGCAACTAAATATGGATCTCCAGTTCTATTAGGGACCATGTGTCGTGGCAAAAGAGGCAGCAGCTGAGGGTGACTCCCAGGGCCATAAGTTGAACACTGAAGGACAGATCCAAGTTCCAGGAGGAGAGCTCAGTTTTCAGGGGGTAGGGGGAATTGGTAGTGAGTTCTGTTACATTGCAGGTGTCTTAGGGACAACCATGTAGCAATATCAAGTAGGTAGTTGGAGTTGGAGGCATCCTGTACAGGAGAGAAGGTCAGGTCTAGTACTAGATTCATAAGAGGTGAGAGTTGAAGCCTTGAAATGAGAGTACTTCAAAGGGAAAAAGAAGAGGAGCCATAGGAAGTTTGACATAAACCAGGCAAATTCTCATTTCTGGAGGTAAGTTACTCAGAAAACACATTTTGAGTTTGTGGGTTAAGAATTCACACACTGAGGACTTAGATCCAAGTGTCATAACTCAACTGTGTTCCCTACTTTACATTCCTTGTCTTTAAAACTCTTTAAAGAGCTAAAATCCAAGAGTTTGACAATTATTACATGTCAGTCCAGGCAAAATTGAGTTTCAGAGGTGAGCAGAGATAGTCTAGTTATAACACATTCTTAAAAAATTTTTAAAGATGAAAGAGTTTATGTAAGTTTATAGTACTCTGCCCCATATACTGCCATCATTATTAATTATCACCATCATATACCCCTGAAAAAAATCATCATTTATCAAAAGACATATTCTAAAAGGATGATTTGGGTTTTTCAACTCCTAGCATTTTCTTTTATTTAAATATCCACTTTGTTTTATGTCCATAAGACTTCATGCAGAAAAAAAGATGTTTTTGCTGGTTGGCAGTGCCATCCCCTGAGCTGGCTGGTAAGACCCCTTGGTGAGACCTTTTCCTGAAAGAGACTTTGCATGTTCTTCCCAAGCAGGGCCAACACTGGCCTCTTCTGAATCACTTGTCATATTACTAGGATGTGTCATTTCCACCTGCGACTCTGAGAGCTGGGACAAAGATGATACCAGATGCACCTTGGGTAGTGTCTGGAACATTACGGGGGATGAATGAATGTGTGCAGGTGCCCCATCACAGAGTGTCGTCATATTTTCCATCCAGCTCAGAAGATGGCTGGCTTCCTCAAGTCTCAAGTCCATGCCATCAACTGTTGATTCCAAAGAGCAAAACATACATAAATCTATTTTTGGCTTCCTCTTCCTATGTGAGGTGTTGTTTGGTTGGTTGGTTGTTTGGTTTTTGGCAGAATGAGAGCCTAGTTCATTTGCAGCATACCTTTGTATATCTTACCTGGTCTTTGTCTGTTCATTTCCTCTTTAGGAGTGCTTTCTCCCCTACCCCTCTATTTATTGTACTTTTGCTGACATTTCTTTATCTTCCTCAAATCTGAACTTCTTGTCTCTCCACTCCTTGTCCTACAATTTCTTTTTCAATCTGTCTCAGCCGTCGTTTCCTGGTACCTCATTTCTTTTTTTTCCCACAGAAGGAGCTAGAATTAGAAACTTCAGTAGAGTTCTACTCTTTTGGCCCTGAAACAGGTGGCTGCCAGCTTCTGTGCTGCACCTCACCATGACCACATGTAAGGCATACCCCATCAGATGTTCAGATGTCTCAGGAATCATGCTCCAAATACAAGGGGCATTCTCACCTGCTTCTCTACACATAGTAAGCCAAGACATTTATGGTTTAGAGCTGTTAATAAAAAGTTGTCCTATCAAGAGCTAGCTACTAGGTTTTATTACCCATTGTGGTAGCGTACCACATAAGTGACTTTAATCCTCTGGCTGCACCAAACACCTACACTCTTCTAATTTTCTATCTCCAGAATATTCCAAATGAAAACATGAGATAATGCATAGAATGACATATTTTCACTAGAGAACCAATATCTAAAATTCTATCAGAAAACATTTTTTCTTCTTCTTTTTAGAATCTTAGATGTTTTTCTATCAGACCTTTTATAGCATAAACTAGGAATTTACATATATGATTATTTAAAATAAATTATAGTCATTGAGAACACTGAGGTAATCATTAGACTTTCAGAGATTCTATTAGTGAAGCTTCAGTGTCTTCTCTGTATACTTGTTAATAAATAAAGTCAAATGTACTGAAGTAGTCTTTGGATATATAAAAAACATGTATTTAAGATTTATATTTTTTTAAATATTTCTCTTTAAGAGAAGAAATCTAATTTGTACCATGCTCAGTGGAGGGTCAGTGAAAAAGAGGAAGACCCTCAACAAGATGGGTTGACATCTTGGCTGCAACAGTGTGCCCAACCACAGCAGAGATTATGAAGATGCCCAGGACTAGGCAAGGCTTTGTTCTGTTCTATGTGAGTTTGCTGTGACTTGGAGTGTATGCATAGCACCTACCAACAGTAACAACAAGACTAACTAAGCAGGACTTTCTTGCCAAAAATGTTCATTGGGGATGTGAAGGAATAAGAACTCCAGCAGTTTCATAGATCTTATAAGTAGAACAGAAAAAGGAAAATAGAATGTAGATTGAAATAATTATTGATTTCCCTTTGAGCACCTCAGACTTCATACAGCCAAACTGAAATGAGAGAGAGGCATTTTTTTTACAAAGGGGTGTGCATGTGTGTGTGTGTGTGTGTTGGCATATGTGTATGGAAATCCATTGATCTGAGAAGTCTGTTAGTCTATTGGTCACATAAAATACTATCTTCATGAATCAGCACCTCCCACACGTCCTGAAAGGTAGAAGGGCTGCTGATGCCAGTGTATTGTCTCTTCTTTCAGCTAGAGAGGGAGGAGGTGGGAGGCAGTAGAAGCCACAGGGTAGGAGATGTTGAGCAAACAGCATGAGTGTTGGCTCCTCGGGTGGTAGGGGTGGGCGTTGGGAGTGGCAAGAACTTGGATCTGTGACATATGTGCTGTCTAAGCAGACAGCAAGTGTTTCAAGAAAAAACAAAAACAACCAACCCAAAACTCTCATTTCTGTTACATCAGAGCCAACTCCAAGCTGACCCTCCAGTAGGTTTTCAGAAGCTATAAATCACAGGGAGGAAATTGCCCAACTTTTTCCCCCAAATAAATTATACAGTAGATTCAAACCACCAGAGAGGTACAGTTTTTGGTTTAACAACTCCCAATAGACAAACTCAGCACACCCTAGGAGTCCATTTCCTCACATTGAGACTGATGGTGGCTAAGTAAATGGCTTTTATCCTGGTTTTACTTAATATGTTTCTGAAAAGACTAATACACTCTGTCATTTGGATTTGTCTGGCAAAACATGAAGCAAAGTCAGTTGTTTGTCTACTTAAAGCATCTTGCTATAGTCGTTTGCCTTCTGTTTTCTCAGTGAAGTATCAGTCAGTGGCTTTGATCCACACAGTCTTATTTTTACAATTTGATCATCTTTTTTTTTTTTTCATTTTATTTTATTATTTTCTCTGTGTGTGTACCGTCAAATTGGATCTGACTGGTACAGGAGGAGATGGCCCCTCCTTCTCCAGCAGAGTGTCCGGTGGATTCGAACCGCACATCTCTGGGATTGCAGTGCAGCTTCTTGCCACTAGGCCACCAGAGCTCCCCTTGCAATTTGATCATCTTGAAATTACTATAGAGGTACCAGCCCATAGCTCTCTGCCTTTCCACAGCAGAGATAATTCCACTGTCCTCACTGTCCCCATCAGCCCTGTTTTCTGTCAGCCTTTCCAGTTCAGCCCACTCCTCTGTAGTCCCCAAACATGTCACCTCTGTAGTGTTCTGCTGCCAAACTGTGCAAAAGCCAAACTAAATAATTCCACTACTTATAAGTAATACACTCCGCATCTTCCTTTCTCTCCCCACTCCATCTGTAACATTTTTCCATGCACTTGCACTTCATTTCTGATGCCCTCATACACAGACTTGAAACTCAAACATGTATTTGTTTAAACAAGAATTGATAATTAATCATTATTTCTCCTTAGACATTTTGTGTGTCCCCACCCCCAGTATTGACTATTGTGTCGTCTTACTCATTTGATCCTTTAAGCATTATACAAGGTCCTTCCTTGTCACACATATACTTCTTTTTACACTGAAATCTCTTTAGTCACAGATTGATACTGCTATTCCTGCTTACTTTTGGTTGGCATTTAATATGTACACTTTTTCCATTCTTTAATTCTTGGTCTGTCTTTATCCTCACTTCACAAGTATCTCTCTTGTTGTAAACAACATATTGATGGGTTTTGGTCTTTTGCTCAATATGCTACTCTTTTTCAAAACTTAACTGGTGCATTTAAACCATTCATATTCAATTTTATTGTTCAAAAGCTAAGTTTTATTACTGCCATTTTGTTTCATTCTTTTTTTGTGTTGATGGTAGCTATTTTGAAGTAGACTTTCCTTCCTTTGCTGTCTCTGTGTGAAGGACATCCTTCAGCATGATTTTGGCAAATTTGGTCACAAACTCCCTTAATATCCATTTTTCTGAGAATGTCTTGATTTCTCTATCCATCATACTTTTTGATGTTTTGCTGAGTACAGTATATTTGAATGACAGTTGTTTTCTTTGAGATGTTTGTATATACTATACCATTGTCTTCTTGCTCACATGATTTCTGCTGAGAAATCAGAACTTAATCTTATTGGCTCTCTTTTGTAGATAACTCCCCCCGCTCCTCCCTACTTTCAGGATTCTTTCTTTGTTTTGTTTTATTTTGGAGAATTTGACTGTGATATGCCTTCTTGATTATTTTTTTTTTTCGTTTGGGATATTATCTTTTTGGAGTTTGCAGAGCTTTTTGGGTATATCTTTTTGAATTTTTCATGTTAGAGAGCTTTCTTCTAGCAAGTCTCCCACTATTTCCTCAGTGCCTTTTTTGCTTCTTTCTGTTATGGGATTCCAATTGTTGTTACCATTATATATTGTTGAGTTGGAATCGACTCTCAGCTTACCATCAGCAGGGTCTTTATAGAATCCATCTTCTCAAATACTCTTCTCAGCAAATATGTATGCTGAAAAGAATATTCGAGAAGCTGGATCCTATGAAGAACAATGTAGCATCAGGATAGAAGGAAGACTCATCAAAAAGTTCCTTATGCAGATGACATAACCTTGCTCACTGAAAGTAAGGAAGACTTGAAGCACTTGCAAAGATCATCATCAAGAAAACAAAAATCCTAGCCATTGGACCAATAGGTAACATCATTATAGATGGAGAAAAGATTGAAACTGGCAACAGCTTTGTAATACTTGGAACCACAATCAGTACAGGTGGTATGAACAACCAGGAGATCAGGAAATGTATTGCACTGGGAAAGTCTGTAGTCAAGGACCTCTCCAAATTATTGAGGACCAGTGATGTTAGTTTGAAAACTAAGGTGTGCCTGATTCTGGCCATGGTCTTTTCAGGCACTTTCAATGCATCTGAGAGAGGTGCAATGACTAAGGATGACAGAACAATTGATGTTTTGACTTGTGGTATTGAAAAGAGTTCTGAATATCCCATAGACTGCCAAAAGAACAAACAAATATGTCTTGGGGAATGCTCTTTAGAGGCAAAGATGATGAAGCTTCATCTCACATACTTTGGGCATGTTGCTAAAAGCAATTACTCCTTGCAGAAGGACATCATGTTTGGGAAGGAAAGAAGGTCAGGGAAAGAGAGGAAGACCTTCAGCCAGGTGGATTGACACAGTGACTGCAGGAATGATATTGAAGGTGTCGGAGATTGTGAGGCTAGCACAGTATAGGACAGGGCCAGATGTGTTGTTCATAAGGTTGTTATAAGTCATATTCAACATCTAACAACAACAACAACAACAAATCATAAAAGAGGAGATTACTCCCAGAGCAGCTGTTGAATTCAAACCACATACCTATGGGTTATCAGGGCAGTGCCCTACCACTGGTCCATCAATTGCATTTGTTGTTCCTCTTCATTGTATATCACATAATTCTTGTATTTTTTTTTCTCTGACAGAACATTACTTAGGGCTCTGTCTTCTGATTTGCTAATTCTATGTTCTATCTCTTCAGTTCTGCTCTTCTGTCCTTTCAACATACTGACAGTTTCTTAAATGTGGATCTTATTATTCTGGATTTTTTTTTCTTGTTTTTCTAGTATTTCTAATATGTCATTGGTTTTATTTGCCTTGTGTTGTTTTTTTTAATTTGCAATTTTCTTATTGGTTTACATACAGTCTCTCATGTACCTTGTGTTTCATGCATGTACATTATGTTTTATTCACTCTTGCATTTGATTTTTTTTTAAGTTCTTCTGTGCTTTTGCTTGTGGAGTCCATCAAGTCTTTCTGTTTTTCTTCCATTCTGTGAAAACACTTGATCATCTTTCTTCTGAATTCCCTGTTAGAGAATTCCATCAGCCTTTCCTACTTCAGGAGATCCATTGACTCCATATTTTGTTCACTTTTTGGGTGATATCTTATTCAATGACTTTTTTGTTGAGTTTAAGGTTGTCTGCTACTTCTGGAACATTTTGATGATGTTATTGCAGCTTTTGTTTTAACTTCCTTTCTTCTAACATGTTTTTGAGGGTATCTGTGTAATTAATTCTGTGCAATTTTGTTGTTTGGGGAGATTTTTGACTGGTAGTTGTTGATGTGTAATTATGGTCAGGTGGGGTATGTGCTGTACCTTGATCTGATGGAATTTATGTTTACTCTGGTCTGGTATGTCATGTAGCCCATGATGAAAGTAGTGTAGCAATGGGCCCAGTTAAGTGGCTGGTGAATTGTTGCCTTTCCCTGCTGGCCCTTGCCAGAAGATATCTTTGAGTCTCTGCTCCCAGGGTCACTAAATTTCTGATTCTCTGACTTGCTATAGATCAGGAGCTCTTTGTGAAAGAGTCTTTCTTCAGGGTGCTCTAGAGGGCCAGAGAGATAGAGAGAGCTGTGCTGCCAACTCAACCTGCCACTCCGTAGGAGAAAGAAAGACAGTCTCACCTGCTGTGGGATCCATTGCCTCTGATGACCCACAACAGCACCAGCTTTAAGTCAGTGCTTGACTGACACATCACACAATAATAGCCACCCTATACCTTCAGATTGTTCACCTGTGACCTGAGGTGAGTGTAGCTACACCTACTAGGCTAGCATTAGCATGGTCAGATGTAGGACAGGACCTCAAGGTGAGGTTGTAGGGATCTGCCAAGTTACTATCTGCCTGTATGCTAGAAGTGAATGTGGTCTGGGCTGTTGTGCTACCTTAGTGATGTCTGCCCCTGTCTGTGGGTGGGGCTTGGTGAAGATGAGGGGTTTAAGGCACAGTGTGGCAGTCCCAGGTTAAGTCTGTGGGAATAGTTTTTTCATTAGGGGTTGCTCTTTCTATTGTATGCAGATCTTCACCCCCTACACAAGCCCTGACCTCAGGAACCAACTTTGGAATGGCTTTGAGTGTCCACCCCCACATCACCATGAAGCCTCTCATTCCAGGCTCAGGATAGCATTGGCCTTCTCATTGTGGGGAAAGGACTGTGCAGAGGGACCCTCCCTGCCGCTTGTCCTACCTATTCTAATGGAAGAGTTCATTCAGATTGTCTTTCATGGGTAGCAGGGAGATGAGATGTTATATTCTGCATAGCAGTGGTCCAGTATTGGCAGGATCGATCCTTCTCTCTCTCTCTCTCTCTCTCTTTTTTTTTTTTTTTCATTCCCTTTCCTTGTCGGATCCAAACCCAGATGGGCCAGGTATTTTCCATTTTTTATTTATTTGGTCCTTACCAGTGCCTTTACTCTCCTTTGTTTCTGACTTTTTCTCCTCAGTACTCTACCCCTCATTTCAGGGTTTTTGATTAACTGTACATGAGTGTGTTTTCCAACTCTTTCTTGCCCCTACAGGAGAGAGACAGGTTTGCTGGTATGACTAATTGACCATCCCATGAAAAGTGCTCCATGTTGTTGTTGTCATGGTGTGCTTTCATGTCAGAACTGACCCATAGCTGTTCCTCCAGCAGGTTTTCTGAGGAGATTGTCTATCCTTCTCCCACAGAGCAGCTGGTGGATTAGAACCATGTCTTTGGGATTGCAATACAACTTCTTACTGCTGGGCCACCAGAACTCCCTATGGCTATAAAAGTCTTCCATAGGTTTATTCACTTTCTGAATGTCCATTGAGTGATTAAGATTATATTTGTCAATGCCTGAATTTGTCAATAATATCATTTTCCATGGACCCACAGTCAACACTCATGGACGTAGTGATCTAAGAAATCAAAAGACATGTTGCACTGGGTAAATCTGCTGTCAAGGAGCTCTGCAAAATGCAACAATGTCATTTTTAAAACTAAGATATTCCGAATACAAGCGATGGTATTTTCAATTGCTTCATGTATTTGAGAGTTGGATAATGAACAAGGATGATGAAAAAAATCAATGCCTTTGAATTGTAGTATTGGCAGACAAGTTTGTATTGGAGGAAGTGCAACCAGAGTGCTCCTTAGAGAGAAGGGTGATAAAACATCATCTCACATGCTTTGAGCATGTTGTCAGGAGGGGCTAGTCCTGAGAAAAAGACATAATACTGGAATGGATTGACATAGTGACTGAAACTAGTAGACTTGAGCATTGTGACAGAGATTGTGATCAAGACTCAAACTAGAGCAAGGTTCATATCTGTTGTTCATAGGGTCTTTGTGAGTTGACTCAACAGTGTATTATAATAACAATATTTATATTATTTCTAATTCTGTGTAGTCTACCCTTTCCTAAATTGATAGTTATTTCTTCAACAAACTCATGGAGTGCTTGGGCAAATATATGAGGCCTTTCTTTGCCAGTAGGATGTGAAAGGAAAACATTAGGACCTCCACATTGAACTAACTAGTTTCCATCAAATCTGAGCTGATCCATACCTGACCCTCCAATAGGTTTTCATTGGCTGTAAATGAAAGGCCTCTGAATGAAAGGAGAGTGACAATCTTTTTCTCATGGAGCAGCTAACAAATTTGAAATGATAGTATTTAGGTTAGCAGTGCAACTCCCTATTGCCTATATCAATTCATCTTCCTATATTGAACCTAGAAATTATCAATTTGCTGATTATAGTTCAATTCTTTGATTAGAGTTAAAGATAGAAGTTTGTTCTCATTGTTAGTCATTAGTAAATACACTCCAACTGATGGAGACCCCATGGAGTACAGAACAAAATATTGTCAGGTCCTGTGCCATTGTCAAAATTGGTGGTGAATTCAAGTTCATTTTTATGACCACCATGTGTCTTGATTGCCTTCCAGCTTAAGGGGCACATCTTACAACCCTGTATCAGGTAATATTCCACTGTAATATATAGTTTTTATTTTCTGACATCTGGAAGTAGATTTTCAGTCTTTAGTCCTAATCTCTCTTAGATAGGGTGTTCTGCTGTACCCTGTCCACCATGGGTGACCATGCTGGTGTTTGAAATATTATTGGCATAACCTAGAGCATCAAAACAACATTTAAGTCACCACTGTACAACAAACAACAGGTTGATTGGATATTGTTCTTTTTAGGTGTCATTGAGTTGAGTATGCCTTATAGCAACCCTATGAGCAATAGATCTGAACCCTGTCCTGTCCTGTGCCACCCTCACAATCTCTGACATCCTGAAACCCATTGCTCTAGTCACTGTGTCAATCCACTGGGTTGAGGGTCTTCCTCTCTTTCACTGACCCTCCACCTTCCCAAGTATGATGTCCCTTTCCAAGGAATTACTCTCCTAGCAACATGCCCAAAGTATGAGACAAACCTTCATCATCTTTGCCTCCAATGAGCACTCTTGCTATACCCTCTCCAAAATATATCTGTTTGTCCTTTTGGTAGTCCATGGGATCTTCAACACTCTTTTCCAACATCACAGTTCAAAGGTATCAGTTCTTCCTGTCATCCTCAGTCATTGTTGATCTCTCAGATGCAAATCAACTGACTGAAAAGACCATGGCCTGGATCAGGCACACCTTAGTCCTCAAACTGACATCGTTAGTCCTTAATAATTTGGAGAGGAGTGACTACAGACTTTCCTAGTGCAATACGTCTCCTATCTCCTGACTGCTGGTACCAAATGTATTGATTGTGGATCCAAATAAAATGAAGTCACTGATAGTCTCAGTATTTGCTCCATCTATCATGATGTCATGATGTTGTCCATTGGTTGTTTTCTTGATGTTGAGATGCAATTCATATTGAAGGCTGCAATCTCTGATCTTCTGTAACAAGTGCTTCAAGTCTTCCTCACTTTCAATGAACAAGGTTGTGTCATCTGCATAATGAAGTTTTTGATGAGTCTTCCTCCAATTCTGACGCCAAACTCTTCTTTAAAGTCCAGCTTCTTGAATAATTTGCTCAGCATACAGATTAAATAGATATGGAGAAAGGATACAACCCTTTCACACTCTAACATTGATGGGATAGAAGGGTGAAAGTCAAGATTGTGTACCTGTGTAAGCGTTTCTCCTATCCCCTACTCATAGAATGCCAAGTTGGAAACTATCATCTCTCATGAAAGCCTGGGAATTTTATTTTGCTATGTCTGTGGTTATCTATCTAGAAACAATGCATCACTTTGTTCCTACATTGTTCTCTGAGAATGTTAGATGCTAAGTGTCAGATTGAGCCCTTGAAATGATTGTCCTGTGCATGGTACAGAATATGGACTATTGATCATTTGATGGTTGCATGAGAGCCACAGAAAAAATTTAGAGAATGTTTTATCAGGAATCAACTAGCACAGCATCTGATCAATCAATGTGATTGATTTTCTCAACCTAGTTAATGAATATATTCATTTAGTTTTCTGCTATCATGAGGTTAGGCTTCTTAGAAATCTATACAGACACAAATGTTCTTCCTGTCTGGTGGATTGTGGTAATTTGAAGCAGGGTGTTTAGAGATAGAGTTGACTTGGCAAGCAGCAGCAGAGGTAAACAGCCTGATTTGGCAGGAATGGTTTTGACAAGCAGTCATTCTTGGGACATCTCCAGCTTCAGTGTGGGCTTGGACACCAGGGATTTAAGCAATATAAAAACCATTTTTTACAAATA
>NW_006399821.1:3777087-3779994 GCF_000299155.1 Elephantulus edwardii | reverse complement strand
TTTTATTATTAATTTCAATGAAAATTTACATAGACTTTGGATTTCCATTCATTCATTGTTGAACTTTTCTCTCCCCCCACCCCTCCCCCAATATACTCCCCTCTTTGAAAAGTACAAGAAAAATTCTTTCATTGTTTTACAATCCCTCCCCCCAGGTCCACTCCACTATGCAGTCTTTGCTCTGGACTCCTGTCATGACAATAATACCTAATCACATATCCATTTTAAACAGTTTTCTCCCTCATCTGTTTCAATGCAGTATACATTATTTATATACTATTTTAATTGTCTTTTTTCAAAAGTAATTCTATAATGAAGCCAACCACTGTTGCTGTTTGTGCCTTCAAGTCAGCTGTGACTCATAGCAACTGTATAAAGGGCAGATCTAAACCGAGTCCTATTCTCTGCCATCCTCACCATCTCCCACAAACTTGAGCATATTGTTACAGTCATTGTGTTACTCCATTTTGTAGAATTGTCCTCTCTTATGCTGACCCTCCACTTTTCCAAGCTTGGTATTCTTCTTCAAAGACTCACCCCACCTAATAGCACGCCCAAAGTGTGTGTTCACTTGGCAGTCCATGGTATACTCCAGCATCACAATTTAAAGGCATTGATTCTTCTTTTGTCATCCTTATTCATTGTCCAGCTTTCAGATGCATAGGAAGCATAAACTAGAATATAAGCTGAAGTAAAAGGAAAAGCTGTAAGATACAAGATGGTGGGATATGTGCGCTGAGGGCTTTTTTGTTTTGCAGGTAATAGTACTGTTTCCCTAGGAGTGATCAAAGCCCACCCAACAGTCATTGTCCCTTTAAGATTTTTCCACATATTTTTTATTGGTTTCAATATATCATTCATGCACATTCTGTTTCATTCATGTACATTGTGTCCTACACAATATTTCATTTACATTGTGTTTCATTAATGTACATTAGGTTTTGTGCAATCATTCATATGCAGTGTAGTTTATATAATTATTTAGTATTGATCTATGCCAATTATCACCCTATCTTTTCAAATACCCATTGAGTCTTCCCTATTCTTTCACACCCCTCATCCACTCAATAACCTTTACTATTCTAGTGATTACTCTCTTCCTTTTTATCCCTCTTTCTCCTTCCCCTTTTGAACATTCATACATATCTTGTTCACTTACCCTTTTAATAGTCACAATAATAGTCTTATACAGTAGTTGTTCTTATGAGACTGAGTTATCTCAGTCAGCATAATTTTCTCTAGACTGCATCATTTTATAAACTCTTCTTTATTGTTGCATAGTATTTCATTCTATGAATGTACCACAATTTTTCAATCCATTAACTTGTTAATGGACATATGGGGTATTTCCATTTTTCTTGCTATTGTGGACATCACTGCTATAAATATACATGTACATATCTTCATTTGTGTTTCACTTCTGATTTCCTTGGGGTATATATAGCTGGGTCATATGAAATTTCTCTGTTCACCTATTTTAGGAAATGGCCAACCTGCCTTCCATAGTGGTTGTACCATTTATAATCCTACCAGCAGTACATAAAAATCCTATCTCTGCACATCCTCTCCAACATTTATTGCTTGCTGTTCTGTATTTTGATTTGCATCTCTCTGATTGCAAGTGATTTGAACATTTCTTCATGTATTTGTTGACCATCAGAATGTCCTCTTTTGTGAAGAGTCTTTTCATATCTTTTGCCCATTTTGTTACTGGTTATCAGTCTTTTTTGTGGGGGGGGGCTTGTAGTATTCTATGCACTTTAGTTATGAAACCATTGTCTGAATTGTCATTGCCAAATGTTTTTCCCAGTTTGTAGGCTTTCTTTTGACTCTGTTGGAAAAAAGGTTTTGAGCACACAGGGATTTGATTTTTGAAAGGTCTCATTCTTCAATTTTATCCTGTTCATGGATACAAAGATTAACATTGTAAAAATTACAATCTTATAAAAAGCAATCTAAATATTGAATGCAATTGAAATACAGATACCAAATTCATTCTTCAAAGAGATAGAAGAGAAAATGTCCAGGTTTACTTGGAAAGTAAAGAGACCTTAAAGAAGGAAAGTTATTCTGGAAAATAAAAGTTAATTGAGCAAGAAAACTACTGGACACAGTGGACCAATTGAGCAAAGTAGCAGGATACAATATCAACATACAAAAATCAGTTGGATTTCTCTACAGTGACAAAGAGAATACAGAGCCAGAACGGAAAAAAAAAAAAAAAAAAAAATACCATTCACAATAGCTAATCACAAGATTAAATACTTGGGAGTAAATTTAACCAGAAGCACAAAGGATCTATTCAAAGAAAATTACAAAACATTACTGCAAGAAACAAAAAAAGACCTGGAGAAGTGGAAGAATATCCCTTGCTCACGGATAGGAAGGCTCAATATTGTAAAAATGGCAATACTGCCAAAAGCAATTTACACATTTAATACAATCCCAATACAAATACCAATCCCATTGTTCAAGGAGATGGAAAAGGCAATCTCCCATTTCATTGGAATGGAAAGAAGCCCTAAATAAGCAAAGCACTCCTTAAAAATAGAAGAAAGGAGGTATCTCATTCCCTGATTTCAAATCCTACTACACTGCTGTGGTGGTTAAGACAGCATGGTCCTGGTACATTGAGAGACACATAGATCAATGGAATCAAATTGAGAACCCGGAGATCAGCCCATGTGTCTATGGCCAACTGATTTTTCATAAGGAGATGAAATCAGTTAAGTGGGGAAATGATAGCCTTTTTAACAATGGTGTTGGCAAAATTGGAAAAGTATCTGCAAAAGACTCAAGCAAGATCCACACCTCACTCCATATACAAAAACCAACTCAAGCTGGATCATGGACCTAGGACTAAAACCAAGGACTGTCCTTGGGGTTGGGGAGAGACTGAGTAAGATG
>NW_006399821.1:3773202-3775740 GCF_000299155.1 Elephantulus edwardii | reverse complement strand
AAAAACAAGGAACTCATGTAATATTATTAAAAATGGTTGACCCTGGAGGACATTATGCCGAGTGAAGTATCTCAGTCACAAAAGGACAAATACTGCATGGAGCCACTGTTGTAAAACAGGACTGACATCGGGGTTAGGAGGAGACTGAGAAGGATGGGTTCAATAATGTGTACTGCATTGAAGCAGTTGAGGGAGAAAACTGTTTAAGAGAGAAAATGATTAGGTATTTTTGTCATGACAGGAGTCCAGAGTGAAGGCAGCATAGTGAAGTGGACCTGGGGGGAGGGATTGTAAAACAATGAAATAATTTTTCTTTTACTTTTCCTAGAGGGTAGTGGATTAGGGGTAGGTTTGGGAGTGGAGAAAATTGCAACAATGAATGAATGGAAATCCAAGTCTATAATTTTTCATTAAAATTAATAATAATTTTTTTAAAAAAAGAACAAGAATGTAAAAAAAAAGTTAATTGAGAGTCATTGCACTACCTGATCTCAAAACCTCCTACACAGCTATAGTAATCAAAACAGACACAGAGGGAATAGAATTGAGAAGCCCAAAGTCAACCATCCCATTTACCTTTGCTCAAATAATATTTGACAAAGAAACAAACCTATCAAATGGGGAAATGGCAACCTCTTCAACAAATGGTGATGGCAAAACTGTACTTCTACCTACAAAAACCTGAAGCAGGATCCACATCTCACACAATATACCAAAAATCATCTCAAGGTATATCAGAGACCTAGGGCTAAAGCCCAAAGCCATAAGGATCATATGAGACATAACGGGATCAAACTTACAAGCTCTAGTCTATAGTATAAATAGGCTTACAAATATAGCCAGAAATCTACAACCAGGAGAAGATAAAGTGAATTAATGCTCTTTTTTTTTCTTAACATACTTTGGATCTCTGACAACAGACAAACCAATAGCCAGTTGCTATTGTGTTGACTCCACTCCATGGTGACCCTACCTGTGTAAGAATAGAATTGTGCTCCTTGAGGTTGTCTGTCATGGATTTTTCAGAAACTTATCACCTAACCTTAGGCCTAAGTTTCTCCTGAGTGAACTCAAACCTCCAGTTTTCATCCAACAGCTGAGCACCCAGGAACTCTCCTATTTTAGATTTTCATCTAAAAGTAATATTCTACCAGAGTGTTCAGAGTAGGCATCATTTTAGGGAACACTGAACCTGTCTTTGCCTTGTAATTGCCTGCAATCTGATGCAATGAGCCTTTTGTACCTCAACTTGCTGATAGCACCCTTCACTGCACAATGAAATCTTTATCCGGAGTAGGTCATCTGTGGGTCCACACTGTGTGATGTATGTGTCCTGCTGTCACTGTGCTGACAGCCTTCCCAGAGGCGGATTCCAAATGCATGCCAGTTGCCCTAATCCTTTCCTTACACCCTCCAGTCTCTGTTCCTTTCTGGGCGCTTCACTGATTATAGGGAATGCTGCCTCTCCCAGGAGGGGCATTGTGTCAGTGAAGTCCCAGCCTTCTGGCCCTTCCCTCCCTGCTGTGGAGCAAAGATGCAGTAAGCAGTCTTATCTGTTTTGCTTGAAGCCCTTATCCTGGAGAGCAGACACTTTCATGTGTGAATGACCCCAGCCTCTCAGATTTGCATGGGTGTCTTGTCCACTTAATGCTTTTGCATGACTCCTCCCATACCAGTAACATTGAGACTCACAAACATATGCTTTTCTATTTATTAGTTTTTTAGGCCTTAACTGGTGTGGTGATGGTATTGTTGTGGTTTTGTTGTTGTGTTGTTTTTTTTTTTATTGACACCTTTTTTCAGGCTTACCTCTATCATTTTTATTGATCATTTTGTTTTATCACATTTTTGACACTTTTTAAAAATTGTGATTTTAATGAAAGTTTGCAGAAAAGTTGAGCTTTCATTTATTCATTGTTGCACATTTTTCTCTGCTTCTCTTCGCCACCCCAGTCCACTTTGTAATGCACTTCTTGTTCTAGACTGTTGTCAGACAATCTGTTGTGACACACAAATAATGCCTAATCATACATTCCTTTCAGTTAGTTCTTGCCCTCATGTTCCAATGCAGTGTTCATCATCTACTCTGTTCCTTTTCTCTCCCTAACTCCTCGTATCAGTCACAAAATGGTCACAAGACATGAATAGATACTTTACCAAAGAAGAAAAGTCAGATAGCAAACAGATACATGAAGAAATATTCAGAATCTATAGCTATCAGAGAGATGCAAATCAAAACAACTTTGAGATATCATCTCATTCCAGCAACAATAACAAAGTTCAATAAGGCAGCAAACAGCAAATGCTGACAAGGTTGTAGAGAGATTGGAACTCATATTCACTACTGGGAAAGTAAAATGGTACAGCCACTATGGAAGTGGTCTGGCCTTTCTTAAAAAGTTGGAAATATTATATTTAGGGTGGGGGTGGGATTGGGGAGTAGGGGGGGTGGGGATTGTGTACCAATGAAGAAGTTTTTCTTTTGCTTTTCAAGGAGAGGAGCGAACAGGGCGGGGAGAAAAGTGCAACAATGAATGA
>NW_006399821.1:3759493-3773102 GCF_000299155.1 Elephantulus edwardii | reverse complement strand
AGATGTTCATTGAAATAAAAAAAAATAAATAAATAAAAATAAAAAATTTTAAAAAAAGACAGAAGTTCAAAGACAAAAATAAAAGTTGGAAATAGAAATATCATTTGACTCCAGTACTAGAAATATACCCTAAAGAAACCAGAACTGTGACAAAACAGATCTATACACACCCATGTTTACTGCTGTGTTATTCACAATAGCGAAGAGAGGGAAGCAGCCCAGCTGCCTAACAGCAAGTGAATAAATAGAAAAACTGTGGTACATCTATGCAATGGAATGTCACACAGCATTAAAAAAACAATCAACTTGTAAAACAATAGACAGTATGAGTGAGCCTGGAAGACATTATGCTGAGTGAAATACCTCAAACATCAAACAATAAATACTGTATAACACGGTAGTGTTAAAATAGAAACTGTTTAAGAAAATGTGTTTTTCTATTTGAGCAAAGCCCTTTAGTAGTCAAGTTGGCAAGTGTCCAGCAGTTAACACTGCAGTAGCATCTTGGACAATTAAACTTGATTATCTCCTTCCAAAAAGCCACGATGATAGCACACCTGCTCAGCACAGTCTGTAGGCTGTGGAGCAGACAAGGGGCATTTGCCCACTCCTGACTCCAGAGTGGCTTGGTGAAGCTGGCTGGGGGGCTGATAGTGGTGAGGCATGCTCTATAGGTGAGGTCTTACGGTAATGACCTACTGAATCCTTAAAACTATTTTCTCCCAGAAAGCCTGTTTTAAATGATAGGAAGGCCAATAAAATATAAGTATCGTAACCACACCTACTTGTTATATATAAAGCTGCTTTTCCACAGAAGTGCTTATTCAAAATTCCAAACCTGGGACTTATAACATGTGTCCCTCAGGAGGATTTCAGGAGTGGATGTAGCAGGCAGCTCTCCCCACCACACCCTCTGTGGCTGGTTAAGAAGATTGGTTTCAGCCCCTCACAGCTCGGCATTCCCAACCTGATGCCTGAATCAGGCTGGCCACATTGGGGAGAAGGTATGTTGAGTGGCAATGAGTGAGTGGATAGGAGACTAGGCAGATATCCATACTGGGGTCTCCTGTGATTTTCTGTGCACGTGTGCGTGCTGGCGATGCTCTGGGAGGCACAGCCAGCAAACCAGCCCTGTACACTGCATCTTCGCTGGGCAGCTGGCAGTTGAGCCTCTGGACGACAGCTCTGTGCTCAAGCCCAGGGGGGGAAAAATCATCCCTCATGCTTCTTTCTGCAAATCGGCTGTTCACCCCATGCCCTTGAGGCTTTAAAGGATTTCTAAGCCAGTGATAGGTGGATAGATAGTTTCAAAATTCACAACTTTCCAGCCTGTATTTTGACCCCAAAACCTTCTGCCTTGGATTTGCTTTCTTCAAGTCACATAAAAAGTATGGTTAGCAGAAACGTGGTTCTGGTGGGCACAGTTGAGATGTAATTTTAATTCCTTCTACTCCCAACCAATAATAATATTGAAATGTTGGGTAAACAACATTTGAGAGGTACTGAAACTTGAGATTCATTTAACTGCTAAAATACTACTCTGTTATCCACAAACCACTAGTTATAAATGTTTCCATGCCCAGTTCAGTGGACAGCAAGAGAATCTGGAAAGACCTGAGCTAGGATCCAGTAAGAAGTGCCAGACACATCCCTGCCTTCCCTAAGACATCGGCATGAGCAATGACCTTCACAATCCTTTCCTCAGGTTTTCAAGATCTGTTGGATGACATAATGCCCAACCATAGGTGAAAGACTGAGTGTGGGCTACCAGACTGATACAGTGCAATAACGCCATCACAAACTGCTTCCCTTCAGGCAGTGGAAACTTACAAAAACGTGTCACATAAAATGTTGAATTAAAAAGAATAAATGTAAAATATGTACAACAATATAAATGAAAAACGTTGTTGTTGTTAAGTGCCATCAAGTCCACTGCAATTCAGTGATTCTATGAATAACAGATCAGAATCTTGCCTTTCTTATGCCTTCCTTATCAAGTAGAGCCCATTGTTACAGTCACTGTGTCAATTTGTCTCTTTAAAGGTTCTTCCTCTCTTTCACTGACTCCCTACCTTTCAAACTTGATGTCCCTTTCCAAAAACTAGCCCTTCCTGGAAACATGCCCAAAGTATAAAATGAACCTTTATGATTTATGACTCCAAAGAGACTCTGGTTGTACTTTCTCCAAAACATACCTGTTTGTTCTTTTGTAAGTCCATGGTATATTCATGGTATATTATTCTCCAAGACCTCAAGTCAAAGGTATCAATTCTTCTGACATCCTTAAACATTGTCAGCTTACAGATGAATGGCAAGTGATCAAAAACACCTTAGCCTGAATCAGGCACACGTTGGTCCTCAAACTGACATCATTACTCTTTAGAAATTGGAAAGATCCTTGAAAGCAGATTTTCCAAATATAGCATGTCTTTTGATTTCTTGGCTGCTGTTACCAAGTGTATTGATTGTAGATCCAAGCAAAATGAAATTTTTGACAACCTCACTTTTTTCTCCATCTATCATGATTCTCCCTAGTGGTCCAAATGGTGAGGATTTTTATCTTCTTGATGTTGAGATGTAATCGATATGGAAGACTGTATCATTGATCTTCTGCAACAAATGTTTTAAGTCCTTCTCGCTTTCAGCGAGCAAGGATGTGTCATCTGCATAACGCAGGTTATTAATGAGTCTTCCTCCAGTCCTGATGCCACATTCTTCTTCATAGAGTCCAACTTCTCGAATTATTTCCTCAGCATACAGATTGAGTTGATATGGAGTAAAACCTGTTCATTATGGAACATTTTGGAAATAGATTCATAGGCCTATAACTGATAACATTTGTGCTGGAATAAAACCTGGAACACAAGAAATAATTAAAATATGAGATTCAAGGATTCTTTCTTTCCAATTTGTTCTTACTTACATGTCATTTTGCTTTGATTTTGGTTCAAAATACAAAGAAGAAAATGTAAGAAAAAAATGACACATAAGAAAATGTTGTAAAGAAAGAATACTTCAACTACATATGTTAAATCTCTTGTGTTTCAGGCCCCATTCCAGTACAAATGTTAACAGCAATAGGCCTGTGAGGGGTTTCCCCCTGATATTCTATTTCTGAAATGTTCCATAATGAGCACAAAGAACTTTAGAAAGCAAAGGGAGAGGGGCACACATCTTGAAACATATTAGTCACCTTAAAGTTGCTCTCATCAGTTAAAGAATAGCATAAGGCAAATTTTTTCACGTGTCCTCAGGTTAGAACAAGCTAGACAAATTATGTGGGTGTGCCCCTTCACTTCACCCTTTTCCTCACCCTCCTCTAATCAGTCACCGAGCCTTTTGATGCCATCTTCTAAGTGTCTCTTAAAGGCAGCACACTTCCACATCCCTGACCATCTATTTGCTGAGGTCACCCTCTCTCACCCTCACCCTCTGGTCTGGAATGACTAGGTGTTGGAGCCTCTTCCGTCCCTGGGCTGTGCTCCCAGGACCACCCACAGCCAGTTCTGCAACTCCTCCTTCCCCCTTAGGCCTCTTTGAGGGCACACTTCTCAGGAAGAATCTCAGCCTCCCAAGGTTTGCACATCTCTGCGACACAAGCACCCACAGTCTGCACCCTCACATCCCCAACTCCAAAGTCCAGAAAGCATTGAAAAAAGGAAGACTCTTTTTATTAATTTTCTAGCAGCAAAATGTGACCTGGGCTAATGCAGGATATGCAATCTCTAATCATCTGATGGCAATATCCATATGTTTTGGTGAACAAATATCAGTGATGAGCATGAGTATTATGATGGCATATGTGATAAATGACAATGCTGCGATGTTAAGGAATATGAGAAGAGGGTAATTTATTGTCAGGCTATAGGGAAAAAGAGGACAGTAGCCGCAGCTCATAAGCCCATGGCAAGTCAAACCAGTTCCAGGCAAGATGAGCAGACATGCATCTTTGCAGATCATCCATGGCACATGGTCTTTCTAAAACAGGGCACCTGAACTCCAAGTGGGCTCTCAAAGTTTCAAGATGAGGGATTCTAAGTCTGTTATAATTGTTTTTTTAATTGTCTTGTTTCCACTGCTAAATTTTATACTAAGTATAAAGAGAGCATTTTTTGTGCCATTTCTACTTGTAGTGCCTTACCTGAATTTAAATGTTGTTGTTGTAGGTGCCATCAAGCTGACTTCAACTCATAAAAACCCTAGAAACAATAGATCTGGACCTTACCCTATCCTGTCCCTTCTTCACAATCTGTACCATCCTCTAACCCTTTGTTACCATCACCAGGTCAATCCATTTTCTTGAGAGTCTTGCTCTCTTTCTTTGTCCCTCCACCTTTCCCTGAAATATGTCTTTTTCCAAGGACTAGTCCCTCTTGACAGCATCCTCAAAGTATATAAGACAAAGTTTCAGCACCCTTGCCTCTTAGGAGCACCCTGGTTTTGCTCTTCCTCTAAGAGAGATGTGTTTGTTCTTTTGGCAGGTCTTGGTAGAGTAAATACTCTTCTCCAGCATCACAATTCAAAGGCATTGTGTCTTCTTTTGCCATCCTTATTCAATGTCCAACTTTCAGATGCATAAGAAGTAATTGAAAATACCATAGGTTGGATTTGGCACATCTTAATCTTTATTTGGAGAGGGCCTTGACAGCAGTTTTCTCCAATGCTACTTGTCTTTTCATTTCTTAGCTGTTGTACCATGGATGTTGATTATAAGTCCAAGTAAAATGAAATCCTTGACAATTTCAATCTTTTACCTATGTTCTAGTTCACAGGTTTTCAGAGGCCTACTATTTCAGAAGTGAAGAGCCAATCTCTCCAGTCTGTCTTAATCTGGGAGTTAATCCAAGGCCCAGTTTAGCATGGTTGACCGCTTTTGCATTTAAAACACTGGTAGCACAGATTTCAGTATCACAAAAACCCCACAGTACCTCAGTACAGCAAACTGACAAGCAAGTGCCAGTTAGAACTATGATAAACAAGTAAAATTAAAGACACCCAAGCTACAAAGTAATTAGTAATATGCAATTAATTCCCCCAATTCAGCAAACTGACAGATAAGTCTCACAGTTTAAGAAGCTCCATGTCCAAATCTCAGGTACCAATTCTAAGGAAAGACTTTCTCTGGCAGTTCCAGAGAAAAGTCCTTGTTTCCAAGCTTCTGCTCTTGAACCATCTTTCTGTGGCTTAGTATCTCTGCTCTGACAGAGATCAAGCACACAGAAAACCATGGGACAGGGCCAATTTGAGGCACTGGCAGCTCAACAGGTTGGGCCCTGGGTGAGTGCTAGAAACTTCCATCTGAGGCTCATGGCTAGCACAGCATTATAATGTCTCAGCTGGATCCTGTATGCTGGTGTTCCATACTTGACAGGGTATAAAGTGCTTTCTTCCTTTGACACTACTTATTTACTCTAAGCCCATGAGCTTTGAGCAAGGCCTAGCAGAAGTCAAAATATTAACTGTTGTACCTGAAGAAGTTGATACAGGTGGGATGAAAAAATGCTTTCTTCCTTTGCTGCTGCTTGCTTGATTTAAGCCCATGGCTTTTGAGCAGGGCCTGGATAATGAATAAAAATGTCAGAGCTGGACAACGAATAAGGATGATAAGAAGAATTGATGGCTTTGGACTGTAGTGTTGGAGAAGAGAATTGAATATCCTATCGACTGCCAAAAGAATAAACAGATATGTCTTGGGGAAGGTGCACCCATAGTGCTCTTTGGAGGCAAAGATGATAAAGCTTCATCTCAAATACGTTGGGCAGACTGTTAAGAAAGGCTCTTCTTTGGAAAAAACATCATGCTTGGAAAAGTGGTGGAATGGTAAAGGAATGGAAGATCCTCAACCATTTGGATTGACACAGTGACTGCAGCAACAGATGTGAGTGTGTTAAAGATTGTGAGGATGGCACAGGTTAAGGACAGGGTTCGGATCTGTTGTTCACAAGGTTGCTTTAAGTTGTCCTTAATGGCACCTCCTACAACAACATTGATCTAATGGTAAGGACACTTGTTTTCTTGATATTGAGATAATCCATTTTGAAGACTATAGTCTTTGATCTTCTGCAGTAAATGCTTCAAGTTCTCTTTGTGCAAGTACTATTGTGTCATCTGCATAAGGCAGGTTGTTGGTGAATCTTCCTTCAATCCTGATGACACACTTTTCTTCATATAGTCTGGCTTATTGAATGATTTGCTCAGCATACACATTGAATAGTTATGGAGAAATCCTGATACACGCCTTTTCTGATTCTGGTTCACATTCCCTTATTCTGTCCAGACAACTGCTTCTTGGTCTCTGCATATGTTTCACATTCACAAAGTTAAGTGTTCGGAGATCCTCATTCTTCTCAATGTTAGCTATGAACTATTAAGATTCATACAGTCAAATGCCTTTTCAAAAATCAACAAAACACAAATAAACAACTTTCTGGTATTCTCTGCTTTCAGCAAAGATCCATCTGACATCAGTCATGATATCTCTTATGTTAAGGCTTCTTCTGTATCCAGTTTAAATTTCTGACAGTTACCTGTCGATGACAGTTCCCCATTTTTAAATGATCTTGAGCAAGATTTTACTTGCATAGGATATTAAATTATATTGTGTGATCATGTCTACTTTCTGTTGGATCACTTTTTTTTTTTTTGGTGAACAGTAATAAATATGGATCTCCTCCAGTCAATTGGCTTAGTAGCTTATCTTCCAGATTCCTTTCCTATAGACTAGTACGTGCATGTAGACCTGCCACTCTTTGTTGAAATATGTCAGCTGATATTCCATTACTTCCTAGAACTTAATTTTTGCCAATGCCTTCTGTGCAGCTTGAACTTCTTCCTTCATTACCATTGCTTCTGGATCTTGTGCTACTTTCTGAAATCATTCTGTGTAGACCAACTCTTTTCAGTACAGTCACTCTATGAATTCCTTTCATCTTCTTTCTTAAAAAAGTATTCTTTTACATATATTTATTTTCACAGCATATTCTTCCCATTTAATTTCCCCCCATTCATTCATTGTTGCACATTTTCCTCCCTGCCCACCCCTCCCCTAGTTCTCTTTTCTCTTTGAAAAGAAAAAAAATTATTTGATTGTTATACATCCCTTCACCCCCCACGTCCACAGTTCACTTTACTATGCATTTCTTTTTCTTGAATCTTATCATGAAAATAATATCTAATCATATATTCTTTTTAAATCGTTCTCTCCCTCATCTGTTTCAATGCAGTATACATTATTTATCACCTCTATTCCTAGGTTCCCCCAACCCCAATGTCAGTCCTGTTTTACAACAGTGGTACTATGCAATATTTGTCCTTTTGTGACTGAGATTTCACTCAGCATAATTGTCCTCCAGGGTTGCCCATTTTGTATAGTATTTATCTTCTTTTTTTCATTTCAATTAATCTACTATAGTGGAATAGTGGAAGCTATTCTACTAGTATTTCAAATACCAGTAGGGTCACCTATGGTGGATAGGATTCAGTAGAGCTTACAGGTAAAGACAAACTAAGAAGCAGGATTGGTCATACACCTCTGAAATAGCAGGCCTCAAAATCCCTCTAAGTAACTGCTTTCCATAGAGATCTAGTATTCTATGTCCCATGCGGAGCTGTTTCCTTACTTTCTCCACAAATGGTGCCTCTATCAATCTTCTCTGATTTTATTCCCAACCTGTAGTCCTTTGGTATTCATATCCATCTTGGTACAACTTATTACTTAAAGACAGCCTTGTTTGCTAAGTGGTTGTAACCTCAATGTTTGAATCAAGAACCATGTCCTGTCTTGCTGTTGAATAATCTATGGTATTTGTTGTGATGACAGAAAAATAATAGATGTCCAGAACAATTAATTTGGGGATCTTTCACAGCCAGATATCTTTCAGAAACATATCTCACTTGGGCCATAGTTTCCTGAGACAGCAAGGTCAATTGGTATAATATAGTTCATAAAGTTTATATTCTCTATCTGATGAATAATGTCTAGAGACTTTAAAGCTTGTGAGAATCCATCTAAGATATAGCACTTGGTTTCTACTAATCCTAAACTGGAGCAAAAAAAGAAAATGAAAGATTCAAAGAAGTACCTAGTCTACAAGACTATCTACATGAATCACAGCTTCATCAACCCTGGAACCAGGAGAACTAGATGGTGCCTCGCTACCACTATTGACTCATCTGATCATGGCACACTAATATCCTTTTAGAACTGAAAATATGGGAGCAATCCTCAAAACAATTTTTTTCCAGAAATATCCGCATTTACTGTGCTGATTAAGACTGGAGAACTCCCCAAGTCTACTGTCAAATATGAGTCAGAAATTTAGTATATTAACAACAACTATGAGGATAATACAGTTTAGCAGAACAGCAAACATAAAATGCTGGTGAGGTTGTGGAGAAACTGTAACCCTTATTCACTGGTGGTGACAGTGTAAAATGGTGTAATCACTATGGAAGACTGTATAGCACTTTCTCAAAAAATTTCAAATAGAAATACCACTTTACCCAGCAATTCCACTACTGGGGATTTACCCTAAAGAAACCATAATCGCCAAGCAAGCACATATATACATAGCCATGTTTATTGAGGCTTTTTTAGCAATAGCAAAGAGCTGGAAACAACCCAAGTGTCCAGCAAACGAATGGATAGAGAAGCTCTGATATATTCACACAATGGAATACTATGCAGCACTGAAAAACAAGGACCTCATGAAATATTATGAAAAATGGATGACCCTGGAGAACATTATGATGAGTGAATTAGATCACTCACAAAAGTACAAATATTTAATAGGGCCACTGTCATAAAATGAGACTGACATCAGGGTTGAGGAAAGGCAGAGAAGGAGGGGAGGAATAATGTATACTGCATTGAAACAGATGAGGTAGAGAACTGTTTAAAAGGGATATATGATTGGGTAATGTTGTCATTACAGGAGTCCAGAATAAAGGCTGCACAATGGAGTGGACTTGGGGAGAGAGATTTCATAACAGTGAAAGAGTTTTTCTTTTACTTTTCAAGGAGAAGAGTGAATTGGCGGGAGGGGTGGGCAAGGAGAAAAGCACAATGAATGGGAACCCTAAGTCTGTAAATTTTCATTAAAATTAATAATAAAAAATAAGTTTAGTATAATCTCCAACATATTAGTTCAATATCATACTGTTCCTATGGCCCTGCCTATCCATAGAGGGGCAGCTAGTGCCTGTCATTTATGGGTAGAGAGTGACAAAGACAGTGGCAGCAAGTCCAGAAGTGACAATGCCATCATCACACCATGCTGGAGTAAGGGTAGAGGATTGCATGGTGTTAGTTATGCATAATTGTCCTTCATGGCTTTCTACCCATACAGAATAAGTAATATGTAAAAGCAACTTTTAAAAATGTGAATGAACTTAGCTAAATTCTTGAATTGCAGCCTCTTTTTGGATGTGACAAGTCTGGATTTGTTGTAGTATCGCTTTCAGGCAGAGCTGGAAATAAGAAAGGTGGAATCAGGTGGTAACTCTGTGCCTTTAGATTATTTACAAATGATCAGTTAAAACACCTACTCTCTCTGAGAAAGAGAGAAGGTAGAGAAGAGGAGACATACAGTAAACCCGATTCTTGATCTTTATTTTATCTGTGACCACTGTACCCATACAACTGCCTCATAGTCAATGTACCCCAAAGGTTCTAGTCCTGAAGGAGCACAGCACACACGTGTTCTCCTCTCTATGCTCAGAAAAGAGCTCAGTCCCTCAGGCAGAATGGTACATGGTCTGCTGGCAGCATCTGGGAATGGCTCTGGGCCATCCAAATTGGGAAATCCTCAGTGGACAGTGCTCCTGAACACCGCTGCCAGCCCTAAGGTCAGGGTAATATATCATTCCTTTCCTTAGAGCAGACTAGGGAAAACCTCTTACAGAGGTGGCATTATCCTTGTGAGGCAAGGAGTCCTCAGATCCAGACTGTGCTCCACAAAGGGCAAGTGAGCTGAGTGACCATCTGCAGCACCAAGCTGTAGATCTCTGAGAACCAGGAGACCTACAGAGGTTGACTGAGGACCAAGCAGAGTGTCACAGCTGAACAAGGCCTGAACCTGGGTGTGTCGGAGGGGGGGGGTGTGTGAACATGCACACACTTCCCTTCACTGTATTGTTTCTCAGCCATATCTCTGACAGTTTCCTTGAGCGGCCAGGTATAGTACCTTCACCAGCCATCCTTCTCAGTAGTCCTTTCCCCAAGCTGTGAAAGGCACTCCCATCCCAGAGTGTTACTGATGTGTTATTATTACCAGAGGAAATTAGTGGTCCACATATTCAAAGGGTCTTTTAAACCAAGAGTTCTAGTAAAAGACCTGTGGTCAGCAGGATTTCCAGAGCCTGGGCTGCGCAGAGCCAACCCAGGATGTATATCTCCAGCATATGTCCACCCAAGGCTCTCCATGATGCTGGACTTATGCTGCACTTTACAAATTGTCAGATTTGGGCGATTCAGGCCATCTTGGTTAAAAAGTCAAATTCTAACAGATATTGCTGTGATCACAATATACTTTGGTCCTGTGGGGTCATGGTGTCTTTTTCAGAATCTGTCTGGTCTCAAAGGCAGAGTTCCAGCTTCACTTTTGATAATACCCACAAGAGCTGTGAGTCATTTCAGAAGAATCTCTCACACCCCCTCTCAAAGATCTTGGACATCTGACATTTAATAGCATCATGTCTGCCTCTAAGAGACAAAACGCTTATGTTGTGGATCAACTTTTAGCCACTTTGGAGAAATTATTTCACTTGAAATCGGGACATATTTTGCTTGGCTCCAAATAAAACTGTCATACCCATTAGTAAGCAAAAATTGTATTTTAAACAAACAGATTCATCCTGGAAAGGGTTAAACCGGGTGGCTCCTTTGGAGGCAAGGATTCTGAGGCTCCGTCTAACATACTTTGGACATGTTGTAAGGAGAAACTGGTCCTTGGAGAAGGACATCATGCTTGGGAGGGTGGAGGGACAGCGCAGGAGGGGAAGGCCCTCTATGAGATGGATTGATTCAGTGACTGGGATAATCGGGATGGGAGTGTCAGAGACAGTGCGATTGGCACAGGACCGAGCAGGGTTTAGGACTGTTGTACATAGAGTCGCTATGAGTCACAAGTGACTTGATGGCACATAACAACAACAACAACAACAAGCTTATAGAAATGGAAGAAACCTTTATAGAGGTATGGAAAAGAAGAATTTTTTCCTAAATAAATATATTTATAACTTATAATATTTACATTTAATTTAAAAATAAATAAGACGTTCTGGTGGCCTAGTGGCAAGAAGCTGTGCTGCAATCCCAAAGACTCATGATTTAAATCCACCAGATGCTCTGCTGGAGAACGAGGGGCAATCTCCTCGTGTGCCAGTTGGATCCAATTTGATGGTACACAACAAGGGAGAGGGAGGAACCAACCGAAAAAATCTAACCAAACAAAAACAACAAAAAAACAAAAATGGGGGGGAGAGCTAGGCCTGGAGAGAAGTGCAGCAATGAATGAATGGAAATCCAAAATCTCTGTAAATGTTGACTAAAATTATTAAAATAAAATAAAAAATACAAAAAATAAAACAAAAATTAAAAAGACCCCTTATTCCTCTATTATTCATAAGATATTCAAAGGCCTCTTCTTTCAAAAATAGATAACCAGTCCTGCTTCTTAGTTTGTATCAGTCTGGAAGCTCTGCTGAAATCCCTCCATCATTGGTGAACCTGTTAGTACTTGAAAAACTGATCTACCCAGAAATCCCTTTCCTGGAGACATTAAAACATGCTTATATATAAAATTAATATCTATCAAAAGTAAAAAAAAGAAATACTGGTGTTAGGATAAGAATAAATTCCCTTGAACTGTGATGCCGAAGAAGGGTGTTTAATGTCCCATGAACTGCTAAAAAACCAAACAAGTCAGTGTTGGAAGAAGTGCAATCAAGGTGCTCTTTAGAGGCAAGCATG
Organism: Elephantulus edwardii; assembly: GCF_000299155.1. Classification (NCBI taxonomy): domain Eukaryota; kingdom Metazoa; phylum Chordata; class Mammalia; order Macroscelidea; family Macroscelididae; genus Elephantulus; species Elephantulus edwardii. The sequence goes on along the minus strand of NW_006399821.1, from coordinate 3,761,131 downwards.
GTGAAATGTCCTCTCATATACTTTGGGCACGTTCTCAGGAGAGGCCAGTCTTTAGAAAAAGACATCATGCTTGGGAAGGTAGAGGGCCATCAAAACAGAGGAAGATCCTCAACCCGATGGGTTGGCATAATGACAGCAAGGGGCTTGAACATGGAGGATCATGGAGATGATGCAGGATACAGCAGCGTTCAGATCTGTTCTTCACAGGGTTACTAGGAGTCATAGTCAACTTGATGACGCCTAATGACAACAGCAGACTCTAGACAAGTCCCTGGGCAATGCCAACTGTTAACAACCTCTTGTGCTAGCCCGGGGATTGGTGGTTTAAGCCTATCCACATGCACTATGGAAGAAAGGCCTCATGAACTACTTATGACAAATCTACTCTTGATGGCCTCTGGAGCACAGTTCTACTCTGACATGCATCAGGCCTAGTTTTCTACCACCTTTAGGCTTAGAGATGATTGCCTAATGTAAGAAAATGGAATGGAATGGAATAAATAGAGATGTTACCAGTGTTACAGAAAACAGAGCATGTATCGATTAAATTGTATAGGCTTGTCTGTAAGTTCAAAAAATGCTACAGTTAAGAGTTGTGGTTATTCTGCTGACAAAGAGAAGTAGTTCTTGTTCTCAGACAAAAATATAAGCAGGTGCATACTGTAGAGAGTGCATGGTTTGAGTGCAAGGTGTGTAGATGTGACTTTCTCTTCATTTTCAATAGCTGAGACAGTCACCAGCAGAAGACTGGTTACCTTTTGAGGGAATAAGTACAATTTGAACAAAATGTGGGGTTCATAACTATGAGCCAAAGTTAGCAAACGTATTTTATCCTTTGGACAGAATGATGCACTCAACTTTAACTGGAGACATAGATAGATTGGGGAAGGAAGAAGGAAAGGAAAGACAGAAAAAGGGTTTAATGAAGAAATAGAATATAGGTGTATTGGGTGATCCCCCATCATTGCATTTTTTTATTAACAAAGCTTCCAGATACAGACTCCACTAGGACAACCCACACACAGCCCTCCTCCTAAGAAGTCACCATCTGTGACCCCACCATGTCCCTGGAGTCAGCCTGAGCAGGCTTCATGGGATCTTGTGCTTAGTTTTCCTGATTTATGAATCTGATCAATTACACCAGCCTCTTCTCCTTGGTTCCTGTCCTTTTCATCAATTTTCTTTTTAAGCACAGTAATAGTCTCAGGTTTCAAGAACTGGGGCTAGGATGAATTCTTGGGTCTCAGATGTATGTGTGTCTGATCAACCAGCCTAACATCTAGAGATGCCACTCACAGCCTGTGAGGGTGCTGAAAAGGGCCTGAAAAATGTTAAAAAAACTGTCACAAGTCAAGGAAAGATCTCATGTCCCTGAGACGCCATCCTTGTCGTTAAACACATGTATCTTCTAGGTTCAGAAAAGAACAATAGTTCAAATTCTCGCTTGAGCCTCCAGAAAGAACCATTTGCATTGACATCCTGATGTTATTATTTCTGGACACTAGAACTGCAAGATTGTTGTTGTTGTTGTTGTTGTTATGTGCTGTCGAGTCGTTTTCGACTCATAGCGACCCTATGCACAACAGCCCTGCTCTACCCTGCGCCAACCGCACTGCCTCTGACACACCCATCCCGATT
>NW_006399821.1:3753046-3757680 GCF_000299155.1 Elephantulus edwardii | reverse complement strand
TTTGCACTCTTCCTGGATGATACCTTTGACATCCTCCTACAACTCATCTGGTCTTCACTCATTAGTGTTCAAGGCCTCAAACCTGTTCCTGAGATGATTCTGAAATAAATGTATTTTGTTTTACACTGTTCAAATGATGGTAACTTGTCACTGTACCAACAGGAAGCCAATACAGCTTCTCTCACCTTAGCACTGTCTCTCTGCCTCTCAGCTCTTAAGCAATGTGTAGCCCTTCCAGAGGCCCAGCCAGGTACATTGGGCCTTATCTTGTTAGTCCCCCTTTCATCTATTTCATTGGCTCCATTACCTGCTTTCTGTCCCCATCTTCTTTTCTTTCCATCCTCAGTATACACTGTCACAATTGTTGTCTCCCAGCCTGACTTCCTCTCCTCCCTTCAGTTTCTTCCCTGACTACTTTTTTAATTTTTAAATGAAGGGAACCATGCTTATCGTGCCACAGCATCCTCATGTCTCCCCAGTGCCAGGACCCAGAGCTCAAGGGAATCCAGTCCCTCTGTTCTCAGCATCACGTGCTGTAGCACAGACTTTTCCATGGCTTCCCCATTTCTCCCAACCTTGTCCGTGTGACCTGAAGCTGCTCTCCTAAGCCACTTCACCTCCTGGAGATGCTTCCATGTACGTTTCTGAGTCTCCAGAGATAAAAGAAGCCACCACAAAGCATTATACTCTCTGGAAGTAGAAAAAAAAGATTTTATGGGGAAAGTAGGGTGTTCTTTTTTATAACCATATGTATATGCTTTTTGACGCATACAAGCATTAAAAGGGCAGTTCTTGCAAAAAGTAAAGTCTGCATTTAAAGGATCTCAGTTATAACTTCCCAGGTATTTTCTGCCCACTCCAGTCTCATCTCCAGCAGTGCTCACATGCATAAGATTGCAGCGTATGCATGTGTATATATACATATGTATATATACACAGAGCTAAAGTATACATTAGCTGACATCTACTCTGTTTGCCATGGCTTTCAGCTCCACAGGAGGGTGTTATTACTGGAGTCAGGCTCAGAGCCCCAACTGAGGATAGGAGACTGAGTTCTGGGATGCATGGTCTTGGAGGGACACCTCTTTGTCTACCCTGTTCTTCTGGAACACATGCATAAATCACATCACATGTGGCCACAGATGATGTAATATGCACGTCTCATCCCTAAGCTGTTTCCCCTGTTGGCTATTGCTTTTGGGAGATACTGTACATTGATTATCTCAAAATAATTCAGGAGTCCTGGGTTACAGTGGAGTAAGAAGTGGGAAATGCTCTAAGGGATTGCTTCGCAGTTTAATTTGCAAAATAAAAAATACAAGTAGTTGAGAATGTTCAAAAGAACTTAACTTTCCCTCATGATCTCTTATTGTTTGAATTTGATCCAGCATCTAGCCCAATGTCTACTGGGGCCTAGACTAAGGGTTCTCAAACCTGAACATTTGTCAGGATCAGCTGAAGAAGACCTGGGGACCTTGCTTTGAGAACCACGGGCTTAGAATATCAAGGGATGATAAAAATCTGTGGATTTCACTTTTTTTAAAAAAAAAAAGAAAGGAATAGCTTAGAAGAAGAAACCCAGTTTTCCTTTTGTTTGGTTTCATTCCTATTTCCAACTCTATGATCAAGATGGTGCTCAGAATTGTGCCTAGAAAGGAATTTCTAGAATACATGACATTTCAGTGATGGGTCTGGGAAATTCCTGGGAAATCAGAAGGGAGTTGGACAGCCCGATGCTTTCTCAGCATTCACATTGCACTGTGTCTACTAAGATTCTTACCTAGTATGGTGCAGTGAGTTTTTGTTATCAACAACAACATGGCTTTTCTGGCCTTGAGTTTATAATTTTGCCAGAAATAATTGGTTAGTCAGAGGCTGCCTTGTTGTCAATCTATTTTACATACCATGTAGAGACTGGTTACTTTACAAAGCAAATGTTGTATTGTTGTTATTGTGTACTAAGAAGTTGGAACGACCCATAGCTGCCCCTCCAGTGGGTTTTCAGAGGCAGTGAATCACACAGGAGAATATTGTCTTTCTTTTGCAGACAGCTGGTGGAATCAAACTGTGTGCCCTCAGGGTGGTAGTACAGGTCTTTACCACTGGGCCACCAGAGCTTCCTACTATGCAAATGGAGTATATAAAACTACTTTTTAAAATTAAGAGACCTTGCATAAATTGATCAATTACTGTTCAAAGAATAGTATTTTAAGTGATGGTGTCCTACCAGTGGGATTGGTCAATTAATGTCCTGGTTGGAATACCTACCAGATCTTGAAACTGACAATCCTATGAAGGTTGAGGGCCCAGAGGTTATGAAGGGCCTGGAGTGGAGTGTGGATTTTCTTTGGACCCAAGGTTTCTGTACTGAGAACTTCTTAAACCCTGGAGAAGGAGTGCTATAACACTAAAGATAGCATGAAATGACAAGAAGGGGTGGCAGTTGCAGCAGAACCTAGCAGAGAAAGATAGTAACATCAGTACCAGCAGCAAAAACCAGCAGATAGCTACAATGGATTTTCCTACTCATTGGGTGAATGAGACCTGATTGCCTTCAGATAGAAGGATTGCCAGAGAGAAATAATGCTTTCGGCCACTTGCGAGTGAACCTAAAAAACTAGAACTTTGCAAAACAGAGGCTGGGAGAAGGCCTGCCTACAGTCAGATCTAAGAGAAAGGCCAGATGAGTACAAGCACCACTGAGAAGCTGAGAGTTGTCTTGGTTGAAAGCCTCTCTTCTTCATCCTGTTACTTCAACATTGATCTTAATCCTGAGTTACAGCCTATTGTTAGATACCTTTGAGTTTGTTCTGCTTAACAATTGTTGATGTATGTGCCATCCTTAGAATCATTGCTAAATTTGTGCCTATTGTTACAATCACTGTGTCAAGCCATCTTATTAAATCTTTTTCCTTTTTGCTGAACTCTTACTTTGCATAATGTTTTTCTTCAGGGACTGGTCCAAAACATGTGAGATAAAGTTCTGCCATCCTTGTGGCTAGGAGTATTCTGGTTGTAATTCTTCCAAGGCAGATAGGTTTGTTCCTCTAGAAATTCGTATTTTTTTCCAGTGTTTTTTGCCAACACCACAATTCAAAATTACCAATTTTTGCATAGTCTTTGACTAGTTTTTACTTGCATATGAAAAAAAATATTTTTGAAACTGCATAGAAGGTGATTGAAAATACCAAAACTTAGTATTAAATACCTTAGTCCTCAAAGTGACGTATTTGCTTTTGAACACTGTGAAAAGATATCTTCGAGCCTAGTGCAATGTATCTTTTTGATCCCTTTTGTGGTTGTGTGAATTTTAACGAACAGGAATTAATTTTCTCATAGTTTAGGAGGCTAGTATTTCAAATTGAGGATGCCACCTCTCGGGGAAGGATTGCTTTCTGTACTGGCTCTGACTCCTTGACGATCACCATGTGGCTTGGCATCAATCTAAAAACCCATCTCTGCTCTACTTGTTTGTTCAGTCTTTTTTCAAAACAAAACATTTTGTTGTGTACTGAGTGAAATTTAAAGATAATTTCTTAGTTAACAATGTCTACATACTTTGCTTTGTGGTATTAATTGCAGTCTTCTTTGTGGAATAGCACTCTTCTCGTGCAATAATTTCTCACAATCTACATAGTCAAATGCCTTTGAACAGTCAATAAAAATAAAAGTTAACATCCTCCAAGTATTCTTTGCTTCCAGACAATACTCATCTCATATCAGTAATGATATCTTTCAGCCCATGTCCTCTTTTGAATTCTGACCTGAAGTTCTGCCAGTTCCCTGTTGATGTATTGCTGCAATCATTTTTTAAATTATCTTCATCAAACTTTGTGTGTGCTATTAATGATATTATTGGATAATGTTAATATTCTATCAACTTTCTTAGGAAAGGGCAAAAAATATGGACCTTTTCTAGCTGTTGATCAGGTAACTATTTTCCAAATTTCTCAGCACAGAGAAGTAGACACTCTAGGGGTTGCATTCACTTGTTAAAACATCTCATTTGCTATCTCATCCATTTGTAGAGCCATGTTTTCCACCAATGCCTTCAGTTTAGTTTTTACTTTTTTTTTGTCTTTCTTTTTATATCATCTGTTCTACATCATATGCTACCTCTGAAATGGTTGAACATCAACCATTTATTTTTTATTTCTTACTCTTAGTTATCGTAAAGTCAACTACAACTCATAATGATCCTGTAACCCATCGATTTGAACTTGGCCCGATCCTATACCATTCTCATGATCTCTGTCCAGCTTAAATCCATGTGGTAGTCACTGTTCCTCTTTTTTTGCAACCCTCTGCCTTTCCCAGCATGATGTCCTCTCCAAGGACTGATTCTTCCTGAAAAGATGCCCAAAGTAAGTGAGATGATGTTTCACCATCCTTGCCTCTAAGGAACATACTGGATGCACTTCCTTGAAGAGAGATTTGTTGTCCTTTTGGCAGCCCATGGTTTATTCAATACACTTAACACCACAACTCAAAGGGATTGAGTCATCTTTAGTCCTTCTTATTCATTACTCAAGTTTCAGATGTATATCTGATTTATTTACGAAGTTTGAATACATTGTTTTCCACAGAAGATCCTTCCCATTTCCTTCAATCCACCTACCCACTGAATTGTGCAA
>NW_006399821.1:3744825-3750216 GCF_000299155.1 Elephantulus edwardii | reverse complement strand
ACTGACTGGGAAAAAGTATTCGGTAATAACATATCAGATAAGGGACTTATATCCAGAATTTATGAAATACTTAAGCACCACAACAAGATAAAGGTAAAGAATCCAATAGAAAAATGGGGTCTTTGCATTTCTTGACTACTGCTACAATGGATGTTGATTGTGGAACCAAATAAAGGTAAATCATTGACAACTATGATCATTTCTCCATCTGTCATGATGTTTTAGACAGGTGCAGTGTTCAGGATTTTTGTTTTCTTGATGTGGAAATGTAACCCATATTGAAAGCTGCAGTCTTTGATCTTCTGCAGTAAATAATTCAGATCAAACTATTATAATAAAATGTGCAAGGAGCTGAGATCAGAAAGCCTAAAAGGAAGAACATAATCAGCATTTCTCAAGTGGAAAGAACTGAAGAACAAATTTAAGCCTTGAGTTACAACACTGAAAGATTCTGTGAGGAAAATCCTGAATGATGCAAAAAGCATCAAAAGAAGATGGGAGGACTATACAAAGACTATATAGAGTCATTGTGCTAAAAAAGAATTGGTTGACACTGAACCACTTCAGGAAATAGTGTCTGATCAAGAACCAGTAGCACTAAAGACAGAAAGAAGGCCAAGCTGCACTGGTAAAAATTAAGTCTCCCAGTATTGATGAAATAACTATTGAGGTGTCTCAGGAAATAGAAGCAACCCTGAAAGTGTTCACCCATCTCTGCCAGCAAATATGGAAGACAAATTCCTGCCAACAGACTGCAAGAGATCCAGATTTGTTCCCATTCTCATAAATGGTAATCCAATGGAATGTGGAAATTATGAAACAATATCACTAAAGCACACACTAGCAAAATCCTGCTGAGGATTATCCAAAAACAACTGGAACAGTACATTGCCAGAGAACTACTAGAAATACAAGCTGGGTTTAGAAGAGATTGTGGAACTAGAGACATTTTCATCAATGTCAGATGGATTTTGGCAGAAAGCAAAGAGTACCAGAGAAATGTCTTTCTGTGTTTCATTGACTGTATAAAGGCATTGGACTGTGGATCACAACAAATTGTGGGTAACCTTGAGGAAAATGGGAATCACAGAACACTTGATTGTGCTTATTCAAAACCTGTACGTGGACCAGGAAGCAAACCCCAGAACAGAGCAGGGAAACACTGCATAGTTCAAAATCAGGAAAGGTGTGCATCAGACATACATCCTGTCTTTTCAATCTTTATGCAGAACAGATCTTTCAGAAATCTGGGCTTAATGAGGAGGAATATGGCATCAGGATTGGAGGAAGACTCATAACAACCTACCTAATGCAGATGGCACAACCTTGCTTGCTGAAACTGATGAGGATCTGAAGTGTTTGCTGCAGAAAATTGAGGAGTGAAGCCTTCAATATGGATTGAAGCTCAACATCAAGAAAACAAGGTTCTCACCACTGGGACAATTGGCAGCACCATGATAAATGAAGAAGAGATTTAGGTTGTTAACAATTAAAGCTTGCTCAACTCCACAATCAACATTCTTAGCACCAGCAGTCAGGAAATGAAAAGACAAATTGCTTTGGGAAAATTGGCTGTCAGGGACCTCTCCAGAGTACTGAAAAGCAATGATGTCAGTCTAGAGAGTAAGGTGCACCTAATTCAGGCCATGGTCTTCTCAGTTACTTGCTATGCATTAGAGGGCTGGACAATGACTAAGGATGACAGAAGAATTGATGCCTTTGAATTGTGATGCTGGAGGAGTGTTGAACATAACATGGACCACCAAGAAAACAAATAGTTTTGTCTTGGAGAAGGTGAAACCAACTTTCTTGTTGAAGGCTAGGATTTTGAAGCTCTGCCTCACATATTTTGGGCATGAAGCCAGGAGACACCAGAAGGGTGAAAGGACAGCACAGGAGAGGAAGACCCTGGATGAGATGGATTGATACAGTAACTGCAGCAATGAGGGTTTGTGTGTCAGAATTAGAGAGACTGGTTCAGGTCAGGGCAAGCTTCAGAGCTGCTGTATGTAGGATCACTATGGGTCACAGGCAACTTAATGGCATCTAACAACAACAACATTAATATCACATGGAAGTAAAATTTTGCTGAAGATTATTTAAAATCATCTGGTTTGGAGATGACTCTTGTTTATAACTTCCTAGTTTGTTCAGTATTTTGTTTATTTTTAATCTTTCAGTATTGCATTTTAAGCCTTGATGTTTTGGAGGTGGGTTTGTTTTTGTTGTTGTTTATAATTCACTTTGAGAAATGCTGAGAGTGTACTTCATTTTTAATTTTATAACTCTAGGTCTTTGCATATTTTGCTATACTTTAGTTTTTATTCTTAAACCTTCTTTCTTCCCAGTATTTTTCTTTATGTAAGATATTCTTGTTATCTTCCCATGATTCATCTGAACTTCTAGTGTCTGAATTCATATAAGATATATTTGAGGTCATAGCTTGACTCTCATGTAGATTTGTTTTAATCTTCTTCAGTTTCGATTCTATACTTGGTCTTATTTTCATTGATGAGAGTGAGCTTTTCCACCATCTCTTTCCATGTTGCTGCTGATAGATACCATCACATTAACTATGAGACATAGAAACCCTGTAAATAACCGTCCTTAGCCTTGATATCTGAACCTAGCCCTATATCTCACACCATCCTCCTGAACTCTGTCATGCTCAGACCCATTATGGAAGTCATTGTATAACATTCCCAATCTTCCCTTTCTCCAAGAACTTGTTTCTCAAAAAAATATGCCCCAACTAAGTGAGGTGAAATTTCACAATCTTTGCCTCCAACATTCTGGTTGCACTTCTTTCAAGACAGATTTTTTTGTTCTTTTGGCACTCCATGATGTGTTCAAAACTTTTCTTTGTCACACCGCAATTCAAAGACACTCTTTTTTGGTCCTCTGTATTTATTACCCAAGTTTCAAATGCATTGGAAACAACTGAAAAGACCATCAAGTACACCTTAATCTTTAAACTGATATTCTTGCTCTTTTGAACTTTGGAGAGGTCCTTCACAGCAGATTTCCCCAATGTAACACTTCATTTAACTTGTTTTTCTGTGACTGGAGTGGTGGGAATAAGTGCGTTTGAGATGGCTAGGTTGGCACAGGATAGAACAGCATTTAGAGCTCTTGTACATAGGGTCGCTATGAGTCGCAAATGACTCAATGGCCCATAACAACAACAACAATAAGAAAATACTTTTTTAGTTTCTTTTTAATTGGTTTGCATACATCCATGTATGTTATATTTTATATAATCATTCATACACATTGTATTTTATATAACTAATTGCTATTGCTTTGTGCCTATTATCACCCTGTCTTTTCAAGTTTCTGTTGAATCTTTCCTATTCCTTCTTGTCCCCATGCACCACTAATTTCTGCTACCCTAGTTATTTCTCCTGCCTTTTCCTTTTTTTCTAATCTCCCATTCCCAGTCTCTCCCCACTTTGAACATTTGTACATACCTAGCTCAGTTTTCCTCATATTTTCACAGACATGGTCATACGCAGGTTCTTATGTGACTGAGTTATTTCACTCAGCATAATACTCTCTAGACTCTCCCATGTTATATAGCATATGTTACAAAACTGTTGTTCCTTAGTGCTGCACAGTAGTCCATTCTGAGAATGTACCATAATTTTTCAATCCATTTTTCTGTTGATGTGCATTTGAGATGTTTATTAATAGATGTACATATCTCCATTAGTATCTAAGTTCTGTTTTCCTTGGTATCCCTAGCAGTGAAATACCTGGGTCATATGGGATTTTGTTTTCAGCTTTATAAGGAAATGGCAAACTGCCTTCCATAGTGGTTGTACAATTTTATCATCCCATCAATATTGCATAAGAGTTCCAATCTCTCTGCATCCTCTCTAATATTTATTGTTTGCTGTGTTCTTAAGCTTTACTATCGCTGCTGGGGTAAGATGGTATCTCTTTTTTTTTTTTTATTTGTTTTTCTCATTGCTAGTGATTTTGACTATTTCTTTATGTGTTTGTTAGTCTTCCAAATATCTTTCTTTTTGAAGAATCTTTTCATGTCTTTTGCCCTTTTTTTTTTATTGGGTTATCAATCTTTTTCCTTTTTTTTAGGTAAATGGGTTTATTTGTTTTATTATATCATTCCTTTTTTATTCATTGCTATAACTTTTTCCCCACCCACCCTGCTATGTACCACTTGTTCCAGATTGTTGTCATAATGTCTAATTGTACATTCCTTTCAGTTTGCCCCCTCATCTGCTCTATTGCACTCTTTGTTATCTGTCTACTCTTTTCCTATTCCCTCCCCAAACCACCCCCCATATATTTCCTATTTTCTAACAGTGGTGTTACAACAGTAATGCTATGCTCTATTTGTCCTTTACTGACAGATATTTCACTCAGCATAATATCCTTCAGGCTCACCCATATTGTGTAGTATTTTACAAATTAATTGTTTTTTTTCAATGCTGTGTAATATTCCATTGTGTGAATATACCATAGTTTTTCTATCCGTTCCTTTGGTGATGGGCACTTGGGTGGCTTCCATCTCTTCACTACTGTGAATAATGCAGCAATAAATATGTGTGTGCATACATATGTTTGAGTCATGGCTTTGGTTTCTTTAGGGTATATTCCCAGTAGTAGAGTTGCTCGGTCAAATGATATGTCTATTTCTAACTTTTTGTAAATGCTCCAGACCACTTCCCAAAGAGGCTGTACCATTTTACTTCCCACCAACAATGAATAAGAGTTCCAATCTATCCACAACCTTGCCAGCATTTGTTGTTTGCTGCACTGTTGAACTTTGCTGTTGTTGCTGGGTCAGTCTTTTTCTTGAGGATACCCATAGTATTCTGTACACTTTAGCTGCAAGACCCTTGTCAGAAATGTCATTGCTAAATATATTTCCCAGTCTATGAGATTTCTTTTTACCCTATTAGAGAAAGTTTTTCATTCACACAGGGATTTGATTTTAAGAAGATGCTATTCATCAATTTTATCCTCTCCTGTTTGCACATTTTTTATTATGTTTGCAAGCCTATTTAAGCCATAGGCTAGGACTTTTAAAGTTGTATTCATTTTGTCTATTATGAACTTTATGGTTTTTAATTTTACCCCTAAGTCTCTGATGTACTTTGAGTTGGGTTTTGTGTATGATGTGAGATGTAAATACTGTATCATATTGCTGCACATAGTTGCCCAGTTTTGCCAGGACCATTTGTAAAAGAGGCTGTCATTTCCCCATTTAATGGTTTTTGTTTCCTTGTCAAATATCAGTTGGCCATAGGTAGATGGGCTGATTCTGGGTTCTCAATTCTATTCATTTGATCTATGTGTCTGTCATTATATCAGCACCAGGCTGTTTTGATTTCTACAGCTGTGTAGTAGATTTTGAGATCAGAG
>NW_006399821.1:3741946-3742860 GCF_000299155.1 Elephantulus edwardii | reverse complement strand
ATCGGGATGGGTGTGTCGGAGGCAATGAGATTGGCACAGGATAGAGCAGGGTTTAGGGCTGTTGTACATAGGGTCGCTATGAGTCACAAACGACTGGACAGCACATAACAATGACAACAACAGGTCTAATGGGCTTTTTGATTGAGTCTTTGGGGTTTTCTTTGTATACTGTCCTATCGTCTGCATATAGCAATAGTTTCACCACCTCTTTGCCATTCTTGGTTTGAAGTATATACTTTAAACTATGTTGAAAAGTTTCCCTTATATTCCTATTTTGCTGAGTTTTCAATCCGGAAAGTGTGTTGGGTTTTGTCAAAGGCCTTTTCTGCCTCTGCTGCATCATGTGGTTCTTGTTATTTGCTTTGTTAATGTAATGAACTGTTGTTGTTGCTGCTGTTGTTGCTATGCACCCTCAAGTCAGCTGTTATTCATAGTGATCCTATGTACAACAGCTCTGAAGCCTGCCCTATCCGGAGCCAGTCTCACTGACTCTGACACGCTTACCCCTAGTACCCCAGATACTGTGTCAATCAATCTTATCCAAGATCACCTTCTCCTGCACTGTCTGAAGCATGAGGCTCTTTTCTAAGCCAGTCCTTCCTGGCCACTTGTCCAAAGGACATGAGACAGAGCTTCAAAGTCCTAGCCTCCAAGAAAAAACTTGGTTTCACCCTCTCCAATACAAACCTGTTTTGTCTCTTGGTGATTATACTATGTTCGATCCTCTTCTCCAGCACCACAGTGCAAAGGCATTGATTCTTCTTCTTTCATCCTTAGTCATTGTCCAGCTCTTTTTTTTTGTTCTTTTTTTTATTAAACTTTATTAGTTTTAATGAACATTTACAGAGATTTTGGGTTTTCACTCATTCATTGTTGCACTGTTTTCTCCACCCTCATCCCCAGTTCGTTCTTCT
>NW_006399821.1:3686595-3728257 GCF_000299155.1 Elephantulus edwardii | reverse complement strand
TTTTTTTGTGATCTTTGCCTGCTTTTAGCCTTACCATTACATTTGCTTCAAAGAAGGACTCTGGGAGTGTTCCTTTTTTCTTATTTTTAAAGTAATTTAAATAGACTTGATGATAGTTTATCTCTGAATTTTGCACAGTGATTTATAACAAATCCTTAAAAAAAAACAAACCCAACCTATTTAATTCTGTAAACTTTTGATATGAGAGTCGGAAATGGTGTCACCAAATGTGGTTTGTTTGTTTCTTTTTCCCGATCAGTAGGTTTTTCTTTCCACTCTGTTGGGAAAAGTTTTTGATGCACACAAGGATTTAATCTTTAAAAGGTCCCATTCATAATTTTACATTTCTGACTGTATTTGGAAGTCTCTTTATACCATAGACTCTATCTGGATCCATTTCTGGGTTCTTGATTCTGTTCCACTGGTCTATGTAACTGTCATTGTACCATGCTTTTTTGGTTATTATAGCTGTATAATAGGATATGGAGAGATAAGAATTCTTATTCACTGTTGGTGGGATTGTAAAATGGTACAACCACTCTGGAAGGCAGTTTGGTGTTTCCTTAGAAAGCTGAACATTGAAATTCCATATGACCCTGCTATTTCACTGCTTATAATATACCCCAAGAAAATGAGACCTGAGGAACGAATGGGAACTTGTACACCAGTGTTCATAGAATCATTATTCACTATCACAAGAATGTGGAAACAGCCTAGATGTCCACCAACAATCTAATGCATTGAGAAATTATGGTACATCCACACGATGGAATACTATGCAGCATGCAGGAGCAATGATTTTGTAAATTACTACCTAACTTTGAAGAGACTGAGATATTATGCTAAGTGAACTAACTCAGTCCCATAAGGACAAATACTCTGTAGGATCAGTAATGTAGAAACAGATAACTAGTAAGACTTGTATGAGGATCCAAGGGGGGGGGAGTGAGGATGGGAGAGCACAGGGGTGAGAATGGATGGGGGACATAATCATAGGGTCACACAATTTGAGGGGTGGAGGGAGGGGTGGGTAAAGGAAATGGGAAAGATCCGGTATGAAAAACAATGTATACAAACTTTGTGAGTAAATCAGTATAAAATTTAAAAAATAAAACAAAACACATTACTTATATTGCTAAATGTTTCACTTATTTATTTTCATTTTTATTTCTTTTTTAGATTTTTAACTCCAAATCGATTACAGATTTTAAAGCAATATATGCAAATATATGAATATATAATGTATGTATATATACAAATATTTTTCTGCCAATGTAAATTTTATCATATGTGAAAGCATCGCAATGAGTATTTAACATTTAATAGTATTGTTTTCTTAAACTTCAAATAAAATAAACCATTTTAAAAACAAAAACAACCCATAAATGGTGACTATACACATGGACTTTATCTGATGGGCTACACCAGAATCTCTTTCCATAGATGAAGTTAGTTATATACATTTCTATTCCACTCAATTAAGTCTATGTGTAGTCACTATTTATATTCTTTAAAAGAAGATTACTGAGTCAATAGTATTGCAAAATTCTATCGTGTAGTCTCCCACATTGTTTCAACACCTGGTCATATTTTCCAACTACAAATCCATCTTAATTTCCAGCTTTCAAAGTAGTATCAATGAATCTTGATTGCATATTTGGTCAATTTGTAATCACAGAACTTGGCAAAAAAAACAATCCCCATTACTTGATCTTTGTATTGTGTTTGGTGTACAATTTGAATAATGGTCATATTATGTGATCTTCCATTTTTGTTTATGAATATTTTCTTATCACTAATAGCATTGTACTTTAGGACAGATCTTGAATTATTCTTTTTGACAGTTAGTGTGATGCCATTCTTCTTCAGCTGTTATTCTCAGCAAAGTGGACAATATGCTTATCCAGTTTAAAATAACCAATACTGGTTCATGCCTAAGATTTCAAGATTTATAAGTTCAATTATGTTTATGGCAATTTCCAGTTTTCCTAGATTCATGCCTTATGCATTTATACCTTGTGTATTAGAATTATGATGACTGGTTGCAGCTGCATCTTCTCATCCTGAGTCATGCCACCCTAGCAAATAAGTGTTCATATTTACCCCATGGTGCCATTAAGGTTGACTCTACTTTGAGAAGGCAGCTCTTTCCCAGTCATTTTCCAGAACTGTATCAGACAATGTTTTACTGCTATTTGTAAGGTTCTTTCTTAGAGGTGGAGAGCAGGTCCTTCCGTCTGTTCTATTGTAATCTGGTAGCTCCACTAAAACCTGTCTACTAATGGTGTGATACTCTTGTCATTTGAAATACTGGTGCCATAGTGACTGGCATCACAGAAACACACAAGCCACTGTAGTACAATGAATGATGGACTTGTGGTGGTGAAGCCCATCACTTCCCTAGTAAACCACATAGCCACAAACTTAGTTCAGTGGGGCCATTGCAACAAATTCTTAAACTTGGCTGAGACATATCATGGTAGAGCTGATGTCATAAATCTTGTGAATTTGTAGAGTACAGGTATGTATGACTTCCAATATTAGAAATCAGCTTTGGGCTTATCCTGATTCTCATATATCCCCCTGATGTTAGCAACTTCTGACTGTAGATTTCACAAAGAAAGACCTATTTCAGACTGCTTCCATTTGATAGGCTGCAAATGTGTGTCCCTTAGCTTCACAGGTAAGGTGGCAAATATAATGACTAAGAGCTAGGGTTCTCCCTTCCATCAAAGCACAACAGTGATGTTTGGAGATATAAAACTACGTGAAGAACATGAAGGGAATCAGCCATATAGATGGCAACCCGTAATATTTAGTATCACATTGCAGAGCAGCTTCTATCGTCTTGAGTTATTAAGACTCAAGTCTTAGCACCTAGTTGTTAAGCACCTAGTATGCCCAGAAGCACATCTCTTTCTTTCCTTGCACTGATTTCCTTTATGCTCACTGCATCCCTATAAGGTAATTATCCTTATTTTCATTTTTCATAAATGGAATTTTCCAAGGGTTATTATTTTTCCAGGGCCACAGATTACACACATAGCAGGTCCTAAAGTGTATGAAATCTAAATTATTTTGTTGTTGTGGTTGTTAGGTGCTTTCATGTCAACTATGATTCATAGTGACCCTATCCACTATAGATCTGAACCTTTCCCTATCCTGCGCAATCCTCATGATCTTTATTCTTCTCAAGCCCATTGTGGTAGTTACTGTATCAGTCTATCTCATAGAGGGTCTCCCTCTCTTTTACTGACCTCTCCACCTTTTCCAGCATGATGTCACTCTCCAAAGATGGTTCCTCCTGAAAATATACCTAAAGTAAGTGAGATGAAGTGTCACCAACCTTACCTCTAAGGAGCACTCTGGTTGTACTTCCTTCAAGACAGATTTATTTGTTCATTAGCAGACCATGGGATATTAATTACTCTTCTCCAACACCACAGTTAAAGACATTGATTCTTCTTCAGTCATCCCTATTCGTTGTTCAACTTTAAACTGCATAGGAAACAAATGAAGATATGATGGCTTGGATCAAGTGCACCTTAGTTTTACGATGAAGGTTCTAGATTTGATGTCAAGTTAACTGAGCTTGTATCTGGTTTCTTCTCCTAACTGTATAATTTACAGAAAGTCACTTTGTACTTCCTCCGAGCCTCACTATCCTCATCTGTCAAATGGGCATGATCTGTTGGCCTTAAGTTCTGCCTTAACATGTTTTAAAGAGCATCTGAAAGAGTGATTGCAAAGCTGTTTTGTAGCTAGACAGAGTTTTACAAGTGTGACTGTACTATTAATAAATTTCTTATTAATTATTATTCCTAAAGGAAGGTTTGTTGCATCAGCTGGAGAAATAGTTATTTAATAGAAAAGATACAAAGTAATTAAGGCAGTCAAAATGAGCACAGAACAGAACTTTCTCTGGGGTAAGTTCCAGAGAATCATACAATAAAATCAGAGAGTAGCCTCAGATTGAGTACAGACCATTCTATTAGCTGACAGTGGTTTACACACCTCATGCCAGGTGTGTGGTGGATGTGCTGTCTGCATTTCCCTTCCACAGTGTCACAGTATTCTGATAACATTTCATTACCATCCTTTTCTTTTTGTTGAAAACATTAAGATCCCTCAAACACTAGACTAGTATCATGGAATATAATTATCTCTTTCTATGTTTGGGTTTCTTTCTGCCTCTCCTTTTCTGTTCTCCTTTTCCTCATGTGTGTATGAATTCAGCTGGCACCTTAGCTATATAAACTGATTCACATTCCAAGAATTTCCCCTTACTCCGTCCAGTATGCTTTCCCTCATCAAAAGTCCAGTCCTCAGAGGTGAAGTTGCTCTCCACTTCAGGCTTTTTTGTGCATAGGATGGGTCACCATGTTCCAAGCTGTCAACTTGAGCCTCGGGATAGAGACATGGGGCTCATAAAAGGAGGGGCAGTGGGGCAAAGCTGCTTGGCACAGAAGCCCAACAGGCATAGGAGCTCAAAAGGCGCAGGAGCCCGAGAGGCACAAGCACACATCTGCAGCTCACAGCCTCAGGGACTCTGCCAAGAGCCAAGTCCAGACTTCATTTGTCATGGCCAAATGATATCTGCAGTGCCGCAGGATGGCCACACCAGACACTGTCCTGTTACTCTACCTGAGTGAGGTCTCGGTCATTACCACTATCTAGAGTTCAGAAAAATCTGTTCCCTATATATCACTGTCACGCCTCACTCCTCTGAAAGAGGAAACATAATTGAACCATTCATATTAAAAATATTGTGTTGCTTGGCCAGGATTATAGCCATCTTTGCATGAAAATACCTATAATTTTGGAAAGGGTATTACTGAGGCAGTTCTCAAAGGGAGTCATGTTTCAGTCTACTCTTTCAAAGCTGCATGTTGGCTCTGAATTTCCACAGGTGGCTCAGTGATCCGTTTGTTCCTGAGATTAACTCACTGTGGAGATTTATAACCTTTATCAGGAATAGTGATCCTACACAGTCGCCTGGCTCTTGAGTGTGTCCTCCCCTTTCATGTCTCACTTGGGTATCATATAGATGGAGCCATCTAGATGGACGAGGCTGCACTGGCCAACCAGCAGAACTGATCAACTATTCGCTTTCACCTTCAGGAAAGTTCCATCTCCTCCCAGTTCTTTTTCATAGAAAGAGGTACAGATTTGTTCTTTGGGTTTTTGTTGTTGTTTTTTTTTAACACAAAGGAGCAGATGGGTTTAGCAATAAAACAAGAATTTTCCTTAGCATTGAGTCTTCTTTGAGTAAAATTATAAAGAGACATTGCTTAAGGATTTTCTAAAGGTTGTAGACAGTTATTCCTACTAAGCAGTTCTTCCTGTTGATTCTTAATATATTCGAACTAGATACCAGCACAACTTGCAGTTAGCACTGAGTCAGTCCCAACTCATGGCGACGTCATGTGTCTCAGAGTAGAACTATTCCACAAGTTTTTCAAGTATTACCAAGACTTTTGAGGCAACCTTTCATTTGCCTAATTTGTACCTTACAGGACTCTTGAAACTAGATTGTTGTTGTTAGATTCCATCAACTAAACTACAACTTGTAGCAACACTGTGAACAAGAGATCTGAACCTTGCTCTATCCTGTTTTGTCATCATAATACCCAACGTGTTAGAGAGCCCATCGTTAATGTGTCAGTTCATCTTGTTGAGGGTCAGCCTCTCTTGCATTGCTCCTCCCCCTTTCCTAGAAAGATATCTGTTTATAATGTCTGGCCCCTCCTAATAGAAAGCCCAAAGTGTGTGAGATGAAGTTATACCATAATTGCCTCTAAAGAACACTCTGGTTGTACTTCCTCCAAAATAGATTTGTTTGTTCTTTTGGCAGTTCATAACTATAATTGAGACTAAACTTGATACATTGAACACTAATGATCAAAGACCAGATGAGTTGTGGGATAACATTAAGAACATCATCCATAAAGAAACTAAAAGGCCATTACTAAGATAGGAGAGAATGAAGGGACCAAATGGATGTTACAAGAGCCTCTGAAACCTCCAATAGAAAGTAGAAAGGCCAAACCAAAGGGAAGAAATATTGAAGTAAGAGAGCTAAGTAGAAGATTCCAAAGGGCAGCTTCAGAAGACAAAGCGTAAGTATTATAACAAAATATGCAAAGAGCTGAAGTTAGGAAACCAAAAGGGAAGAACACACTTGGCATTCCTCAGTTGAAAGAACTGAAGAACAAACTAAAAACTCAAGATGAAATATTGAAGGATTCTATGGACAATATCTTGAATGATGCTGAAATTATTTTAAAAAGCTGGAAAGAATGCACAGAATAACTATCAAAAAAAGAATAGACTGGGATGGAACCATTTTGGGAAGTAGCATATGGTCAATAACCAATGGTAATGAAGGAATAAGTTCAAGCTACAGTGAAGACATTAACACAAAATAAGTCCTCTGGAACTGGTGGAATACCAACAGAGGTATTGCAACAGGTATAGCCCTGGGCCTATGCCAAGAAATGGAAGACAGCTACCAGACCAACTAACTGGAAGAGATCCTTGTTCCTATTCCAATAAAAGGTGATCCAACAGAAGGTGAAATTGCCAAATAACTCTCCAACTAGATATTATTGTTGTTGTTAGGTGCCATCAAGTTCAACTACAACTCCTAACAACCCTATAAACAACAGATCTGAACTTTGCTGTATCCAGCACATTCCTTTTGATCTGTGTCCTGCTCACACCTATTGTGGGAATCCATCAGATGAATGTGTTACTCCATCTCCTTGAATGCCTTCCTCACTTCCTTTTACCCCTCCACTTTTTTCCAATGTGGTATCTCTCTCCAAGGATCGATTCCTCCTGAAAATATGTCCAAAATAAGTAATACAAAGTTTCACCATCCTTACCTTTAAGAAGCACTCTGGTTGCATTTCCTTCAAAACAGATTTGTTTATACTCTTGGCAACCTATGGTGTATTTAGCACTCTTATTCACTACACTACAATTTAAAGGCATCAACCACTTTTCAGTCTTCCTTACTTATTACCCAAGTTTCAGATACATATTAAACAATTGAAAATGCCATGACTTGCATCAGGTACCTTAATCTTTAAAATGACATCCTTGTTCTTAGAACTTTGGAGGCATACTTCAGATGTCACCAATGGCATGATTATTTTGATTTCTTGACTTCTTGGATCCTTCAGTCACTAATGGAATGATTCTGTTGATTTCTTGACTTCTTTGGCTTCTGTTACCATGGGTGTTCATTGTGGATCCAAGTAAAATGAAATATTTGACAACTTCAACCTTTTCTCCATCTATCTTGATGTTTCCTATTGGTTCAGTGGTGAGGAATTTTGTTTTCAAACAAGATAGGAACCTATAAAAGCAATAGATATCTTCATTTCAACAAATGTTCTAGACATGAATCTCTAAATTTGTTAATTAGTTCATTGCAACAGCACCTTAGTTATCTAGTGCTTCATAGGAGAAATACTACTAGTGTGTTGCTCTAAAAAATAAGTTTCTTTTCTCATGTTTCTGGAGGATGGAAGTTCCAATTCTTGGCACAGGCTGTAGGGGGAAGGCACAGGCTTTCTCTCTGCACAGTCTGTAGAAAGTTTGTTTTCTCAGCTCCTTTCTTGTTTCTGGGGTGACCCTCTTGTGGTGTGACATCCATCTCCCCCACCTCTGCTTGCTTGCCTGTAACTCCTTTAGTCTGCTTTTTCTGTATCTCAAAGTAAATTGTCTTAAAACATAGCTGCCTTAGCACAACAAGGAAAACACATTTCTAAATAGAATTATAACCACAAATATAGGATTTAAGTAATCTGTATAGTTTTGCCTAATTACTTTTACTTATTTATTTTATATTGGTTTGCATACAAAATTCATATACATTATGCTTCACAGTATGTATGCTTTTGAAAATTTAATGTAATAGTCATAGCATAACTTTTCTTTGATTAGCTTATGGGCAGATGAACAATTTTCTTGTATCAATATTCATTGCTCCTGTTTCTACCTTTCAGCAAGCATCCTGTTAAAATGAACCTAGTCCTAGGTAGTCTGAACAACACATCTATAACACCCATCAGTAAAACATATCCCTGATGTAGTAAGATTAATGTCTTTTTTAACAACTGGTAAGAATTAATCAAAAGTCTGCCTCTGTCCTTTTGCTAGCCTTGTGACCTCATATATGTGACTTTTCGTTTAAGCTCCATTTTCTGAGTCTGTGCAATGCTGGTTGTAAAATCTGCTTTCTAGGATGATTGAAAGAATCAAATTCAGTCATGACATACATTGAGTCCCCAATAAATGATGTGGTTTTATTGATTTATCTTTAAAGCATTCAGATGCATGATGAATAAGAATATAAGCTTTGGAATCAAATGTGATTCCACCTTTCAGCTCTGACACTTTCTCACTGTATAACCTCTGTAGGCACTAACTCTCCAAGTCAAAGCAGAATCAACTTGGAGCTGACCCTCCAGTGGATTTTCTGAGGCTTTAAAATGCATGGGAGGAGAAGGCTCGTCCTGAAGAACATTTGAACCACCCATTTTTGGGTTGACAGAGCAACTCCCAACCCAAAAAGCCACCAGAGATCCCTCTCCAAGTCTTAATTTTCTCATATGTAATATGATAATGTTTACCTTATGAAGGGATTGTAAAAATGAAAATGGGAAAATAGAAAGTACAGTATATTTGGAGCTGTTATATGTTTGGTAAATAAGAGTACAACACAAACTCATCACCCTATTTGCTAGTGACAGAGCTCTTTCCTTTTCTTGCTAAAACTGAAGAAGGCCTGAAGCGCTTGCTACAGAAGGTCAAGGACTACAGTCTTCAATATAAATTTAAGGTTAGCATCAAGAAGACAAAGATTCTCACCACTGGGACAATTGACAGCACCATGATAGATGGAGATTGAAATTGTAAAAAATTGCAGCATGCTTGGCCAACACTCTTAACATCAGCAACCAGGAGATCAAAAGACAAATTGCATTGGGAAAAATCTGCTGTCAAGGACCTCTCCAGAGTGCTGAAAAGCAATGATGTCAGTCTAGAGATTAAGGTGAACTTAATCCAGGCAATGTTCTTCGCAATTTCTTGTTATGCATCAGAGAGCTGGACAGTGACTAAGGATGACAGAAGAAGAATTGATGCCTTTGAGTTGTGGTGCTGGAGAAGAGTCTTGAACATACCATGGACTTCCAAGAAAACAAATAGGTCTATCTTGGAGAGGGTGAAACCAAGTTTCACTGTGGAGGCTAGGATTTTGAAGCTTTGTCTCACATACTTGGGGCACATGGTCAAGAGGGACCAGTCCTTGGAGAAGGACATCATGCTAGGAAGGGTAGAGGGATGACAGCACAGGAGAGGAAGACCCCAGATAAGATGGATTGATATAGTGACTGTGACAATGGGGGCTGGTGTGTCAGGACAGGGCAGGATTCAGAACTGCTATACATAGCGTCGTTATGGGTCAAAGGCAACTTGATAGCACATTACAATGACAAGCAAAAGTCATCCAGAGTCAAATTTTGTGAAGCTGATGACCAAGATGAATGATAACAATTGACTCAAAAACTAAGGAGGCATGCACATCCATGCTTATTGCAGCTTTGTTCTCAATATCAAGGAGTTGGAAACAACCTATGTGCCCATCAACAAATGAATGGATAGAGAAGCTGTGGTATATTCACACAATGGAATACTATGCTGCATTGAAAAACAAGGATGACCCTGGAGGACATTACGCTGAGTGAATTATCTCAGTCACAAAAAGACAAATACTGCATGGAGCCACTGTTGTAAAGCAGAACTGACCTCGGCGTTGGGAGGAGACTGAGAAGTATGGGTTCAATAATGTATACTGCTTTGAAACAGATGAGGGAGAAAACTGTTTAAGAAGGAAAATTATTAAGGATTTTTGTCATGATAGGAGTCCAGAGAGAAGGCTATATAGTGGAGTGGACCTCGGAGGAGGGATTGTAAAACAATGAAAGAATTTTTCTTTTACTTTTCCAAGAGTAGAGTGTACTAGAGGAGAAGGTTGCGGGGGGGAGTGCAACAATGAATGAATGGAAATCCAAAGTCTCTGTAAATTTTCATTGAAATTAATAATAAATTAAAAAAACTAAGGAGGCATCAGATTTCACTCCTATCCATAACAAAAGAGTACAAAATGGGGGGGGGATGACACAAACAAACAAAAAGTGAACCCCTTTCCACTACCCCAGATTCAGACTTGAGGAAGTTCTCAAGATGCATCCCAGAGCCAAGAGCCCAGGCAGATTGGCAGGCTCCTAAGGTGGACGGACAGAGCTGGGCCAGGAGACTGGACAGAGAACCCCTCCAGACATTGGTGGAGGATGCCCTAGAATGTTCTGAAAGCACTGATAAGAACTGCTGGGTGAGGAAGTACCCAAGGCTGGGGAAGAGCACCCAAAGAATCAAGGGAACAAGCACAGTGTTCACATAGTGCTGAAAGTGGTGCTTGTTCCCAGCAGCCAGGCTGGAAAAGTGCAAACTTCACAGGCATTGCTTAGAATACCCAGAGTTGTCTTGCTTCAATAGTGGGACTTAGTACCCAGAGTTTGGGCACTGCTCCAGATCAGTGCTTTGTCCTGCTTCCAGAAGGAAGACCAAATAAGATCATACCATTTCCAACTAACTTAGCTGTGCCCCAGAACAAGGTCAAGAGTATTTGCAGGAATACAAGACTATCTACTACTCCGCAAGGTAAATTTCATAGTGTATGGCATATAATCACTGTGCAACTCTTGCTCTTTATTCATCTCCGGCAACAGAGAAAGGAGAGTCAGGAATCAGAGGAAGAAATGGCATGTGTGGCTAATTGCCTCCATGCACAGCTGCCTTGCTTTGTCATGAGACAAGAACTGAATAACGGTGCTTGACTACCATTATTAAGGAACTGTGAGCAGAAATTGTATGGAAGAATCTTGATCAGAAGAGGGAAATGCAGAGTAGAATTTCAAATACATTCCAGACTTTCTGGAGCCATAAAAGGTGGATGAACCCCTGAACTATTGACCTGACATAATCTTCAAATCTTAAACCAAGAGTAAGGAGACTCTAAAGTCTTACAACTGAACAATCATTTTGCTTAACTCATAAAAAATGTCTGCTTGGTGCATCATACTTTTTCAAGAACCATCTATATGGGATAAAAGTGACATATTGATGTAGGGTGAGTTTATGCTAATAGGAGAGGACTAGCTCCAAAAACTGTAGTGGACATGGTTGCACAATTAGAATTAAATTCTTAAAGTTTTTACAAAGTAACAAACCTGCCAAGATAACATGTTTCTAATGAGAAGAAATTAATCAGTCAGTATCAGCCTACCACTGACACTGTAGACTGGCAGCCAGGAGCCAACCACTAAACCAATTATTAGAATTAAAAGCTTACATAGGCTAATAAGTACGAATAGGCTTCCAAAATGACGTCTTTAAAATAATCTATGTATGCTCTGTTCGTTCTTATATATAAACATGTAGCCCATTTTGTTTAACAAAAGCAATCTTGCTACTTGGTGGTTGTACTTTCTATATTACTTACATGTATTTTAGCTTCATTTCTGTGATGTTAAAAGTCATTCATTTAAGATTAAGCCAAGTACAATTGGTTTAAAGAAGCAGTAGCTCTTCTTTAACAATGTTGAAGAACTTTTACCATTCTATTCTAAAACTGTTTAAACAATGTTTCATATTATTACAACTCATCAGAAGATCTTTATAAAATGTCCATTTGCATGTAGTGCCCATGCTATTACAGACTGTAAACCCTGTTAAATTCTTAACTACCAGCCAAATCGTTGGAAGTTCAAACCTACACAGAAACATCCAGATGAAGAGCCTGGCTATCTGCTTCTAAAAGGTCACAGCCTTGAAAACCCTATGCAGTTCTGCTCTGCACACCCAGGGTCACCAGGAGTCAGAATCAATTTTGGAACAATCAATTTAACAACACCCTGATAGTTTACATGTAAGGTGACTTTTGAATTAGACTTATAGGGAACAGAAAGACAACTTGAATAAAATAACCAAACCCTCTACCACTGAGTCAATTCTGCCTCCTAACAACCTGTAAGACAGTAGAGCTCCCCCATAAGGTTTCTGGGATTATAAATATAGAAACAGACTATCTCATCCTTCTCTTATGAAGTGGCTGTTGGTTTTAAACCACTGACTTTTCCATTAGCAACCAAGCTCTAAAACCACTGCACCACCAGGGTTCCCTTGTTTAAATAAATGCCCCGAGAAAATGAAATTGTCATGAGACGAAAGAAAAAGGGAGGAGGTTTGCATGCCAGTAAGTGATGGAAGTTTCAAGTTTCCCTGCACGGGGTTGCAAGAAATGTATTTGCTCTAGTGTCCAATGTCATTTATCAGAAGATAGATGCATCGATGCACAGGTATGGGTGTGTTTACAATTATACCTCAATTTCAGCTCTACATCAGTGGTGACTCACAGAACCAGTATCTAGGTTGTTACGTTCTTGATGATATTAGTCATTTAACAGTTCATTCAGAGGATAAAAAGTTATTTTATAATAGCTAGTGAAAGCTTTTAAGTATTCATTGCAGAGTTGTTTTAAAAGCCTACACTTAAGTAATTTTATAGATACTCTTGGCTAATGTTTGCACTCATTGGGTGTGGGGCAGAATCAAGTGAAGAGAAAGAGGGAAGTGGCAGACGAATCCTCTGATTTTACCCAACCAATAATAAAGTAAGGCACTTATACATCCTACTCCTCTTTCATCTCTTAAATGGTTTTAAAAATTCTGTCTGACCTGATTAAGAGCTGCACAGCTGAGTAAAAAGACCAAACTACCTTGAGATATTCAATAGGAGGGCACTACATGGAAAGACAAAGATTTATTTTCCATTTCTTCTTATGTATCTGAAAATTAGGCAATGAATAAGGATGACTGAAGGAAAATTGTGGTGTTGGAGTAGAGTCCTATGGGCTGCCAAAAGAACAGGCAAATCTGTCTTCAAGGAAGTGTGACTAGAATGTCCCTTAGAGGCAAGGAGGTTGAAACTTTGTCTCACTTTGAACATATTTTCAGGATAAATCACTCCTTGGAGAGATACATAATGCTGGGAAAAGTAGAGGGTCTGTGAAAAAGAGGAAGGCTCTGAAGGAGATGGATTGACACAGTGACTGTAGCAATGGACTCAAGCATATAAGAGATAGAGATGTTGGTATCTCAAAGGCACATGGTTTGAATCCACCAGCTGCTTCACAGGAAGAAGAGAGGCAATCTCCTCCCAGGTGATTTACTACCTCTGAAAACCCGCTGGAAGGCCAGCTATGGGTCAGTTCTGACTTAATGGTACTATACAAGAACAATAGTTCTGATGATAACACTGAAATCAGAATTATAGAGAATAATTCTTAATACATCCCTTATAATTAAGTCCATGTTATGAGAAAACAATATTTGGGCAATGATCCTACAAATATGCATTCTCTGCATTGGTTTCATGGAGGAAGATGAGTGGTACAAACTATTACAATCCACTGCTAACACAAGATCATTTCACATGTGGTCTAGACGTTAGAATTGCTGTTTTCACCCAGGCCCTCGATAGACTCCCAGTGTGGGAAAGGTTTTAACTTTCACAGGGAGCTCTAGCTGAGTTGTCTGGAGGGAGCTGCGCTGCTAACTCAAAGGCGCCCGCATATCTAGGAGCTCAAATCTACCAGTAGCTCCATGGAGAAAGACAGGCAGGCTACTGCCATGCAATATAAAGCCTCTGAAATCTCACTGGAGGTCAGCTGTGAGTCTGTTTCAACTTGACTGGCAATGAAAAGTGCTAAGCATTGAGGTGGACTGTCTGAATTATCCAGCAGTACCCCTGAAGGAAGGCCTGAACATCTGTAAAGATTAGAGCCAGGAGATACCTGTGGAATGATTCTGAACAGCAGCCCCTGGGGAGCCTGTGGAGAGGTTGTGACCAGTAACCCATGACCCCTGTGGAGAGATTCTGACCAGTTGCCCCTGACCCCATGGAGAGGTTCTGATGAGTAACACCTCACCCCCTTGGAATAGTTCTGAACAGTGTGGAGAGATTCTGACCAGTAACCCCTGACCCCTGTGGATTAGTTCTGATTAGTAACTCCTGGGACCCCCATGGGTAAGTTCTGACCCAGACCCCTGTATTTTGGTTCTGACTAGTTTTTGTTCTGACTAGGTGCTGTCGAGTTGAGTACGACTCATAACAACCCTATGAACAAAAGATCTGAACCCAGTTCTATTCTACACCATCCTCACATTTCCTGACACACAGGAGCCAATTGCAGCAGTCACCATGTCAATACACCTGGTTAAAGGTCTTCCTCTTCTTCACCAACCCTCCACTCTTTCCAGCATCATGTCACTCTCCAAGGAATAGCACCTCCTAGCAACCCAAAGTGTGTGAGGTGAAGCTTCATCATTCTTGCCTCCAAAAAGCACTCTGGCCGCACCCTCTCCAACACATATCTGTTTGTTCTCTTGGCCACCCAAGGGTTGTTCAGTGCTTTTCTCCAACACCACAGCTCAAAGGCATCAATTCTTTTTCTGTCATCCTTATTAATTGTCCAGCTCTCAGTTGCATAGCAAGTCATCAGAAATACGAAAACCTGAACCAGACCTCTGAATGACCTTAGTCCTCAAACAGACATCATTACTCCGCAATAATTTGGAGAGCTCCCTACTGCAGATTTTCCTAGTACAATGAGTCTTATTTCCTGACTGCTTGTACCAAGTTTATTAGTTGTGGATCCAAGCAATATGAAGCTGTTGACAATTTCAGTCTCCTCTCCATCCATCATGACGCTGTCTATTTGTTTAGTGGTAAGAATCTTTATTTTCTTGACATTGAGATAGAATCCATACTGAAGGCTGCATTCCTTGATCTTCTGCAACAAGTACTTCAAGTCCACCTCATTTGGAGCAGGCAAGGTTGTGTCATCTGCATAATGCAGTTTATTGATGAGTCTCCCTCCTATCCTGATGCAACATTCCTATTCATAGAATCCAGATTCTCAGATCATTTGCTCAGCATATACTTGAATAAGTATGGAGAAAGAATATAGCCCTGATGCTCTCCCTTCTCGATTTTAAACCATTCAGTGTTTCCCTGCTCTGTTTGCAAAACAGCCTCCTGGTCCACATATAGGTTCTGCATGAGCACAGTCAAGTGCTCTGGCCCCTGGATTTTCCTGTGAGTCACAGATGGGTTGAGGCAGTGGACTGTAGCAAGGTTAGTTTTAGGTACTTTCTGGTCCAAATGGCAGTATGTTAAATGATATCATTTTCCTTCCAAAACTTAATGGTATATTTGGTGTTGGAGGTTTTTTGTCTTGGTTTACATGTATTTAAAAAATTCAAAATACAGGCTTTGAATAAATTCTAGAAGTAGAAATAGTCATTTCCAAAAATATCTATTGTTGCTAGGTAAATCTAGCTCACTATGACTTATAGTGACTCTATAAGAAACAGATATGAACCTTTCCCTATCTTGGTCCATCCTCAGGATTTCCAAACTCTCAAGTAAACTCATTAGAACAGACAATATTTTAGAAGGACAGAGTTCCTACTTCATCATGAGTGGTCACATTAAGAAGAGAAATACAGTGATACCTTAAAAATCAGCTAAGATATGCATGTTGTTGATTGTTGTTGTTAAGTGTCATCTAGTATGACTCATACTGAACAGTAAATCTGAACTCTGTCCTATCCTGAACCATCTTTATCGTCCTTGACACATTTGAGTCCACTGCCACAGACATTGTATCAGTCTATCTTGTTGAGTCTTCTTCTCCTTTGCTAAGACCTATACCTTTCCAAGAATGATGTCCCTTTCCAAGGCACGGCATGGCATCCATGTTTTCTAACAGCATGTCCAAAATATGTGAAATGAAGATTCACCATCTTTGCCTCCAAATAACACTCTGGTTGCACTTTCTCCAAGTTATATGTTTGTTCTTTTGGAAGTCCATGAGTTATTCAGCACTCTTCTCCAATACTACAACTCAAATACATTGATTGTTCTCCTGTTATCCTTATTTATTGTCCAGCTCTCAGATATACAGGAAATTATTGGAAAGACTGTGACTTGAGTCAGGCACACCTTATTCTTTAGACTGACATCATTACTCTCAGGACTCTGGAAAGATCCCTGACAGCAAACTTTTCCATGCAATGTGTCTCCTGATCTCCTGACTGCTGGTATTAAGGGTATTGACTATGGATCCAAAGAAAGCAAGTCATTGACAATTTCAATCTTTTTCTCCATCTATCATGATGTTACCTATAAGTACAATGGTGCAGATTTTTGTTTTTTTGATTGAGTTGCAATCTGTATTGAAGGCTGCAGTCTTTTATCCTCTATAGCAGCACATGCTTCACATTCTCCTCACTTTCAACAAGCAAGGTTGCATAGGAATATAAAATCACCAAACAAATGATCACATTTTGGCTAAACTTAAAATTGAGACATATTAAGAGCTACAGTGTCTCAGAAGTTAAAAGGTGCTTGCAAAATTTGGAAACATTTCAGAAGGAATCATATGGATGTTTGAGCTAACTAATGTTGTTGTAACAAAAAATACCACAAGGTGGTGACTTTACAGAGCAAAAATGTATTTTCTCATAGTTAAAGAGGGGAGAAGGTAAAATACAGATTAGTTTTAGAGAGTGGTCTTTCTCTGTTTACGTAAACTGCTTTTGTTGTTGTAGAATCAACTCATAGCTGACCCTCTAAGGTGTTGTCAGAGTTAATAAATTGCAGGGGAGGAGACTACCCATCTTCTCTTCCCCTGTCCCCAGCAGCCACTGGATTTGAACTATGTGCCTTTGGGTTGGGTTGAGAACAAAACTCCTTAGTAGTCCCCGTGAGCGGCAGCAGGTAATCTGCCAAAATGGTTAGCTACTTGCTTGACCCGGAAAATCCCACAAAATCATGCAAATCAAGAGGCTCAACTCTCTGGGTCCATTTTAAGAACACCTGGGAAACTTCCCAGTCCATCAAGGGTATGCATATCCAGAAAGCTACCAAGTATCTGAAAGATGTCACTTTGCAAAAGCAGTGTGTGTCCTTCCGACATTACAATAGTGAAGTTGGTAGGTGTGCCTAGGCCAAACAGTGGGGTTGGACACAGGATCGGTGGCCCAAAATGAGTGCCATGTTTTTGCTGCATATGCTTAAAAATGCCAAGCTACCAAGGCATGCCTCCGCACATACAGAGCTTATGGGTGGATTAACCCCTACATGAGCTCCCCCTGCCATTTTGAGATGATCCTTACTGAAAAGGAGCGATTGTTCCTAAACCAGAAGAGGAGGCTGCCCAGAAGAAAAAGATCTCCCAGAAGAAACTGAAGAAACAAAAACTTATGGCTCGAGAATAAATACATCATAAAAAAAAAAATGAAAATAACTAAAAAAAACCAAACTCCTTAGTAGCAGTAGCTGGTAATCCTTAGAGTGGCAGGGACTATTGATGCCTCTGCCATGGTGTCCGTCTTCACAAGGAGTCTTCCCACTTCGTATACATTCTGTCTGTTCTGCTCTTTTTCTAACCCAAAATTAATTCGGTTTAAGGCCCACTCAGTGTTCATTAAATAATAAAAGAAACATTTGTTTCTAGACAGGGTTATATTTACTGATATAGGATTTCAATATGTATTTTGGGGCAGGACCCATTTCAGTCTACAAAAGAGGATTTTAAGTGGAAAGACACACACATCCTTTGTATATGAGAACAGTGGAATTCCGTGTTTGGTGGAGATTCAAGTAGGAGAAAGAGCAAGACTTTGGAAGCAGGCCGATCCGCTTGTGTGACCTCAGTTATGATACCTCAACTGTACAAGTCAACATTTTTTTACACCTAAAAAATATTTTAATAGACATATTCAGAATGGTTTGGGTGTTTTAAAATCTATGTTATGGTGGTAATTACTACCTTTCAAAGTTTCTGCAACTGCCTGACTCATGGTAGATACTCATCAAAAGCAAGTCGTTTTGTTCAGCCCCAAAACCTTGGTGCCAACTTTGATTCCTCTGTTTCACACCTCACATCGTATCCATCAGCAAACGCTGTGCCCTCTCCTTTGGAAATAGATTCAGGATCCAGTCCATTCTGCCAACCCTTACACTATTCCACCATCCTCTCTGTCATGGATTCTTCCTGTAGTGTCCCATCAGCTTCTTCTCTTGCCTCCTCTAGCCTGTTCTCAAAACAGAGTGACACTTCCAAAGTGAAGTCACTTCATATTGTTCCTCACTCAAAATTCCTTGGCTCCTTATCTCACTCAAAAGGAAATCCAGAGTCCCTCCAAGTGGGCACACAGTTCTCCAGGATCCTCTCTCCACCCTCTCTTGATGGGCTTTGCTTACACGCCTCTCACCCATCTCTTCAGCCTCACTGACTGGGGGCTTCTATCTCAGCAAGCTCCAGAGTGCTAGAGTGCACAGCAGATCCCTTGTAGTTCAGCTCCTGTCAGTTGCCACCTTGTCAGAGAAGTTTCTCTAAATTGCCACATCACCCTGTTAGAATGTAAGCTGCATGAGACAGAGACTCTGTCTGTTTGTTCACTGCTCATCCTTCATGTCTGAACAGTGCCTGGTGCCAGGAGGTGCTCAGTAAATATCTGTTGAATGAATTAGTTAATATTGACCCCCATGCACTCTTGAGGAATGGCCTGGTATGAAAGGAGAAGAGCAGTAGGCCGAAGTTCAGAACACCTGGGGCCTGAATGCAGGCCTTGACCTTGATCCTTGCCACCTGTCTGACCGTGGGCCATCCCTAGACCTGCAATGTGGGCCTCCTCCCTATCTGTTCAGAAGCCTGAGCCATGCCTGGCACTGAAGCCGCAGGATTTGCTGCCATATAGAAGCTGTTTGCCGTTTTCCCTGATGTAAAGCTTCGGAAAATGTATAGGAGTTCAGTATGAGTTGTTGAGTTTTCAGTGATGGAAGAAATCCTAAAGACATTAGTAAGAATAAGAGAGGTTACTGAACTAGGAAGGAAGACTCTCAGGGCCAATGCAAGTAGGATGGTGCCTCCTCTTGTCCTGGGAACTATTGTTGTGATTTTGACTAACATTGAGTATGGGCAAGATCACTGACAACATTTCCATCCTACTCATGATTCCAAATGCTTGTATCTGCCTATACAATTTAGGTTTTTAGCACTTTATACTCAGGTATTTTTAGAGCCAGAGAAAATGGATTTTTGTAATATTTCAGCAAATGACACTACTCGTAATTATCATCTATGCTTGTAAAAATTAAACTTCAGCTGGTAGCGTCAATAAAGGGAGCTCTGGTGGCATAGTCCACTGGGAGTTGTACTGCTAACCTATAGGTGGTAACTCTCTGGCACTTCAAATCCACCAGTAGCTCTTCAGGAGAAAGAAGGGCAATCTCCTCCAGTGTTATTTATAGCCTTCTAAAACTGCTGGTGAGCACAGGAGTGAGGAATTGACTGTGGCAATGGAGTCAGCTGTGTTACACATGGTGGGGTTGGCTCAGGATAGGGCCAGGCTCAGAGCTACTTTTCACAGGGTTACTATGATTTGTAGTCAACTCACAGACATTTATTCGTTGATTCCTGTGCCATGATAATGAGTTAATAGCTTCAATAATTTTGCTTCTAAAGTGTTGTGTGTTGTTTGTTTTTAATTCTGAAATGACGTGTTCATTTGTTAGTCCTTTGTCTTATCTGTTCCTCATAGCGTGAATGGCCTTGACCTTTTGTACAGTGATGCCAGAGTAGAAAGATGAGGTTGCTCTCTTTCACAAGTTTCCCTTATTGATAATGTCATGTTCTTTATCCAGAGCCATCTATTGAGCATCCCCAAATACTTCACTTAGAATAAAAAAAGGAAATTATTTGCACCAAACAATTATGTTCAAGTATGATATCAATACAAGCCAGCCTGTGGGCTCCATTCATCTGGGTGCTTACACCGTAACAGATAACTTCTCACATGAGCACATAGCTGATCCTGTGAGTCATTGGTGGGTCTAGGAAAGAACCATGTCTGCCAGAGTATAAGGAGAAAACCTCCCTTGTTCGTGATCTGATTTACACTCACCATAAGCCTGCCCACCCTTGACCAACTCTCAGCTGCTTGAAGCTGATCCCTCTGGAGCTTTGCACTTGCTTCTGGGTGTGGTTTCCCTGATTGCATACTTATGCACAGATTACAAATATTTGGCAGGGTTCCTCCGTCTGTGGGAACCAGACAAGTCATAACAGCACTAAACACTCGGCACTATTGTGCAGGAAAGAGGCGCTTCATCCCGGGGCACATCAGTCTGGGGAAAGTTTTGGTTTCAGAGCATAAGGTGTGAGAAACTTGCTTGAGCCCTCCTTTCCTCTCAGCCACACCTACAGCTGGCAGAGGGGCTGCACCCACCCACCAGTGCTTCAGTGCTGGGCCATGGTAGGCCATTCAGGACCTGCCAGAGCCCCACACTAGAGGGCCTTTTCATCCTCTGATTTGCAACATGGTCACCCAGAATGCCAGAGAAGTGAAAGTTCATGCACACCCCTTTGTGATATATAAAAGCACTTTCATAGGCAATAGTAAAAAGAAATTATTGATAAATTTAAGAAGATTCGTTACAGAAGGTTACATCTTAAAAACTTTAACAAAAATCCAAACAAACAAATTAAGCTTAGAAATGTTGAGTGATACTGCCTAGAGCATCCCCTCCTGTGGCCATCTTTCCCTCTGCCTGCTGCCCCCTCAGCCCTCTTGCTCACTGGCCTTCTTGCTCAGTGTCAGGGCTATGTGGTGAAATGAGAACATTACAGTTCCAGGTGACAGGGGTAGGCGTCTGTGAGGCCACATCTCCTCACAAGGACTGCCCTCGCTAGACTTCATAACCCATGGCACAGTTTTAGAAACATCAGCATAAAGGCAGAGGAGAAACAGGGCTTGTTTGTGCTGTTTTTCACTTGATTACCAAAGACCCTTTGCAAATGGAGAGTTGTAAAGAAAGAGCCATAGCAACAGTTGGCAACTTTTATCACTTTTTATCCACCTGACTGAGGTTGCTTTGCAAACACTAATTCTCACTCCCTTTTCTCTGAAGTATATAAGGAGACATAAGGGACATTTTTTTTATTATTTTTGTGTGAGTGTACCATCAAATCAGATCTGACTGGTACAGGAGGAGATTGTCCCTCCTTCCCTGGCAGAGCATCTGGTGGGTTCGAACCGTGCGCCTCTGGGATTGTAGTTGCAGCTCCTTGCCACTAGGCCACCAGAGCTCCCCGAGAAGGGACATTTTATGTAAGAAGTAGTTGAAAAGGAAAAACAGCATTAGAAGCATCAAACCAAATTTGGTTTCAGTAGCAGATAACATTGAGAGATAGGCCCGACTTTAGAATTTCATATTACTGCAAAATGAAAGAGGATTAACAATTTATTGCATTTATACTTGGTGCTTGGTGCCATGCTTGACTTCTGCCACCTTTATGAGGTATAATCTTCTGAAAATAAAATTCACCTGCTTTCAGTGTACAGTTTGATGAGTTTTCACAGCATATGCATTCATGTAACCATTCCAATCAAGATGTAGAATACTTAGGTCACCTGAAAAATTCTTCCATACTGTTTCCTAGTGAATCACCCCCAAAACTCTTTTTTTGTTGCTATAGTTTAGCCTTTTCTAGGATGTCATATAAATAGAATCATTCATTCATTTTTCTCTGAGTTCTTTCACTTAACATAATAACTTTTAGGTTGATATGTGCCATTGGTTCATGTCTTCTCTCATGCTGAGTATTTTCTCACTGAATTGCTCTAAAACAATTTTTTGTTTCCTTAATTGAAGATCATTTGAGCTGTTTCCTTTTGAAATGTTGTTAGCATTGCTCCTATGAACATTTATATATGAAGTTTGTGTGGAATATGTATCTTATGCCTCTTTGGTAAATATGTCCAAATGGAAGTATTGGTTCATTTGAAAAGTATGGGGGGGGGGTTTAATTTTTTTTATTTTATTATTTTGTGTGTGTATGTACTGTCAAATCGGATCTGACAGGTACAGGAGGATATTGCCTGTGTACCTCTGGGATTTTGCCACTAAGCCAGCAGAGCTCCCTGAGAAGTATGTTTTAACCTTTAGATAACTCTGATTAAAGAGTTGTAATGTCAACTCAGACAAGTTGTTCAAATCCACCAGCTGCTCCATGGGAGAGAGATGGGGAATCACCTAACAGCCTTTGAAAACTCATTGCACAGTCCACTATGAGTTGGTTCCACCTTGATGGTACATAATAACAACAACAAAAACTCTTAACTTTATGCAAATTGCCAAACTATTTTCCAGTGTGCTCTGCCCTTTTCCTGAAATACGTGTTCCAGGTGCTCCTTATTGTTGTTGTTGTGTGCATTTGAATCAATGCTGACTCACAGTGACCACTGTGTACAAAGTGAAGATCTCTGTGCAATTTTCACGACTGGGATCTCCTGAGAGTCCTTTGCCAGGCCTTTTGGCTTATCCGGACACTATTCTATGTTATTCCCATTTCCCATTTTACAAGCAAGCAAAGTTAGGCATAAAGGTGATTTGTATCAAATATGTAGCTAACAGATGGTAGATTCAGATTTTATTTACAAAGCCAGGTCTATCGGGATACCAAACTCACTCTCACTCTCTCTAAATTATACAATTTATTATACTGAAAAAGTTAGAAACCTTATCTTAATAATCCTGAGGATCTTAGACCAGATGGGATATGACCAGTTACCTCTAACTCATGAGTTGTCAAGTTAAAATTGAATGTGTGCAGGGGAGAAAATGTTTTCAATTAACTGAAAACCCGATTCTGGGAAAATGCAAGTGAGATGACCCTGTGACCTCAATCCACATGTTGGGAGAAGTTACCAGAAGGGGCCACAGAGTGAACACCTGAATCAGTCTCATCACGGAGTGCTTTGTCTGTGTGCCTGACCTGAAGGCCCCCCTTGGCCTCCCATCTGATGGGGCAGAGAGGCAAAGACATCAAGGAGAGAAGACTAGAACTTAGGGGGCTTGAAAGCACCCCAGCTGTTTCCTGGTCTAAATAGTTTTTCATTAGCATATTGAGATTTTTTCAGACATGGTGTCCTCTTTCCATTTTCTTTGTGACTTAAAATAAATTGTAGAAGAAAAATCAATCCCATCAAATTACTTGCCATTGGCATCAACTTGGGAAGATAAAATGCAGCTGTTTAGAAAAGCTGTGGAGGAAAAGAACATTTCATAAACCTACAACACAGTAAGCACTGAATTCTTGAGTTCTAATAAGGTTTCATAACTTGGAGCTGAGTCTTCTGTGCCTAAATCCTATAATATTTCCATGAAAAAGGAAGACATCTTCATATAAACATGCTAATTTAAAAAGAAAAAACAGATTCATGGTCATTTTTTATCTAATACTTAACATTTTACTTTTATGTTCTTGAATAAAAGTGACTGGTGTGTGTAGCTGTTCCCCCACACGTAAGGGGGATCTGCCTCTCAGGTTAGTACTAGGGCCACCCAAGTCTTTCTCTTCACACAGAGCCACTCCGCTTCCTGTCTTTATCCTGCATAGAGGACTTTGTAACTTCAGATTTTGAACACCATAGGTTGTTTTCCTCTTTGTTTGAAGCTTTACATGGTAGAACACAGCAGACTGAAAAAGAAGTGGCTTACCCTGCAATGTGACAGAATTCACAGTATGATAATATACTTGTCAGTCAAGTGGACACTTGTGTCCCATTCAGAGACTAGTAACAGCTTGTCAGGGTGGCAGGTTCCACCATGGGGCATATATAAAAATGCATTCCTCTTACTTTACTGGCACATACCCTGCACCATCACCTGTGTGTGTATATGCTATATGTGCGTGCACATGCATGCACGTGTGCACAGACACACACACACTCACACACTATTTTGCTTTGCCACTCTCTCACCTGAGCAGAGCAGTGAAAGTAGACTGTTAGAGAGATCTAAGCACAAGTTAAATGATCTCTGGCTGATGCTGGGCCTTTTTCTTAGGAAACAGTATCTAGAATGACTGGTCACCAAGAGAAGGCTTCTGTATCACTTGTATAAGTTTCAGAAATATGCTCTCCTGGGAACCCACCAAGTTCCAAGCCTGTGACTCTCTCCCACTCATTCTAATTGTCATCAAGTCAGAACAGACTCAACTAATCGCTCCAGTGGGTTTTCAAGGCTGGAAATCTCACACCAGGAGACTGGCAGGCACCTCCAAAGACTAATTTTTGTCATTTGCTTAAGTGGGCACATTCTGAAGGGGGCTTGATAGCTAAAGTGACACACTAAGATGTGCTATCAAAGACATCTAGCCTGCATAGCACCTTTGTTCTAAGGACCTTAAAAGCCATTATCAATAGGAATATCCATGTTCTAGCTCAGCTCTCAGGGGAGGGAGGCAGAAGTCAGGCACCACTCCTGTTGTAAGGAATGGTGTGACTAAAAAAGACTGGCCTGAGTCTATGCACTGCAAGACTTTGGAAGGCAGGAGGAGAAGTAGCTATCATGGATAAAGAGATTCTGATACTTGAGGTTAGATCCCCAAAACACTTCAACCTTAATACAGTTTCCTGTAGATCGCCTTCTTCTCTTATCCATTAGCCAACTGTCCACAGTCATGACTTGCCATTATGAAAGATTCAGGAAAAAGTGAAGCTAAGAAACGGCACTGGTGGTTGGGCCCACAATTAAAAAATGTATGCAGTAACACAGAAAACACCTGGTGTGCGAAGTCTACCTCTGAGGTTGGTATGGCAGCCTCTTGGAGAGCTGGTTCTTAAATACAGAATATTAACTTAGACAGTAGAAAGCCCCCTGTGGGACTAAAAATTAATCTGGAGAATGGCCATATTTTTTATTTAGCACCTCCAACCTGGATGTAAAATTAAAAATTGTTTTAAATAAATGATCAATTTGATAAGTATTTGTCTAATATAATTATGTTTTGTATATCCTGAGTCATCAAGGAACAATATATTCCATTGTCAATCTTTTCTTTTTTTGTCTTCAGAAGACCAATTAATTATTCAAAAATAATTTATGGAGGAGATTTTTAAGAGCATTTATTTTGGCATAGTTACTGCCCCTTTGTGGTCTGGCTAACAATAGAGCTAAAATCTGTTTTGTAATGACAATTCCAGTTAGATTAGAATCCCTTTGAAACTTCTGGATTTTGTGATTATGAGGATTTAGGGTATTCACCAAAGTATGCTTTTTACATGATCTGAATATGTGGCACCCAGAACTGGAGCCACTGATGGTGCCCAGAGAGTGCCATGCATATCAGAGAGGCATCTTTTCTGTCCACTCACATACTGTTCAGTCATTTCCTCGTCAGGCTGTTTATGAGCTTTAAACTTCTGCCTTGTCAGTACCGAAAGCATGGGAGCAAAAACAAAGTTCTTTGCACACACTGTCACTTTAAGCCAGTGCACTCCTCCTCAGCCTGATAATTAAGATAGAGTGCCATGCCACTTGTTATAAAGGTTGGAGCTCTTAGCTCTTGCATCAGCTGGCCTAAATTATTTAATGCTGTTGTCACCTGCACATAAATATAGCCATTGTCCTAGACTCTATTTATATTTAAAATGCTTTCCTACCCACTCCATGGCTGTTACAATCTTATGCTTCCCTGGAAAAGGGTGTTACAGGGTTGTGGCAAAGGTTTTGCTCCAGTGCCAAAACCAGCCTTCAGAAAGTATACTACTCCTTTGAGGTGTCGTTGTATCTGACCCATCAGTGCTAAATTATTTGGTAACCACTGTCTGTGTGCTCTTGGCATAAGAATCATAACCAAAATGGTGTCTTTCTCTGTGTAGTGAGAGAGAGAGAGAGAGAGTGTGTGTGTGTGTGTGTACTTGTGTGTTTGGGATTGTATAAATCTTCTAAAAAGCAGTCTTTCTCTAAGACCATTTTGGTACTGGTACTCATTAAGACAATATATTACTTTAATATCAGAATCATAATCTAGGTATCAGAATGTACTGACACCGCTACTTATTTTAAACAAATCTTAAAATCTTAGTGCTATTTCATGCCGCAACAAACTGGGTTATGTTCTACTGTTTATAAAAATGAAAATATTTAAAGTTTATTTGTTTTTAATGATAAGACCAAATGATCAAACTTGTTATTGTTGTTAGGTATCATTGTGTCAACTACAACTCCTAGCAACACTATGAACAACAGAGCAGAACCTTGCCCTACGCTCAACCATCCTCAGGACCTCTGTTCTGCTCAAACCCATTGTTACAGTCACTGTGCCAAACCTTCTTGTTGAAGGTCTTCCTCTCTTTCTCCAGGCCCCATTTTTCTCAACATGATGTCTTTTTCCTAGCACTGTCTCCTTTGAAAAAGATGGCCAAAGTATATGAGACAGAGTGATCAAAATAGATGCAAAAAAAATACATTTTTGGCATAGGAAAATTTCTTCTCACAATAATTATATAGTATCTTGAAGAAGAATTAATATAAAATTCATTTTTATCTTTTCCCTCTAACATAATCTTAAATTAACGGAGCTGACTACCATCTTGAAAATTGGAGAGACATGCCCCAGAAACAATAGCAAAGTTGAGCAGGGTAGCAAACAGTTAATACTGGCAAGATTGTAGAGAGACTGGAACTTTTATTCACTGGTGGTGGGAATGTAAAATGGTACAACCACTATGGCAAGCAGTCTGGTGCTTTCTCAATAAAGTAAATAGTAATATTATTTGACCCAGCAAGCCCACTACTGGGAATATACCCTAAAGAAACCAGAGTCACAAATCAAACATGTATGCACACCCATGTTTATTGCTGTGTTATTCACACTAGTGAGGAGACAGAAGCAGCCCAACAACCCATCAACAAATGAGTGGATAGAAAAACTATGGTACATTCACATAATGGAATATTATGCAGCATGGATAAACAATGAGTTTGTAAAACACTACACAACATTGATGAGCCTGGACAATATTATACTGAGTGAAATATCTCGGTCATAAAAGGACAAATACTACATAATACCACTGTTATAAAATAGAACTGACATGGGGGGTTAGGGGGGCAGTAGGAAAAGAGTGCATAGATATTGAACATTGCATTGGAACAGATGAGAAAAGAACTCTCTGAAAAGAATGTATGGTTAGGCATTATGTGTATAACAATCTTGAACAAGAAGTGCATTGCAAGATGGACTGAGAGAGGAGGACGTAGGAAAATGTGCAACAGTGAATGGAAATGAATGACATGAATGAAACTCCCTGTAAACTTATGATAAAATCACAATGAAAAAAAATTAAGAGAATATTGGAGAAACAGATAAAAACAGAGAATCATGACTTAGTAGAATTATAAATTCCCAGTAGACAAATGTTACCAGCAAATCAAATGTTTTAAAGTATTTTAAAAAATTTGTTGGAGACTAAGTGTGTAATAGCTTAAGAAATTTTCATGAATTTTACTTTTTTTTTTTACCAACTCCTCCTCTCCCCAGGTTCTTATGGTAAAGATTAGAGAAAATTTTCTTCATGCTTCTGGCAAAAAGAGGGGGAAGAAACTCTTTTGAAATATGCCCAGGGTGTCCTGATTTCCTCAATAAAGGCCTGTCTTTGATGAAAAACTACTTTACCAGAGCTTAATGCTCAAGGTTTTTGTTAGAGCTTAACCTAAACCAGCAGCCAGGATATTAAAAGACAAATTGCATTGGGAAAGTTGGCTGTCAGAGACCTCTCTAAAGTACTATAGAGCAGAGATGTTAGTCTGGAGACTAAGGTGCTCCTGATATTGGACATGGTCTTTGCAATTACTTGCTATGCATCAGAGAGCTGGACAATGACTACAGTGATAGAAGGAGAGTTGATGTCCTTGAGCTGTAGTGCTGGAGAAGAGTATTGAATATACCCTGGACTTCTAGGAGAACAAACAAGTTTGTCCTGGAGAGATTGAAGCCAGGCTGCTCCTTGGAGGCAAGGATTCTGAAGCTTCGTCTGACATACTTTGGACATGTTTCAAGGAGGGACCAGTCCTTGGAGAGGGATGTCATGCTTGGGAGGGTGGAGGTTGAGCACAGGAGAGGAAGACTCTCAATAAGATAGATTGATTCAGTCACTAGGGTAATAGAGATAGGTGTGTTGGAGACAATAAGATTGGCAAGGGATAGAGCAGGGTTTAGGGCTGTTGTACATAGGGTCGCTATGAGTTGCAGGCAACTCGATAGCACATAACAACAACAACCTATATGGTGGAAATAAAATATTCTATTCTACTCCAGCCCTCTTCCTAGAGGGGAAAAATGGATGAGAAGTAGTTACAGTCCAGGATTCTATGCTCATTAAAGGCCAAAACCTAATCATAGACCTGTGTACACATAATTATCACAGCAACAGGGCTCCTGTATAATACAGCTGAAAGAACTATAAAACCTAGACTCTATCTAAATGCTCTTTAAGTAGGTGTCTTTCGGGAAACCCAAAAGCAACAGAGAATACAAAGATACTAGAGAAGTTTAGTCTCTTACACCACAGCTATGTAAACAATAAATGCAGCCTAACTCAAAAGCCAGGTAAGCAGAAAACATCCTTTTAGATTATTTACCATATTTCCTTTAACTCAGTGTATCATGTCCTGTTTCAGAAAATATTGCAAGACAACTTCTAAAAGACAAAACAAAAAGCAAACAAACAAATCTAAAGAGATAACAAAAAACATCAGAACCAGATTGGTCTGGACTTTGGAAGAAATTGAAAAACCATGGGAGGAAGATGGACAGTCTCTCCTCATGTGATTTTCAGCCCCAGAAAACCCACTGGAGGGCAGCTATGAGTCAGTTCCAGCAGCACAAAACGCTAACAGTAACAACATAATTAATATGCTAGGAAATCTAATAGAAAAAGTGG
Source organism: Elephantulus edwardii (assembly GCF_000299155.1). NCBI lineage: Eukaryota > Metazoa > Chordata > Mammalia > Macroscelidea > Macroscelididae > Elephantulus > Elephantulus edwardii. Next base: position 3,699,319 of record NW_006399821.1, on the reverse strand, counting down.
ACAGCATATAAGAACAAATAGCTAATGTAAATAGGAAGATGGAAAACGATCACAAATAATAAAGAAAAATACTAGAAATAAAATACACTATATATTAAGAGAAGAATACCTTTGATGGACTTATCCACAGACTAGACATGTTGAGGAAGACTCAGCTTAAAAATATAAATAAAAACGTCCCACCCTGTTCCCAGGAAGTCACAGCCATGAAGGTTGAGCTGTGCAGTTTCAGTGGGTACAAGATCTACTGGGGGTGGGGATTAAAGTGCAACAATGAATGAATGGAAATCCACAATCTCTGTAAATGTTCATTGAAATGAATAATAATTTAAAAAAAAAAAAAGATCTACCCTGGACATGGGAGGTACTATTCCAGGTACCTTAATGCAAAATGTGAGCCGTATTTCCTTTCCAAAAGGAATCCACAGCAGAGAAATTGGACTATCCTTTACAGAAGGAAGCACAAAATGGGTCAATTGGAAGAAATTCAAAAGAAAAGAATCCACTGTACAGTCAAATTCCAAAGGGCCATCATTGGTGCATCTCTTGCTTATATAATGGCCAAGAGGAATCAAAAGCCTTAAGTTAAAAGGCTCAATGAGAACAGACTATTAGAACTGCCAAGGAAGAAAAAAAGGCTAAACAAGCGTTTAAAAAGACCACAATAGCTGCTACTAAGGTTCCCACGAAAGCGGCACCTAAACAAAAAATTGTGAAGCCTGTTAAAGTTTCTGCCCCCCAAGTTGGTGGAAAACGCTAAATTGGCACATGAGACTTAAATAAAGATTCAACTATAACTCTAAAACAAACAAAAAACCTTCCCAACTGAAAAGCAAAAAGAAAAATAGAACAGAATAGTAAAACCTGTTGTAGTAGGGTTACCAGAAAGATAGAAGGAAACTGAAGAAATATTTGAAATAATGATTCCTCAGAATTTTCCAAAATTAATGACAGACAAGAAACCAGGAAATCCAAGGAACACTAAGTTGGATAAATACCATAATATCTAAGCTCAGGCATTTTATTATTATTTTCAAACTGCAGAAAATAAAAGACAAAGATAAAATCTTGAGGAAACAACAAAACCCACCTTATCTGTGGCTAAAAATCATATTGGACTTCTTAAAAGAAATCAACAACTCCTATATGTACAATTCAGCTACCCTGATTATATTAATTTCTTTGAGTTCTGTAACCATTCTCAGTATCCCTTTCTGAATTCCGAGTTCTTCCCTTATGAACAAAGACTTCATTCTGATAAGTCTAAATCCCATCAGGATTAGAGGAAGATTCATCAACATCCTGAGTTATGCAGATGGCACCACTCTGCTTGAAAGTGAAAACTTGAAGCACTTACATCCCCACATCAAGAAAACAAAAATCTTCTTGGGTCCAATTGGCCAATAGATAACATGATAGATGGAGAAAAGATTCAAAGTGTCAACACTTTCATTTTGCTTGGATATAGAATCAGCACCTATGGTAGCAGCAGTCAAGAAATCAAAAGACATGTTGCAGCATGAACATCTGCTGACACAGGCCTCTTTAAAGGGATTAAGATTAAGGACATAAATTTAAAGAACTGAAATTTAATTTAAAGATGTACCTGATGCAAACCAAAATATTTTCAGTTGCTCCCTTTGCATATGAAAATTGGACAGTGGATTTTGTCATTATATTCCACTGAGTCATTTGTGGCTCATAGTGACCCTCTGTACAATAGCTCTGAACCCTGCTCTATCTTGAGCCAATTTCAATATTTCCAACACATCTACCCCCCTTGCCCCAGTCACTAAGCCAATCCATCCCATTCAAGGTTTCCTCTCTTGCTCTGTCTTTCCACTCTTCCAAGCAAGATGTCCTCCTGCAAGGACTTGTCCCTCCTGGCAACATGCCCAAAGAATATCAGACCGAGCTTCAAAACCTTTACCTCCAAAGAGCAGCCTGGTTTCACTCTCTTTTCAAAGGTATCAATTCTTCTGCTATCGTCATTAGTCATTGTCCAGCCCATTGCTTGTATAAAGCTCACCTTATTCTCTAGACTGGAATTGTTGCTCTTTAGTATTCTAGCAAGGTCCCTGACAACAAACTTTCCCAGCACAATTCATCTTTTTATTTCCTGGTTGCTGGTGCCAAGATTGTTGATTGTAGAGCCAAGCAAGCTTGAGTTGTTAACAGTCTCAATCTCTTCTCTATCATGATGTTACCTTTTTTTTTGTTAGCATATGAATTGTTTGGTTTTTTAGCATGTGAATCTTTATTTTCTTGATGTTGAATTTCAATCCATATTGAAGACTGCAGTTTTTAACCTTCTGCAGCAAATACTTCAGGTCCCCTCAGTTTTAGCAAGCAAGGTTATGTCATCTGCATAATGCAGATTGTTGATGAGTCTTCCTCCAATCCTGATGCCACATTCCTCCTCACAAATCCAGCCTCCCAGAAGATCTGTTCCACATATAGATTGAAAAAGTATGGAGCTAGGATGCATCCCTGGCATATATCTTTCCTGATTTTGAATCATACAGTATTTCCTTGCTCTGTTCTCACCACTGGGGCAATTGGCAGCATCAGTATGGATGGTAAAGAGATTGAGATAGTTAACAGTTTTAGTTTACTTGGCTCCACAGTCAACACTCTTGGTAGCAGCAGCCAGGAAATCAGGAGACGAGTTGCGCTGGGAAAGTCTGCTGTGAGGGACCTCTCAAGAGTACTGAAGAGCAATGATGTCAGGCTGGAGACTAAGGTGTGCCTGATGCGGGCTATAGTCTTCGCAATTGTGTGCTATGCATCAGAGAGTTGGACAGTGAATAGGGATGATAGAAGGGGAATTGATGCCTTTGAGCTGTGGTGCTAGAGAAGAGTGTTGAATATACCATGGACTGCTAGGAGAACAAACAGGTTTGTCCTTGAAAGGATAAAGCTGGAATGTTCCTTGGGGGCAAGGATTCTGAAACTTCATCTGACATACTTTGGGCATGTTGCAAGGAGGGCCTGGTCCTTGAAGAGGGACATCATGTTTGGCAGAGTGGAGGGATGGCACAGGAGAGTAAGACCCTTGATGAGATGGATTGATTCTGTGACTGGAGTGGTGGAAATGAGTGCATTTGAGATGGCTAGGTTGGCACAGGATAGAACGACGTTTAGGGCTCTTGTGCATAGGGTTGCTATGAGTCGCAAGTGACTCAATGGCACATAACAACAACAAACAGCAATTCTGATCATGGCCTTCTGGTTCAAGTATAGGTTTTGCATAAGCACAATCAAATGTTCTGGGATTCCCATTCCTCTTAAAGATAGCCACAACTTGTTGTGATCCACACATTCACATGCCGTTGCAAAGTCGATGAAACATAGATAGACATGCCTCTGGTACACTCTACTTTCAGCTAAGGTTATCTAACACGGGCTCTAATTTTCCTAGAGTCTTCTAAACCCAGCCTGCACATCTGTCAGTTCTCTGTTGATGTATTGTTCCAGTCATTTTTGGATAATCTTCAACAGGATCTTACTTGCTTGCGTGTGATATTAATTCTACTGTTTTATAATTTCCACATTCTGTCAGATCACCTTTTTTTGGAATGAGAATAAATATGGATCTCGTCCAATCAGTTGATCAGGTGGCTGTTCTCCAGATTTCTTGGCTCAACCTGGTGAGTGTTTCCAGGGCAGCATCTGCTTGTTGAAATATATCAATTGGTATGCTGTCACAGTGGATAAGGATGACCAAAAATAATTGATACCTTTGAATTGTGGTGTTAGAGTACTGAATATATCACAGACGGCCCAAACAAATTTGTCTTGGAAGAAGTACAGAGTGCTCCTCAGAGGCAAGAATGGTGAAATGTTGTCTTTGATACTTTGGGCATGTCAAAAGCAGTCAGTTCTGGGAATAATAAATACACAATCATGCTAGGAAAGTGGAGAGTCAATGAAAGAAAGACCCTCAACAAGGGTTGACACAATGACTATAACAGGAGACTTCAGCATGAGGAAGATTGTGACAATGGTGCTGGTAAGGCAATGTTCAGGTGTGTTGTTCATAGGTTTTTGCTGTTTTAATAAGATCCACAGGTGACTCTTAAATGCACATAAGGGAATCTAATTAAAATGTAGTTTCTGATTCAGCGTATCTGGGCTAGAAATGGTAATTCTCAGCAGGGGTTATAATTTCATTGAGGTGTGTGATTACACTTTGTTTGGTTTCTATTCTTTCAAATGTGTTAAGATATGTTGAATGGCCCAGAATGTGGTCAACAATGGAGAATGTTTCACGTGGACTTGATAAAGAACGTGTGTTCTGTCAGTGTTGAATGGAATAGTCTAAAAATTTCAATGAGATCTAGTTAATTTATAGTGCCAATCAGCTCAACTCTGTATTTATTTTGTCCTTGTTAGATCCATCAGTTTTTGAAAAAAGAATGCTGATGCCTCCAACTGTAATAATGGTTTATCTAATTCTCCTTGTGATGTGATCAGATTTTTACCACATGTATTTTGATACTTTGTTGTTAGGTACATACACATTAAGGATTATTATGTTGTGAAGATTGGCACTTTTATCAGTATACTATGCCAGTTTTTATCCTCAGTAATTTTCTTTGCTGTGAATTCTGCTTTGTCTCGAATGTGGCTGTCCCAGCTTTCTTTTGAATAGTGTTAGTATAGTGTATCTTTCCCCATTTCTTTGTTTTTAATCTGCTTGTATCTCTATATAAATGGGTTTCTGGTAAACAATATATAGTTGGGTCTAGTTTTTTAATTCACTCTGTCTCTGCCCTTTAACTGGTATATTTAGGCTATTCATATTTATTGAGATAGTTATATTACTCTCGACCATATTTGTAACTGTGACCCCAGTCACTCTTCCATTGGGATTTAGATGGGAAGTCTTCTCCTGTGATTACTTATTCCCTTGGAAACCTCACAGGGGTCACTATGAATGAGCAAACTTGACAGCAGTGAGAAATAGTAGTCTTCCTACCTTGAGCCTGTTGAGCCACCAGAGAGCAATTCTCCCTCTAGCCTGTGAGGTCTCTGGGTTCTCGTCAACAGGAGAAGACAAGCATTGTGGTCATTTCCTAAGAAATGATCAGAGGCTACAGGATGAGACAGACCCTTAGCCAGGAGAACCAAACTTTAGAAACGCGCCTACCTTCCATGCTGTCCCCTGGTGTGTATCAGGAACTGAGGATGTACATATGAGAGGAAAAAGATGCTCGCCTGGGGAGATTTTGCAAGCAGTCTCTGAGATTGATCTTATCATAAGTGCTTTTGTAAGAAGTCTGCAGCCAATCACATCTTTGAATCCTCTTAGCTGGTCTTGGAATTCTATCTCCTGGCATCTCATTATGCTTGTTAAGGAAACCAGGCATGGCAAGATACCTCTTCTCACACTAATCTCACAGACTCAGATGATGACTGGGAATGTTAGACATGGAATAGGAAATTTCATAAAGACCTTTGTTGCTGAGAATTGAAACTCCGCTGCAAGAACTACCCAAAACTCTAGTTCTCCAAATATGTGCAATACACTCATACATACATACACACACACACATACACGCATGCATGCATGTATGCCACCACATCACATGCTTGTGGGCAATCACCTATTTTCACTTTACTTTCTTCTCTATCTCCTGGCTATCCAGCGAGCTTCTCAATATTTTATAGGGACTGGGGCATTAATCTTCCCTTGTTGTTTGGGAAGAGTTAGTAACAGCTTCAAATTTTCCAATGCCTCTAAAATGACTCCACAGCCATCATCTCTTAAGCCTGATTACAATGCCATCATCTTGGGTATTAGAGAAGAGTACTCAATATCCCATGAACTCCCAAAAGAACAAACAAGTCTGTCTTGAAAGAATTTTAACCAGGGTGCTCCTCAGAGACACAGATGGTGAGAGAGATATTTCTCTCACATACTTTGGACATGTTGTCAGGAAGTGTTAATACTTGGGGGGAAACATGATGGTGGGAAAGGTGGAAGGTTTTTGAAAGAGAGGGAACCCTTCACCAATATGGGTTGTCACAGTGACTAACAAGGTGAGCACATTGCCTCTTGGGAGATCTTGAGCATGGTGCAGGATAAGGCAAGGTTTGGATCTTTTGTTCATAAGGTTGCTATGAACTGTAGTTAACTTGGTGCCACCTAACAACAACAGCAATAAAGGGAATTCTAAGGGCTTGGAGGTAAGAAGTTGCATTGTGCAATCCAAAGGTGTATAGTTTGAATCCACCAGCTGCTCCATGGGACAAAGATAGGAAATGGCCTTATTTATACTGTCTCTGAAAACCCACCATGATTTGGTTCTGACTCAGATATATATAACAACAACTAAACATCATAAAATGAAAATATGTGACTTTACCCTCATTTTCTGCTCTGAGTGTGTATGTTGGAGAAGAGTGAAAATGTCCAAAACTAAATGCTGTCAATTCAAAATTTCTGTTATCTTTCAATGACATTGATTATATTTCTCATAGGGTGGATTGTTTTTTTCTTCTGAATTCTTCCACAACTCTTAGTATAAATTTAATCACTCTTCAGCCAAATTTATCTTTTCTCCCTCTTTTTCAAGCCTGTAACCGCATTGCCATGGGAAAGTCTGCTGTTAGGGACCTCTCCAAAGTACTGAAGAGCAATGGTGTCTCTCTGGAGACTAAGGTGCATCTGATACAGGCCATGGTCTTCACAATCACTTGTTATGCATCAGAGAGTTGGACAATGACCAAGGAGGATAGAAGGAGAATTGATGTCTTTGAGCTGTGGTGCTGGAGAAGAGTATTGGGAATACCATGGACTGCTAGGAAAACAGATTTGTCCTGGAAAGGGTTAAACCAGGTGGCTCCTTGGAGGCAAGGATTCTGAGGCTCCGTCTAACATACTTTGGACATGTTGTGAGGAGAGACCGGTCCTTAGAGAGGGACATCATGCTTGGGAGGGTGGAGGGACAGCGCAGAAGAGGAAGGCCCTCTATGAGGTGGATTGATGCAGTGACTGGGATAATTGGGATGGGAGTGTCAGAGAGAGTGCGACTGGCACAGGACAGAGCAGAGTTTAGGGCTGTTGTACATAGGGTTGCTATGAGTTTCAAGCAACTCGATGGCACATAACAACAACAACAACAACCACTGACCGTCATTGGCTTCTATATACATTTGCTTACTAATCAATAAAAGTATGCAGCGTTTGCTCTCATGACTGATTGACACTGCACAGCATGTTTTTAAGGGTCATCTTTGCTGTGGAATCCATTAGAACATTCTTTTTCTTTGTAGAGGAATATTATTTCCTTGCATGCATAGACTGCATCACGCTTATCCATTCATCTGCCGATGGACATGTCAGCTGCTTTGCATCTTAGCTATTGTGAAAGGTGCTGCAGTCAACACTGGTGTACAGATTTATGCTCTGGCCTTCACTTCCTCAGTGTATGTACCTTGAATTGGGGTGACTGGGCCATCTTTAGTTCTATGTTCAACTTTTTGAGGAACCAACAAACAGTTTTACATAGTAGTGTGCCATTATAAATTCCCTCCAGCAATAAATAAGGATTTTGGTTTCTCCACAACTTCAACAACACGTGTGGTTTCCTGTGTTTTTGTTTATCTTTCTATTTAGTGGAAATGTAGTAGCATTTCACTGTGTTTGTGATTCACATCTCCCTCTGGTGGTGTAGTGTTCAGCTGCTAGCCAAAAGGTCAGTATTCAAATCTGCCAACTGCTGCTCAGCAAAAGGATAGGTGTTGAATACGACAAGGTCTTCAAATTTTGTAAACAAACTAGTATAATAATAATAATAAAAATATAGATGTCCTTTCCTGTAAAGCTTTTCAGCCTCAAAAACCTGATGGAGTCTTACCATAAGTCAAAACCCACTTGATGGCATTGGCTTTGGTTAGGTTAATGACTAATGAAGGCATCCTGGTGGTACAATTGTTGAGCACTCAACTACCACCCAACAAACAATTCTAATTAGCCGTTCCACTGAAGAAAGATGTTACAGGCTTGGAAATTCTCTAGGGAAGCTCTACACTGTTCTATAGTGTCACTTGGGAGCTTACTGCTAACCCAAAGGCCACACTCTCAACTATTCAAATCAACTAGCAGCTGCTTGAGAGAAAGATGAACAGTTTCCTCTGTGATTTGTAGCCTCAGAAACTATACTATGAGTCGGTCCCCACTTGAAGGCAATGAGAAAGAGAGATTAGAAGGAATTGGCTCAGTGTAATAGTGGGTAATAATAACTAATGATGTTGAGTATCTTTTCATGTGCTTTTGATCAGTTGAGTATCCTTTTTGGTAAAAGGTTCAAACCTTTTGTCCACTTTTTTATATTGTTATGTTTTTATTGTTGTTACAGTTGTTTCATTTTGGGGTTTTTTTACATTTAAAAATCTCTTATTTATTATAATTTTTAGTTTCATTTACATTATATTTTGTTCATGTATATTGTGGTCCGCCCTTGCCTTTCAATCACTTACTAATAACTTCCTTCCTGAAGGCATGTAAGCCAACTACTTCATGTCTCCTACCCTACTATCCCCCTTATAGATAGCCAATTTTAGATTTGTCCATCCCTATCAAGCCAGTACTCTGAGAGAATAAGCACATTCTTTTTCTGAAAGAATTCTCTGGTAAATTTAACAACTTTAAGCATCTGCATCCACAAGCAAAGTCCAATTTAGAGCAGGCAATCAGGTTGCAGCAATTGACCCAATGTCACAGCATTGATCATCCTCTCTTGATCTGATTGGGTTCTGATCAACTCATCACCAGCCTTCTGTGTCCAGGCTCAAATGGGCATTAGCTTGAAGCTCAGGAGTCCACACTTCTCCTTGTGATCCAGATCTGCCGGTTTCTTCACTCAGCCTCAACATGGAGCTGTTGTTACAAGTTTTTGTTTTGCTTTCTTTTTCAGTGTGTTTTGCATATTACACCCTCCCACACTGTTTTAATTATTGTAGCCTTATTGTCTATTTTAAAATAATTCATTATATGTCCTCTACTATATTCTTTTTCAAGATTATTTGGCTATTCAGGGTTCCTTGTCCATCCATAATGCCTTTGAGGATTAGCTTTTACATTCCTATGAAAAGAAAAGCAAAGTCCACTGGAATTTTAATGGGAATCTATGGCTTTATTTTTTTAATTTAGCTTATAAACATTTAAGGAGCTCTGGTGTCCTAGTGGGTAAGGAGTTACACTGGCAAACCAAAAGCAAGAAGATCAAATCTATTAGCTGCTCAGCAAGACAAAGACAGGCAATCTTCCAAGTGATTTACAGCCTCTGACAGCCCACTGTAAGGCCAGTTATCAGTGGGTTCTGACTCATCAGCAATGAACTGAGTTTACTGAGAAACATTTAGAAATGCACAAAATGCTTGTTTCTTAAATCACCAAAATGCTACCATTCATATGATAGTCTGTTTATTTAGTGATTTTATTTGATACCCATTTGTTAATATAAGACTGCAAATTAGCAATGTCTTTTTCAGGAGTAGCTTTTTGTGGTGGTATGGGGCCTGGGGTTGTTTTTGTTTCTTGAGATTTTTTTTAAAAGATGAGGAGACTGAGAGAGAGAGAGAGAGCTCACGAGAGAGCGTGTTTGTGTGTGTGTGTACCTATATTCTGACCTGTGTCTAGAGACTATGTATAAGAGCCATATGCCAGGAGGTGTGTGCATTAACTCTCCCTGCCTGTTCTGAGCGAGTGCTTGTCTTTTCAGCACACGTACTGACATGACTGCGTGATCTTGTCAGCAAAGCCTCACATCAGGCCGGAAGAGGAAAGTTTAAGAGTGGTAGGAAAGCTATGTCCACACTTCAGATTAGAAACTAAAAAAGTTGCCCTTCAACACTGGGCCCAAGTCTCTGGATGCCAGCTTTCAGCAGACATGTAGTTACAAGGAAACCATGGCTTGGGAGGATGCCCCACTGTTCTGTAGCTCCCAGCACAGCTGCAGCACAAGTCAGACTTAGGAGACAGCCCTGGGAGACAGCTCGGGGAGGTGGCGGGCATGTCAGAGGTGTGGCTACTGCAGCCCAGCCTCAGAGCAAGTCCGTGTTCATGTTTTCAGAATGAAGGGTGCATTTTTTTAAGAAGTATGAGGCACTTACCCCAGGCCATAGTGTGACCTGTAGATGACTTCAGCACAGGGCTTGGCTTCTGGCACTATGGAATGCAGCGTGAACACTGAAAATACAATTGGAGACAAAGACACTAGTGAGATGATTATCTCACTGATACTACTGAACTTTAGAAAGCTGACATTGAGAAAATAAAAGTCTAGTTCATTTCCCTTATGTTAAATGCCATTTTTAATTATAAATCCAAACTAGGAAATAAATACTCAGCTTTTCATAGACATATACTTTTTCTTTCTCTCTTTCCCATATGGCTAAACCAGTTCCATTTAAATGCCCAAGCTGCTCATTAACTCAGAACACTGAGCATCAGTCACCAATCAGGACATCTCACCGTGGTTTCCCCCAGGCATCTTCCTTTCACCTCTACTACTGGAAAGGGGAAAAACAACACACACACACACACTCCTCTGTCTTTCCCTCTCTCTCTGTGTCTGGCTGTCTGTCTCTCTCTCAGAATACCTTGACATTGAAATAGATGTGTGTGTTTTTTTCAAAGCAAAGCAGAGGAAGTGTACTTCTGAAAGTTGCACCCAAGCAAACCATGTGGACAGTACACTCCTCTTCTCTGGGTCCTCTCACAGACTTACAGCTTTCCCATGTCAGCTGAGGTCTTCTCTTGCTGTGAGAAGCCCAGCAAGAGATGAGGTGTCACGCCATCCTCAGCTGCAGAGGATGTTCATTTACATATTTCAGTGACATGTATAAAAAAGCACTATTTTTTTTTTTCAGTATAATGCTAAGGTGGTGTCCACTAACCATTCCTGATGGTGTCCTTTCTCGAGAGGTCCTCCTGGTCCCTGCAAGCCACTGGGCAGTGATTGAGAGAGTGGATCAGCCCTCCAGCACACTTGCTGTAAAGTTCTCAGGCATGCCATGACTTCACATACTTCACTTCTATGAAAATGAGGAAATGCGTAATGCCCATGTGTATTCTCTTTACCAGGGGACAGAGGAAGGTGTTACTCAGAAAGTTCACTATTTTCTTTAAATAGATGTTTTACATACTTACGGAATTCTGAAGATGGAAAGAGGCTTAGTTACTGAGTCTAAAGTGTACTCTATGGGAACAAAGGGCTATAATCACTGCATCTAAGAGAGCCCATGATGCCATCCCTTCTGATAGCATACTTGGATGAGAAGGCTACCCCCCAGAGAGGCTTGAGAAATTGTTGGAAAGCACCTAAATTCTAATCTTCAAGGTCTTAGTTTAGTGCCCCCTCCCTATAATGTGATGAATACGTATATTTTCTTTTTCTTTTTTTTTTACGTATATTTTCTATCTCCACCTTCCAGAAAGATGTGAGAACTATAAATCATTTTATCCAACTCACGAGATATTTAACCACATTTTCTTAGCCCTTAGTACTAAAGGTCTCAGAGTTCTTCCTTAGTTTATACAGGCCAAACTCTAAGTTCTAAGGATACACAGTTACATCTGTACATCTTAACCAGCTGCAGGTATGTGGTATAGTATGAAATGTCTTTTGACAATTTACTGACATTGTTTCCGGAATTGATACCCTGGTATTGGTACTTGTTTGTTTTGGCAAAAGTCAGGTGATAATGTTGCTCCCAAGTTGATTCAAATTCAAGGTGACTCTGCTGAACCAGAGGGTTTCCAAGGCTGTGATCTTTATGGAAGCATTTTGCCAGGCCTTTCTTCCATGAGTGGGTGGGTTCAAGCTGCCAGGCTCTTGGTTGAAACCTTAGTGCTTTAACCACTGAGCCCCCAGCCTTCTCATCCAAGTGTGCTATTCAAAGGGCATGGCAGCATGAACTCTCTCAGAAACAAATTATATAATTTCTATAAAATATAATTATAGTGCAAATTATAGCCCTTAGCTCCCCAGTTCTGTGTACCTTCTGGAGTACGCTTTGGAGTCAGTAAGCTTTTCCATCTTCTGATGGGATATTTCTAGAAGTCACTATATTCCAAGCAATTAAATATGGCATTTCCCTCCCTGTTAATGGAGAATGTTCTGTATGGATATTTGAGCACCTTTTTCTTTCTTTCTTTTCCTCTGGTAATATTTACAACTTCTAACTATTGAAGCATTTTAGAAAGAGTATAGTTACTACAAATGAAGGAGTTTGTCTTTTGCTTTTCAAGGACAGGGGCGAACTGGGGGTGGAGGTGGGGATGGGGTGGGTGGGGAGAAAAGTGCAACAATGAATGAATGGAAATCCAGGGAAAAAAATAAGGTTTTTCAAGGTAACATCTGTTAGTTTATAAATCTTATAACCATGCATTCACTTGCTCACCAGTGTAATTTTTTAGATAATTTAACAGAAAGCAGTAGTATCTTACTTATTTGGAAAATAATCCACAAGGTGGCTAAATAATACTTTCACACAAAGGGTTTTTTTAAATTAAATTTTATTAGTTTTAATGAACATTTACAGAGATTTTGGGTTTTCATTCATTCATTGTTGCACCGCTTTTTCCGCCCTCCTCCCCAGTCCGTTCCTCCCTCCCCCCCATGTCTGTTTTAATTGTCCAATTGCCACAGTGCCCGCCAAAGCCAGTTCTGATCAATCTCCCTTGTCAGTGTGTCCCTTGCCATTCCCTATC
>NW_006399821.1:3663900-3682749 GCF_000299155.1 Elephantulus edwardii | reverse complement strand
TTTTTCTCAGTCTTACCCCCACCCCAATGCCAGTCTCATTCTACAACAGTGGCACCATGTAGCATTTGTCCCTTTGTGACTGAGATACCTCACTCAGCATAATGTCCTTCAGGGTCACCCATTTTGAATAATAGTGCATGAGTTCCTTGTTTTTCAAGCAGTGCATCTTTTTACCACTAAGCATAGTAGAGTTCCTCCAGCAATCGGGTGATGAGACTATCCACGTTTAGCTCCCTGTCCGCCATCTTGTCGGCACTCCAGTACTGCCTTCCCTTCGTAGTGGAGCAAAAGCAAAAAGCGAAACTAAGGCCGGGGCGCCAGGGTGTCCACGGCGCAACGCGCTCCCGGCCCGGCCCGGCCTCCCCGCAGCCCCGGGTCCAGCGTGGCCCAGGCCGTTGGCCCCGAGCTGGGAGCAGGCCGGGCCGGGAGACCGCTTGCACACGCCAGTTCACTTAAATTTTAAGCATTCCCAATCTCATGCACATGTGCAGTGAAAAATAGCCAGTGACCACATGGCATTCAGAATAAACTCAATTTTTATCCCAGGCGCAGTGGTTAAGTGTTTAGCTGCTAACCTTTGTCAGTTTCAGCCTGCTAGCTGCTTGCTCTCACACAAAGGTTTTTAAAAGTCAGTATTTTCAAGATTGCTCTCCTTTTTTAAAATTGCCTTGCATTGAGGTTTATTTATTTATAAAATATAAATGTATTATTACATTCTATCTGTGGAATTCTGGTGGCCTAGTGTTAAGGAGCTGCACTGTTGTCTCAAAGGTGCTCCAAGGGAGAAAGATGGGCAATCTCCTCCCATGTGCTTAAACTGCCTAAAAATTCGCTAGATGTTTGCCTATGAGTTGTTTCTGACTTGACAGTACACAACAACAAACTAGGTCATCTAAATTGTTTTCTTGAGAAATGTTAATAGGTAAATGGTAATGTTGTAATTCCCACCTGTGTCCCTTCTGGTAGATGTAGATGGCCCAGATTTGCTGGAATATCAACTGCATGCTGAGCACAGAAAGAACCTTGCAGCATTACATTCATGGGAGAGGGTCCCAAAATTCATTAGGAAGAACTATACCAAAGAGAGTAAATATGTTAAGATCCTCTTAAACTGCTCGAGTTACTGATAGGTGGAACAATTTTTTTTTTCTTTCCAAAACTTCATCACATAAAAAAATACAAAAGAGTTTCAAACCAACGCCTCCTCACTCTGATGCTGTCATTACATGCAGTAGTCTTCAGAAAAGACTGTCACCATCAATTTTTCATTTTTCAAGGATTTTAATTCTTCCCGCATGTTCATATGGTTTTATAAAGCCCCAGATGCACAGCAAATCCCCTTGGTGTTGTAAGACAAGATTGCTGTTAAAAACTGTTTAGGCTTAGTCAGCCTCTTCTCACCACTGGATTCACAAGGGGCTCTGGGAAATGGTGTTTATACAAAGCTTAAATTGATAGGGCAAGTTTAATGCAATCAGGTCAAAGGTACAACTGCTTAGCCAGTCTCATCAACCACTCAGGTTTCAGCATGGGTTTATAAAGAAAGGTCTGTAATGATAACATCTGGCCGCTTGAGTGTGTACTGCATTTTGCCCATGATGATTGAATGGACTTTAATGGCGGGGAGGAGAAAACCTAAGGGCAATTTCATTCTTGAATTATGGTCTCAGATAGATAAGGCAAAATTGCAGGCTTTGATCCATCTGAGTCCAGCATCAAGCAGTAGTGAGCACACTTGCCTATCCATCCCCTCCTGGGCTCCAACAGATGACCACCCTCCCTGTGTCAGTTCAGGAGTCCAGTGTGACCCAGGTACTCATCCACACTCTGGAATCACGCTTTGTGCTTCTAACTTAGTTCTGGCTTATTGCTCTGTAAAGACTCCAAAGGCACCTGTTCAGCAGAAAATGCACCATCCTTCTTACAGTGGGTGCCGCACAGAACTGATGGCCAGTGGGAGAGCTGAGCACAGCTAGTCTGGAGACAGAAGGTGAATAAAAGGTTAGAGGAGGCTCAATGGTGCCAGGCTGAGCACCTCTTGTCAAAGGAAGAAAGATGAAAAATGAGTTCTCAATCTCCATCATTGTTCCAGTGTGTTTACTTAATCCAGAGGTTACAAGGACACTGCGAACATTGAGGACCCAAAATGTAAATGTGTCATAAATCAACTGCAAACATTATAGGAAACACCTATTACTCAATTCTTCCAGGCAAGGGACCAATTCACATTGTAACCTAGGATCCCAAGGTACTGTCTGTTCCGAAACTACTCAATAAATTGTGTTAAGAATCACACACCATAGCACGAAGAGCTAAGCATAATGTCATTTTGCTTAGCTTTTAAAGTCATCTTGACTTTTTCTTTGGATCACTGTCTGTATAATATGCACTTTAAGTTTGCAAGCACTTCCTTTTCAGATAAACACGTTGATAGACAGGCACTTAATGATCAGTCTCTGATTCCCTGCACTTAACTACATCAGTTCTACAAACATGGAATGATGTTCTTGGTCCTGGTGTCAAGAAGGAGTGATCTGGTGATCTACTTCCATAAGGATCACAGTGAAGGAAACCATCAAAGCAGTTCTCTGAACACAGGGTTAAGCATGAGTTTGAATTGACTTAATGGCAATGGGTTTGGAGTTATTTAGTTGTGGAAGGTTCAAAGTCTTTGGGGGGTGCAAAGGATTAATAAGCTCACCTGTTAACCTTAAGGTTCCAGGTTTCAGTCCACTCAAAGGCACACTAGTAGAAAAGCCTGGACAATGACTTTTGAAAAATGTCTGCTCTGACAATCATGGGGTTGCCTTGAATTAGAATCAGCTCAATGGCACTTGCTTGGTTGGTTATTGATGGTGCAGATGGATGACCTCGTTAATGTGAACAGAGATCAATTTACTGGAATTAGAAATACTCCTACTCATTGACATCAAATCAGATCTAACTCATAGCTGACCCTCTTGGGTTTCTGAGGCTGTAAATCACACAGTAGGAAATTGTACATCTTTCTCCTGAGCAGCAGCTGGTAGATTCTAACTACGAGAGAGCTATGGCCTTTTGGTAAGGAGAGCAGCTCACTATGGGCTACACCACCAGAGCTCACTGAAATGAGATATTAGATTGCCAGAAATAGTCCACATCTCAATTTGATATACAAAATCTAAACATACCAACTAATAGGAAAGCTGTCCTTATTTTAACTGGGTAGGATCTTTTTCAAAAAGAGAAACCTTCTTTGTTGTATTTAAGATGTGATTCTAAGTATATAAATTGTCTTTTTCTGGGACATGTCATTGTGTGAAGCAGGACATAAGTGAAGTTTGTCTCCCTCTGCGTCTCTCTGCACCATCTTCTTCCATTCTCTCTACTTCATTCTCCATTCTCACTCAGGTACCTTTGGAAAATGGGTGTGTCAGAGGCAGTGCGATTGGCACAGGATAGAGCAGGGATTAGGGCTGTTGTACATAGGGTTGCTATGAGTCACAAGCAACTTGATGGCACATAACAACAACAACAGACTATGTATATTATATATATTCTAGACTACAGCAAGAATATATGGACACCAAAAAAAGGCCTTAGAGAGCCCCTTTTCTGGTCTCATAAGAGAGGAGAACTGGAACACCCAAAGCAACAACAAGATTTTCTTCCCTGTAAACATTCCCTCCAGACACTCACTCTCTCCACCCCCATATAACACATATAGTGTATAAAGTGAACCCAAGACTAGTCTATTTTCTTTTGCAATAATAAGCCAAGTTCTATCTCCATTTCTTTTTACATTAATATTTCGTTCATCACATTCAGCTCCTAGATTGGCCCATTTGCCTTTCTTGCACTTGGAATTGAAACTCTTTAAAGTAATTGTGATTATACACTTGGTGCCTTAAAAGCATAAGCTCCTTTGAATACAGTGGACAAAGATAAACTGCCAGCTGCTGATCCCATGAATCATGCTCTGTCCTAGAGTGTTGCAGATGTGGAAAGCCAACTGTATATGCACGCAGAGATATATATTTACACAGCACATGTGTCACAGAGAGGGATCCTGATGAGCACTGCTGGACCAAGACACATTGGGCCTGCAGTACAACTTCACCTTTGGCTTCAAAATGTTTTTACTAGGCTTTACCTTGAGTATCAGGGAGGTAAAGAAACCTTAACTTGTCTGTGAAGCTTCTTTACTGCTATGTAGTCACAGGGATTATCCAAATTAAATATTTTGCTTAAGTATTAAATATTAGCATTTAGCTCTAATTGTTAGGCCAGTCCTACAGCCAACCAAGGAGTGGTTTACATGAGACTCAAGCACTTCAGTGCTGGCAGAATTGCAGATTAAATCATGCACTATCAATCCACCATACACTCAAAAGAATGTGCCTTTCAGCCTGACGTGATGTTCATGCTGCAAGTGCAGAGGCTGTGCTACACACAGTGGACTGAGAGTTCTTAGGAGAAGCGACATTGGTGATCTGCTAAGGAGAAATGCATCCTTTCACCTGGTGGTGGGGATCCCAGTCTTTCTGAATTAATATTGAAGATGTAAAATCCACTCACTCCTCCTCAATTATTCCAGACATTGATTAGAGGAGACACACAGCAGGGTAGGCTTGGATAGTGGGGACCAAGTGGATCCATGGATGACACCAACATCTTTCAGAGGCCAACCCAGACATGATTTAACCAAAGGCTCAGACAAGATTCAAGTACTAAAAGGCAACATCTGGATCTTTAAAATATTGATAATGATTCAAATAGTTGATCTTTCAAAGTTAGAATGGGTAACATGTTTACTTCACTTGATTTTAAAAAAATCAAAGTAAAACTTCATAAGCTCACTTTTTCATATTGTCAGCAACTTTTGCTCTGAATATTGAAGAAACTAGTCTAGATGGTGTATATGAGTATTAAACATTGGGGGAAAATCCTTACTGAGAGCCTGCTGTGTGCCAAATACTTCCATAAGAATAGGGCTGCAAAATACCTGCTCTTAGGAAGCTTAACCTCTAGAGAAAGAACACAAGCCTAAATGGATGTGTCAGCTCCATGCTGGGAAAGAATAGAGGTCAGATGAGGAGTGACCAAGGAAGGCCTCTCTAATGAGAAGGTATGGAACAGATTCATACAGGATATGAAAAACAGACCAAGAAGCTGCTCAGGGGTGGTTCTCCAGACAAAACAAACAGAAAACCCACTACCATCCAGTCAACTCTGACTCATAGTGACCCTCCATGGGGCTTCCTGCACTGTACTCTTCACAAGAGGAACCTACCCCTTCATCCTGAAGAGCACCAACCGGGTGGATTTGAACTACTTGGTTAGCAGTCCAATAAACACACTCCCTACTATGCTAACAGGGCTCTGTATCCCACATATCAAACAACAGCTCAGTGTCGTCGTTTCAGAACCCCCTCACAGCTGACCTGCCAGTGAGTTTTTAGAGGCTGTATATCACGCTGGAGGAGATTCCCATCTTTCTCTTGTGCAGCATCTGGTGGATTCTAAGTGCTTAACTTTGGTTTGGCAATGCAACTCCTACCAATTAGGCATCAGGATTCCAGTTAAAAAGGAGGTTAGAAGCAAAGGCCCTGTGGCAAATGCTTGCTTGCAAGGTGATGGGGCAGCAGAAAAGTAATGCCCCTTGTCCAGAGCGAACAAGAACACGGCAAGGCAAGGAGGCTAGAGAAGCAGCCCGCAAACTTTCCATGTGTCATTTTAGAAGCTGAGGCTCTAGTGTAAGTGAGGGCAGGAGCCTTAGGCCTCTTGTTATAGAAGTGTCAGTGTGACCTGGCTTTGTATAAGTGCTCTTTCCTCTTGTGAACCTCTGGCCACTGTGGAAGGAACTCTGTGGGGGAAATGGGAGACACAAAGAGAAAAGTTCTAGAGGATGTGATCACTGAAATTTCTCCTAAGGAATCTTTGAGGCGTTTCAGATAAATGAGTCCAAATGAGGCAATTTGGGAGGTGTTTTGCTTAGAGGATTTGTAAAAGAAAATGGCAGTTGCCTCTTCCCAGCCTCAGTCCTTCTGTGTCGCTCCATCTGCACACACCTCACTGCCCTCACTCCCACCATTCTCCCCAGAAACACTAACTCTCTGTTGTTGAAATCATTCCCATCAAGTCAGAACCAATTCATAGCTGACCATCCATAAGGTTTTCAGAGGCTGTGAATCACATTGGAGGAGACTGTGCATCTTTCTCTCACAGAGGGGGGGGGGATTATATACATATATAAATATATTATATATATATATATATATAAATATATATTATATATATCTCCAAGCTGGATATATAGGCTTAGGCTTTTCTTTTTCCATTGCTTGGTCTGGGAAACATGCAAGAGTTGCAATCAAGTCCTAAATATTATATTTGAACAGTGATTTCCAGAAACATAAGAATTGCACATAAGTTTTCAAATTCCACAAAGTGGATCAGAGAGGAAAAAATACCTATTTAAAATTAAAAGGTCAGATCTCAAACTATCCAGAGATGGGGGAAGAGTTTATAAAACAAATATCAAACTAACCTACTTCCTCATTCTGATTGTCTGTGAGGATTCTCAAGTCTCTGGAAGGGCCACTACTTTTGAACCCTTGCTCATTTATTCAACAAACTCTTCTTCCTCTCAGAGTAGGCATTCCTCCCAGATGACTGACCCCAGCATCTTGGCAAGAGAAAGCACAGAAGGTTACAAATCAGGAAGCACCAGATTTGTGTTTCCATTAAATAGTTGGGGAAATATTTGGAAAATATTTTTAAGTCATCATTTCTTAAGAGTCCAAACATTGTTTTGGCTCTCATGACAGCATACGTAAGGAAGCATGAATTATCTGAGGCAGCATACATGATCCAGGCAGCATTTGTCCATGGACATTCCAGCTTACTATCCTCACAGGGTTAAGCTGAATCACTAAGTTGTGCGTGCCAGCATGCTGTACCCTCCTCACTTCTCCAAGGCTTTCTCTCTATTCAACTGCATGCTTCATGTTGTTGCTACTTGCCATTGAGACATTGCCCGGCCCTGCACCATCCTTACAGTCATGTGGGTGATTGTTGATACAAATTCTGCAGCATTTGTGTCAATCTATCTCAGTGAGCATTTCCTTCCTTTTCGCTTTACCAAACATGATGTCCTTTACTGTGATTGGTCTTTCCAATGGCCAGCCTGTCCAAAGTAAGCAAGGCAAGCCTCACCATCCTCGCTTCTAAGGAGCATTTGGACTGTCCTTCCTCCAAGCCCACTGCGCTCACGCTTCTGGCAGTCCATCATATATGTAGGATTCTTTGCCAGCACCACAATTCAAAGGCATTGATTCTTCTCCATTTGTCATTGCATTTCACATGCTTGTGAGACGATTGAAAAGATTTTGGCTTGGATCAGGCGCAATGTAGTCCTCAAAGTGATGTATTTGCATTTTAGAAGAGTAAAGAGATCTTTTCCTTCAGATTTGCCCCATACAATACAGAGAGTCTCTGACTTTTTCTAAAGGGTTCTGTGCCAATGTCTCTGTCTTAAGTCAGTTCTAATGTAAGGGGTTTTTAACAATAGAAAAAGACCTCTTTTTTTTTTATTCATTTTAATGAAAGTTTACAGAGACTTAGGGTTTCCATTCATTCATTGTGGCACTTTTCTCCCTGCTCACCCCTTCCCCCAATTCACTCTTCTCCTTGAAAAGTAAAAGAAAAATTCTTTCATTGTTATTTAATCCCTCCCCGCAAGTCTACTCCACTGTGCAGCCTTCATTCTGGAGTCCTGTCATGATAATAATACCCAATCATATATCCCTTTTAAACAGTGCTCTCCCTCAACTATTTCAATGCAGTATGCAACATTTATCCCCTCCTTCTTTGTCTTGCCTCAACCCCAATGTCAGTCACATTTTACAACAGTTGCCCTATGCAGTATTTGTCCTTTAGTGACTGATATTTCATCCGGCATAATGTCCTCCAGGGTCACTCATTTTGTATAATATTTCATGAGTTCCTTGTTTTTCTTTTTTAAAAAATTTTTATTATTTTGTGTGCGTGTACCGTCAAATCAGATTGACTGGTACAGGAGGATATTGCTCCTCCTTCTCTGGCAGAGCATCTGGTGGATTCGAACCGTGTTCCTCTGGGATTGCAGTGCAGCTTCTTGCCACTAGGCCACCAGAGCTCCCCCGAGTTCCTTGTTTTTGAATGCTGCATAGTATTCCATTGTGTGAATATACCACAGCTTCTCTATCCATTTGTTTGTTGATAGGCACTTGGGTTGTTTCTAGCTCTTTGCTATTGCGAACAAAGCTGCAATAAACATGAGTATGCAAGAAAAAGACCTTTTATTGAAAGAAATCATTCTTTTTAATTATCAATATCCTTTATAAACTCCATTTGTCTTTAAGAGTTGGGAACACCCGAGCCTACAGCCAGCCCACTGGATTCATAGCACTCACTGGCTTTTTGCTGCCCAGGCCCCAGCCACACCCCAACACTTGAACCCTGCTTTTCTCAGGAACACAACAAGTACCTGAACAGACACCATGGATTGTGTTGTTTGTTTCAGAGCACCACCAGTGTATTGTGCTCAGGGATGTGTGTGGTCAGGTGCTTTCTCTCTTTGGGTTCCCAGCTCCATTCTGGGTGGACTCAGCCTCCAACAAGCCACTTAACCTGTCTGTTTCCTTGTATGCCAAACGAGATAATAATACTTAAGTACATCACAGGTTGCAGTATATATTAATTAATTAATTAATGTTTGCAAAGTGCTTTGAAGATATGAGGCTGCTTAAGTATTCTGATTTTAGCCTTCACTTAATATTAGAACTTTCCAGGTTCCTTAGCCATCACTCTGATTACAGCTGAATTCAAGTACC
The DNA here is from genome assembly GCF_000299155.1 of Elephantulus edwardii. Classification (NCBI taxonomy): domain Eukaryota; kingdom Metazoa; phylum Chordata; class Mammalia; order Macroscelidea; family Macroscelididae; genus Elephantulus; species Elephantulus edwardii. Next base: position 3,673,894 of record NW_006399821.1, on the reverse strand, counting down.
TGCTGTGCAATCCACTCAAGGAGCTTAGGTGTGCTCCATGAGAGTAAACCTAAACAGAATTATCACTCGAAAAGCACGTCCATAAGGCCTGAGCCCAAACTTTGCTGCAATTGTGGCACTTCTCAGCCATTTTGCAGAAGCGGGATGCTATGGGATGGTATTTGCTGCAAATAGTGTTTGCTGTGATTGCTTTCGTCTCTTATGTGGCACTTCTCAGCCACTGAAAACTGATTGCTAGGCCTGTGACGTTCTCAGGCCTAGATCAGAAGAAACAGAGGCCATCAGTAGGCTCTGCACTAACTTCCTCACATGCTGTGAAACTATCTGTGCTGGAGGGAAGGAATGGCCCTCAGACACTTGTTTTCTAAGCTTTCTCTGGAGAGTCCAGGTGCAGTGTGGAGTTCTCTGATGTGGTTGCGTCTTCACTAGAGATGTATAAGCCATCACTGTACTAGCAGGAAGAGGAGTGTGAAGAATCATTCTGCAATGGCCCAAAAGGATGTGATGTTTTAAAAGCATTTTTCAGTGGACTGTAGCTTATGGATTGCCACTAACATCTTCTCCAATGTTTTGTTGCCCATCACTCATGGAGTCTGAATTCAGGAGGCAGGAAGACAAAAAAATAACCCATCCCTGAATCTTGTTAGAAACTTGGCTTAAGTCTGGTTGATGTTGGAAGTGGACATAAAAGATTGGTTCACAATGTCTTACCTCTGTGTCGAGGATCATGCCACTGACTGGCCCCAGGTGTGATTCCTGCATGTTTGTCTCATGGACATGCAGACCCTTTTCCTCTCCCAGAGGAGCCATAGTGGTCCATGCATACCCTTCCCTCTCTGAGTCTCTGAAATATAAGACACATTTGCAGTATTTTCAAATTTTCAGTAAATGGGAATGATTTTCTTATCATTTTCTGGATTTTTTTTAAATCTTTCTCTTCAATGTTGGCTGCAGTGCACTCTTAACTAAGATTTTTAAATTCTTGTGACTAAAATCCTAGGCTTAACTTTAAGATATAATTTTCAATCACATTAGGACCCTCAGTTTTGTACCAAATTATGATTTAGTTGGCACTTAGATTGGCAGCTTTACCTAGTCTTTCCCATTATTATCCTAGAGATGATTAGCAGGGCTTTCTAGGCCTTATTGCATAAGCAAGGAAGCTTGGGCATGTACATTAAACAGCAGCTGGGTTATTTTCTTCAAGGCCCTCCTTAAGTATTTGCTTTAAGAACTGAGCAAGTCTTTGGGACAGGGGAGCAGTGTGACACACACGCATGGCGTGCATACAAGCACAATTTATTCTGGAAGAGAGTGCACATCTAGGACTTTGAATAGCAACTACAAGAATAGCTAGCTGGGAACCACAGTTTAGAAACACTCCCTTGTGTAGGATAGTATGTATTAGTCTGGTTGAAGAAATACATTGTACTGAAAATGGATGCTACCTTTAGACATTACAAGAGAAATCATTGCTTTTAGAAGTTGCCCAATGTGAAATAGAACATGCAAATATTAATGCTTAGCTATTATGTTAGTGAGCTGAGATGGGCTAGTATTGGCCATTTTCAAGGAAAAAAAAAGATATGATCTATTATGACTGGAATAAAAAAATAATGATGTCACATTGTTTGTTGTTGTTGTTGTTATGTGCCGTCGAGTCGTTTGCGACTCATAGCAACCCTATGTACAACAGCCCTAAACCCTGCTCTATCCTGCGCCAACTGCACTGCCTCTGACACACCCATCCTGATTACCCCAGTCATTGAATCAATCCATCTCATAGAGGGTCTTCCCCTCCTGCGCTGTCCCTCCACCCTCCCAAGCATGATGTCCCTCTCCAAGGACCCGTCCCTCCTGGCAACATGTCCAAAGTATGTCAGACGAAGCCCCAGAATCCTTGCCTCCAAGGAGTAGCTTGGTTTAATCCTCTCCAAGATGAATCTGTTTGTTTTCCTGGCAGTCCATGGTACATTTGGTACTCTTCTCCAGCACCACAGCTTCAATGCTGTGATAGGACACGATCCATATTCATGAAGGAAGACCTATTAATATAACTATTATTCATATATATGCACCAACCAATAAAACCAAAGATGAAGAAAATAAAAATTTTCTACCAATTTTTACAGTCTGAAATGTATTAAATATGCACTCAAGATGCATTAATTGATGACTGGAATACAAAAGTTGCAAACAAAATAAAACTGGTAGTTGAAAAATATAGCCTTGGTGACAAAAATGAAGCTCTAGAACAAATAATGGAATTTTAAACAGGCAATTATTTTTTCATTGCAAATGCCTTTCGAAAGCATAAATGACAAAAGTCCACATATACCTCACCTTACGAACCTGCACAGGACTCGGATTAACTATATGTGTAGAAGGAGTTGGTGGAGGTACTCAGTATCACAAGTCAAAATACGGACAGATGCTGACTATGGAATTACTCATGTACTCAAGCTCAAATAGAAGTTGAAGAAAAATTAAAACAAGTTCTTTAGGAAGAAGGCCAACAAAAAAGAAGATGACCCTAACCAAGACGGAGTGACTCAGTGATTTTAACGATGGGCTCAAGCATGGCAGAGTTTTTAAGGATAGGTCAGAGTTCAGACCTCTTGTTCGCTATGAGTCACAGCTAAATCGACAGCACCTAGCAACAACAGCTTCAGTTTCCTGAATAACAGTTCTTAAAGTGATTCATTGTTCTTAAAGGTCCTTTAAAGTTCACTATGATAACCTGTCAGAGTTAAAAGTGTCTAATACCGTAGCCAGTTTTATTACACCTGGAAGCTTCTATGAGATGTGGGTAAGGCCAGCAAGAAAGGAATATACTGCTGCCTTTGGCCCTTTCCATGGCCTTTATCTTTGGCCAATGTACAAACTTTGATTACCCACCCACCAGCACTTCCACTGCTCTGCCTGACCCTTGGCTCTGCTTGTCTCAGGGACTGTGGCAGGTACCTGGGCAGACACTGTGGATGCTCTTCTTCCTTTGATGCAGTTGACAGAACTATATAGTATGTTATTCAAGGTAGCCCAGGTGGAAAATTAACAAGTAAAACAAAAATCTCAGACACTATGTCTTCTGCTCTGAAATGATGAGTATGCTAAAGTATGCTTATCAAAGAAACAACTGCAGATAATGAGTATTCTCATCTAAATACTAATAAAGAAGCCATGCCATGCAGACCCTAGAGAAGAAAAATAGCAATGTTTGCGAAGCCAGTTTACAATGGGCTGTCCAAATTGAAGAGAATTGTCCCTTGAAGTACTCTTATCTATTCTTTCAGAGCATATTCTCTAGATGATCTACTTGCAAATGTGTGGCCTCACCCTCTTGGGTCTGAGATATCAGGGAAGAGAAGGCCTGCCACATTAGACGCCAGTGCCATGTGAAACCTGCTCGAGACGGAAAGGCCCTTGTGGTTGGCATCACTCAGAAAGCTCACCTTCCACTCTAAGAAGTATGGAGTCTTTACTTATTTTGTTACAAAGATTTTTTTTTTTCAAGATTGGAGGAGATCAATGAAAAAGCACTTCTAGACTATGAAAGGACAGAGAACACAAGTGGATTTGACTGTTTTCATGGGCACATTTTACAGTACTGCAGTGGCTGGGCTCCTGCAGGAAGCCCAAGGCAGGACCTGGTCTCACATTGCAGCCATGGAGAGTGGAAGAGCCAGGGTGATGAAGGCCCTTCATAGACACGCGGCCTGTTTTCACAGTGGAGGGTATCGGTGCCTGGGTTGAAAGCATTCCTGAGTTAATCAAAATTGTAAAGTAATACAGAAAACTGACATTTTAATTGTGACATAAGTTGGCATGGAGCAGTTATCTGTTGGCTCATCTGGCGTGTGTGATCTGCAGGGTAGCTATCATCTAGCCTGAGAGATGCTAAATGCACGAGAGCCACTCCAGCACTGAGACTAATGGCATTGTCTGCAGGCCGCCTCTCCTAGATAAACTCTTGGTGGACCCACACACACATGCCTCCATCCCTCATCCCTCCAGTCTTCACTCACTCAGCTTGAGAAAAAGCCAGAAGAGGACTCTCCACCATACCGGGGTGGAGGGGCTCATCATGTTACTTCCTGCTCACTCAGAATCTGTTGGCATCAGAGACTTCTGTGCAAGGGTTCCTGGCCACACAGCTATGAGTCAGTTGAGGGAAGGAGGCCCACGAGCCTAGGCCCTTGCTGAGACACAGTACACTCCTCTGAAGCATCACATTGCTGAGGGAAGATTTGTCTGGCTAGATGACTCCAAGCTCCACTTTGGGGCCACAAAGAACCTATTTACAGGACCTTTTGGAATAGATGACACAGCAGTTCAGGAGGAGAATTCTCACCCTCTAAGCAAGAGAGCCCACTTTCATTCTGGCCAATGTACTTCTGGCAGCCAGAACCCTCTGTTGGTGGAGTTTTGTGTGCCGCTGTGATGCTGGACAGATGACAGATGAGGGAGCAAGGCCTCGTCATGTCCTTTCCAAAATCAACCCCAGGAAAGCCCTGTCCTCTGCAAGCAATCGTGATGATGGCATGGGCCTGGGCATTGCTTTGTTTCATTGTGCATGGGTCGCCACACATCACGTGCTGTCAATATTTGGATAGAACTATTTCCCCACAGATAAAGGACTCCAGCCCAAAGCACCACTATCTGCAAGCTAGAACACCTACCTGCTCTAGGGTGAGAAGGCCTCCTCTACCATGCCCACATGGTCCTGCACACCTAGATGTTGGATGAAAAGATTGATTCTGTGTTTTCATCATTCATGCCTCACGTAACATTGTGATGATTGACCCCAGGCTATAATGCATCAGGAGTTTTCACCCTGGAAGTTTCTTCTTTCAGATGCACGTCTCCCATTCCCACCAGTTTGTTTTTGAGTTATGTGACAACAGGAAGAACTTATGAATAACAACACATTGAATGAAGATGGAAGAAGAACTGATGTCTTTGAGCTGTGATGTTGAAGAAGAGTGATGAATATCCCACGGACTGCCAAAAGAACATACAGATATGTCTTGGACAAGGTACATCCAGAGTGCCCCTTAGAGGCAAGGATGAGAAAGGTTCATCCCACACCTTTGGGCATATTTCTAGGAGAGGTTATTCCTTGTAGAGAGACATCATGCTAGGAAAGATAGAGGGGCGGCAAAGGAGAAGAAGACCCTCAACCAATTGTATCAACACAGTGACTATAGCCATGGCTCAAATGTGTCAGAGATTGTGAAGATGGCACCAGGTAAGATAGAGTTCAGATCTGCTGTTCATAGGGTCACTATGGGTCATACCCAATGCAGTGCCTAATAGCAACAATAACAATAATGAAGAAGTGAGTACTGTGGTATTCTGTAGTGGACAAGGCATACTGACCAGGGTATCTCCTGTCCCCAGCACCTGTTCCCATCTTTGTTGTGGCAAACATATTTTCATTTTCCCTGTCCCCCAGGAACATGATTGCAAAGATTGCTTCCCCAAAATGTGCCACGTTTAAAAAGGCCTGTGCTAGCTTGGCATTTCCTCAAAAAGCTGAACATATTTTTATATGAAGATGATGCTAAAAGTGAAGAAGGAAGCCCTTGCACCTCCTAAAACTGAAACCAAAGCAAAGGCGTTAAAGGCCAAGAAGGCAGTCCTGAAGGGCATCCACAACCACAGAAAAAAAGAAAATCTGCACATTATCCACCTTCCAATAGCCCAGGACACTGAGACTCTGAAGGTAGCCCAAATACCCCAAGAAGAGCACCCCCAGGAGAAACAAGCTTGACCATTATGCCGTCATCGAGTTTCCCCTGATCACTGAATCAGCCATGAAGAAGACAGAAGGTAACAACATATTTGTATTCAGTGTGGTTGTCAAGGCCAATAAGAACCAAATCAAACAAGCTATAGAGAATCTCTAAGACAGTAATGAAGCCAAGGTCAACACCTTGATTAGGCCTGACAGAGAGAAGAAGGCCTATGATCTACTTGCTCTTGACTATGATGCTTTGGATGTTGTCAACAAAATTGGAGTCATCTAAATTGAGTCCAACTGGCTAATTGTATATACAAGTTTTTCTCACCAAAAATAAAGCTAAACATAGAAATTCCATATGACTCAGCTATTCCACTACTAGAAATATACTCCAAGGAAAATAGAACTGAGACACAAATGGAGATTTGTACACAAATGTTCATAGCAGCATTATTCACCATCACAAGAACATGGAAACAACCCAAATGTTCAACCACAAACAAATGGATTGAGAAATTATAGTGCATTCACACAATGGAGTACTATACAACACTCAGGAGCAACAATTTCAAAAAGTACTTTATAATTTGAGAGAGACAGGAAAACATTACTCTGAGTGAACTAACTCAGTCTCATAGGGACAAATACTGCATAAGACCATTATTGTAAAAATAGAAGGCTAACTCGTAAAACATATATAAGAGGGGAAGAGGTGGGAGTAGAGAAATGAGGATGATTTGGGGCAAATTCACATGGTTGCACAGTATAAGGGTGGAGGGAGAAGGTAAAGGAAATGAGAAAGATCTGGTGGGGACCTGAAAAGACAGGGTAATGATGGTCATAGTCTAATGATGATTCATTTTATAAAACATCATGAATGGGAATTCACACAATGTGAATGAAGAACAGTGTGAAACACAATGTGTATAAACTTTGTAAGCAAACCAGTATAAAAAAAGGCCTGAGCACCTTTCTAGTGCCTATAAGTTTATCCTTTTTATTAGTACCAGTTTAAAAACTAAGCTGTGCCTGATCCAAGCCATGGCATTGTCAGTTACTTCCTATGCATCTGACAGTTGGACAGTGAGTAAGGATGACAGAAGAAGAGTCAGTGCCTTTCAATTGTGGTGTTAGAGAAGAATACTGAATATCTCTGGACTGCTAAAAGAACAACCAAATCTGGCTTGGAAGAAGGGCAACCAGGGTGCTCCTTAGAGACAAGGATGGGGAAACTTCATCTGACATATTTTCTGCATGTTGTCAGGAGTAGGCACTCCTTAGAAAAAGACATCAGGGTAGCTCTAGTGGCCTAGTGGCAAGAAGCTGCAACTATAATCCCAGAGGTGCACAGTTCGAATCCACCAGATGCTCTGCCAGGGAAGGAGGAGCAATCTCCTCCTGTACTAATCAGATCTGATTTGATAGTACACGCACTCAAAAATAATAAAAAAAAAGAAAAGAAAAAGAAAAAGACATCGTGCTGTGAAGGGTGGAGAGTCAGAAAAAAGAGAGCAAGACCCTCAAAGAGACAGATTGACATATTGACTGTAATAGTAGTCTCGGCGTATCAGAGATGGTAAGGATAGTGCCATATTCTGATTTATTGTTCCCAGTGTCACTCTAACTCATATTCAACTTGATGGCACCTAAGAACAAAAACATAATACAGGTGACAGCATCACTGTGGGCATCAGGAGCCAAACTTCAAGCCTATATTTTCCAGGCTTCTAATCAGCCCTTCCTTACGGCATACAGTGAGTCACCATTTACAAAGCTCTTTGCACCTGTTGCCTGAATTGAGCATCAATCTGTGATGTGTTGGTGGTCGGTCTGGTTGAAGACGAGAGGAAGAAGAAAAGAGAAGGCCAAAACATTTTTCTCAAAATGAATAAATTGCTTCCTCATGACCAACAAAGAAAAAAGAAAGAAAGAAAGAAAAGAATAAATCTGGGTCTAATTTAGCAGTGCAAGTTGTAACTGACTGGAGAAGCAGTAACGCCTTTGGAGAGCCACACAGCTGGGCAGTCCCTGTGCATGTGCTCCAGATATGTCAGGGCTGGCGGTCAAGAATGCTTGTACACAGATACGGAGATGGTTTTTCCGACACTTCAGGAGGTTTTTTCCTTCTCAGAAAGTGATTAATAACCTTATCTTAAAAAGAGGGTCATTTTCTTTTCCTTAGATCATTATGGAAGCAGATGTCCTAGTCTGAGAACAATCCTGCTACTGAGTATCTCAGTACCTCTGTTGTCACTGATCTGCCTCTGTGCACCACAGTCCTAAGTGTATTCACCAGTGACCTGCCTCTGTGCACCTCAGTCCTGAGCCTGCACCTCAATCATGAATATGTATGCCAGTGATCTACCTCTGCACCTCAGTCCTGAGTATATATATCAGTGGCCTGCCTCTGCACTTCAATCATGAGTATGTACAGCAGAGATCTGCCTCTATGCTCCTCAGCCCTGAGTATGTATGCCAGTGATCCCTGCACATCCGTCCTGGGTACATACACTTGAGATCTGCCTCTGCACCTCAGTCCTGAGTATATATACCAGTGTCTTGCCTCTGCACTTTAGTCCTGGATATGTACACTGGTGAATTGCCTCTGCACCTCAGTCCTGAGTGTATATACCCATGATCTGCTTCTGTGAACTTCAATCCTGAGTACATACACCAGTGATCTGTCTCTCAGTTCTGAGCATGTACACCAGTGACCTGCCTCTGCAACTCAGTCCTGGGTCTATATACCATTTACCTGCCTCTGTTTCTCAGTCCTGGGTATATACACCAGTGATCGGCCTCTGCACCTCAGTCCTGAGTATGTATACCACTGATTTTACACGGTATCTGGTCAGTGGCTGACCAAGAAAGAGCCATTTTTGTAAGGATACTTTTCTCAAGCTGCTACTATACCCCATCTTTTGCAGACATCTGTCTTGCTACATGTTTCTGATCAATGCATCACTATTTCACAGAAAACCATAATACCAAGACCTGAGAGTCTCAGCTGGGCAGTGCAAAAGACAGTCAGCTAAAGATGTGAAGTATGCACTCCTAGTTTGTCTCTGTAAGATTTTGGTGTAGTTGCCATTAGAGTAGGCGAGAAGCTCAGGTATGGAGGACTTACTGGATGGCATCTTAATTGTTCCTCTACCACCATCCATGAGGCTAGGAGTATGGTTCCCCTGATATCTAAGAAAGGGCTCAGAAGTCATCTTGGAACACCAGAACTCACTAGTTCCCTTGTCACACCCACTGAAGACCCACAGCTTTCCAAGACCAGACACAGTGAATGGAGAGAAGGAGGGTGTCAGGTATCCTATGTCTTGATCACAGGCACTTTCACCTAGAGAACATTTGGATACAGCATAGCTGGGATTTGAATGGTACAAGAGCCCAGAACAGAGGCTCACAGAGCATCTCAGAAGGTGCTGCTAGGAAAATGGCTTTGCCCCTTTTCCCCTTTACCAGAAGGAGCTGGAGTGTGTCATTGAAAAGCATACTCACTCATTGTCATCAAGTCAGAACTAACTCAAAACTGACCTTCCAGGGGGTTTTCAGAGGCTGTGAATCACATGGGAGGAGATTGCCCATCTTTCTCCTACGTAGTAGCTAGTGGGTTCAAACATCATGCTTTTGTGTTAGCAGTGCACCTTCTTAGTAGACACCAGGGCTTCCCAGGAAAGCACACAGATGGTCAGACGGCTTGAGATTGCAGTGAAATTTGAATGTTCCCTCAGAGCAGTTGACCGTCTGAATTTGTGGCTGAGTTTTCCTAACGTATTTTCCTCCTAGCTGAAGACAGTGAGAACAAGCCCCAGGAGTGATCATGAGCCTGGCCTGCAGGCCACAGCTGGCTCTGCGTGGGTCCCCTCCCCAGGGCAGGACAAGGAATATCTGCAGGGGCCAGCTTCATTGCTGGTGGATGCAGGGTGGCTGTGATTCTGCAGGTACTTTGTTCACGAGAGAGGGTGTACCTGTCCAGTGTCCAGTGTCACTGCCTTCTGTCATGGACCTCAGAACATCCTCTGTCTCTCAGTGAGGTGACTCCATGTGTTGGCACTGGGATTGTCCCACTTCCCAGAAAGGGCACCAGTGATAAGTTTTCTGTTTTACTCATTTGTTCATCTCTCTTCAGTCTAATAAGATGTGCTCAGTTCTTGAAAGCTTTTAATCACTTCTCCACAAGAGTTAAGAGTTTCTTTCTTTTCTTTTTTCTTTTCTTTTCTTTTCTTTTCTTTTCTTTTCTTT
>NW_006399821.1:3611327-3663578 GCF_000299155.1 Elephantulus edwardii | reverse complement strand
TATGGCACCTGGTAATTAGAATGAAATAAGAATGAGCAGATGAGTCCATGGAGCATTTCCGGTTCTGCCTCATTACTAATGGGTTTGGTATGGTTCATATTGTTCCTGAACATGGGCCAGTGCAATGAGCCATTTAATGAGACACCCTCCAAGGGTATGAAAGCACCTACAGGAGCTTCTTCAAGTTTCCAGAGAAATAAATTAAGGTGTAATTGCTGGTTGATATTTCCCTTGGTGTGAATGTAGACTCAGAGAGCTGTCGAGAACTATTAAAGCCATGCGCAGCAGTTAATCCACCTTGTTTCTGCTAGCTTCATCACTGCTTTCACAATTAAAAGGTTTTTTGTGCTATAAGTGTAGTCATTAAAGCTATGAACACTAAGCTCAAAAAAATAAAGCAAAATTTCTAGACACGAAGCTGTAAAGCTGAGACACATTACAATTCTGTGCCACTCTGCCATTCTTTTCAGAGTCACTGAGTCCACAGAAATGGTTACTTACCCAGTCACTTAAATCATTATTTATGACCTTTTTCAGAAAGAATGGCACAGAGCCAGCAGCAAGGAGAAACATGGAAAGCCCCACAGTGCTCTTTTCAGGACTGTCAGGAAGATGAACTATAAAGGTCTGCGTAGTCAGGAACAGGTTCCACCTGGAGGAATAAGGCTCGTGAGAACCATTTCCTCAAGGGCAGGAAGGTGCATGGTATCGAAGAGATCCTGACTGAAGCACAGTCAAGATGTCTGTATTGGACAAGGGTACAATAAACTTGTTCAAAAGTAAAAGATGGTTTGGAAGAAATAACTTGAGACAGCTGCTCTTGTGTTTGAGAGTCACTTGAACTGAGAGAAAATGTGTCCTTTGGCCTACCCATAAAGAAGATTTAGTCACTCGGGTAAAAACATTGGACTGCTTGAATTTGTCCCTTGTTTAATATGCTTTTATTTAACAGGGGTCCATCATTAAGAAGGTCTTTAATTCCTCAAAGAATCGTAGTTGAATGGTTTGTTCTTAGAAAAAAATAACAAATATTATCAAATATATTCTGTAAGAGGTTGAATGCATAACATTACCCACATTTTTAATGCTGTTGGTTTAAGTTTAATGTGTTAAATTCAGAAGTCAAGAAATTATCAGATATTTCTACCTCCTAAATTTTAGCTACCTACACAAAACACCTCATTGCTCTCCAGTGTGATTCAACTCATAGCTGACCCTCCAGTGGATTTTCAGGTAATAATTGTAAAACAGGAGAAAATTGCCCATCTTTTGTTGGATACCTGCCTTTGAGTTGGTATCACCGCAGGATATCTAATGAGTAGAGTTGTCCTGTCTGTTAAGAAGCATTAATGATGTAACTTAAAGCATGTTTTGAGGTGAGTCATATAACAAGACCATATAAAACCTCAAACTAGTCATTGGCTCGTTTCTTTCCTAGTGCTCCCATCACAGTAAACAATCATAGTATCACTCAAAAGTACAGCAATGGGCTGGAAGGCAGTCCTGCACCATGGCCTGCCCGCACACGAGCCTGCAACAGGCACGGCCCAAAGCCAAGCCTGTGAGCAATACCATGAAGCCAGTGTTATAAGTTAGCACTCATAGAAAATTAGCATGATAATTACAAATGCATGTTTTTAAAAGTTGCTTTAAAAATAAGCTTCTGTTGTTCTGATTCTGGAAATTATATCTTAAAATGTTGGGCAAAAAGAACCAAGTAGAGGCTCTAAGGAGAAAATAGGTTTGTTTTGTTTGTTTGCTGTTGCATTACAAGATACCTGTAATGGCCAGGAGAAAAGTTAAAGGATGCATCAATCGATTAATGGCTACTACAATGCTTTTACATTTAGAATGATAAACTACAGGAATTTTATAGACTGAAGAGATTGAGATTGTTCACAGCTTCAGTTTGCTTGCCTCCACAGTCAACACTCTCAGCACCAGAAGCCAGGAAATTAGAAGACGTATTGCCATGGGGAAGTCTGCTGTTAAGGACCTCTCCAAAGTACTGAAGAGCAATAGTGTCTCTTTGGAGACTAAGGTGCGCCTGATACAAGCCATGGTCTTTGCTATCACTTGTTATGCATCGAAGAGTTGGACAATGACTAGGGAGGATAGAAGAAGAATTGGTGCCTTTGATCTGTGGTGCTGGAGAAGAGTATTGAGGGTACCATGGACTGCTAGGAAAACAAACAGATTCATCCTGGAAAGGGTCAAACCGGGCTGCTCCTTGGAGGCAAGGATTCTAAGGCTCCATCTGACATACTTTGGACATGTTGCAAGGAGGGTCAGGTCCTTGGAGAGGGACATCATGCTTGGTAGGGTGGAGGGACAGCACAGAAGGGGAAGGCCCCCTATGAGGTGGATTGATTCAGTGGTTGGGGTAATTGGGATGGGAGTGTTGGAGACAGTGAGATTGGCACAGGACAGATCAGAGTTTAGGGCTGTTGTACATAGGGTCGCTATGAGTCACAAGTGACTCCACGGCACATAACAACAAAAACAACATTTTATTTTAACTGTTGATACGTACAGTGTTTCATTATTTGGGAGTAACTCAGTCAGAAGGAGGGAGCTCTCTATGGATTTAGTGGTAAGGAGTTGTGCTGCCAGCCCAAAGGCACATGGTTGGTGTTCACCAGTTGCCCCACAGAAGAAGGAGGGGCAATCTCTTCCCATTTCGTTTACAGCCTTTAAAAACTCCTTGGGTGGTCAGCTATGAATTGGAGCCCCACAGGACAGTTCTGTTCTCTCACACAGGCTCGCTGTGAATTGGAATTGCCTTGACAGCAACAGGTTTGATTTGGTTTTGATAATTCTCTAGACTGTGATTTAAATATTACAAAATTCTCAAATCTGTTTGCATGCAAAACAACTTTGCATTGTTGGCGAAGAGGCAAGAGACTTGCTTGCCTTATGCAGAGGAAAGCTTAATTGTGTGTTTTAACATATATTCAGAAGGCATCCTAACTAGAATAGCAAGAAACGAGGATATCACAGAACTGATGCTGGTTCTATGTTTCCATTAGAACAACATTATGTAAATGTAACAACGGATTACTGTTTGTGACATCAAACCTTATCTTTCAATCCAGCCCATTACCCCAGTGCTGAAATCAAAATACTGAGAATCTTGTCAATAGCTGAGAAGCATTAAGTAAGAATGCAAGTCAAGAGTTGGAGATTAAGGTTCTCTTCAGGTGGAGATAGATGCTAACATGTGCACGTGTGTTAGACACACAGAAGTTCACTTCTAGCATTCTCATAGTCATCACCACTGCTTCCAGGGTCAATGCTAGAGAATAACATGTGTGTGTCAAGTGCAATGGCCCTGAGAGAAACATGCAAAGCCCATGCTGCAGACCCTCATCTGTCCTCCCTAAGTAGGGGAGGAGCTTTCCACTGCAATGTGTTTTGAGCACTCACTGTATGCGGAGGAGCTCGGTGGTGTAATCTGTGGTATGTTGTGGTGCTAACCAAAAGATCAGGTGACTCTGAAGGAGAAAGATGATCTATCTGCCGCCTCTGAAAGCCAACGAGAGTTCGCTTTTACTTGAAATCAACTTGGTGGCAGTGGGGACAGTATAGAAAACACTAGGATCTGAGTAGGGTGGATTGTGAATGAGTAGAGTCACTGGGAAGACAGAAGTCCAGGCAGTAGAGGGGCTGTATCTGTGGGAGAGATGTGGTGAGGGAACTTATAGGAAAGGAGGTAGCTCAGTATTGGGCTACTTGGTGAGCACATGATGTGAAGCTGACCTGAGAGGTGGCAATGGTATCACAGGTGTGGGTGAGAAAGACCAGTACTAGAGGAAGGAATATCTTGTCCTTTATCGCTGGCCTGATAAGGTTTTAATGATTCTTCAAAACCTACTCAGATGTCCTTCTCTGGAAAGTGCTGTCTGTCTGAGCAAGCCAAGTGGTGCTGCTCCTTCCTTCCATCTTTCTTCCCACTGCACCTAGTTGTTCCTTCCATTGCTGTTCACACCAATGGGTGCCACTGACTGACTGTCTGTCTCCCAGGTGGCTGTGTGCAACAAGGAGTGATCAAATTTCATTCTGTGGCCAGACTGTCAGTCACAGGGATGGTTCCAGTCCTTGAGCCTGATGGGGACATTCAGCTTTTGTTTTTTAAGTAAGACAACATGTTTGTTGAATATGCCCAAGGCAGTTGAACTGCCTGAGTTCCTGCCCCAGCACAAGAGATGTGCACTCTCCCCAAATAGCCAAGGTCTACCTGGCTCCAGTTCTGCTGCCCTCTTGAGCTCTCTGGCCCTGCTCTGGTTTCTTGCATTTCCCACAAATCCAGAGCAATGAAATATCCTGTCATTTTACATTCCATTGACTAAAGAGATTGACAAATCACAGATTCGACAGGCCTGTTCTAAAGAGTCCCTGTCAATTCCTTCATGTGGAGTCCTTGTCTTCTGCAGGAGCGATCACCTCTCCCCTCAGCATGTGCTCGCCACCTTGCCTTTCTGCAAAGCAGTTCAGCCTGCTTCTCGTACTCACCCAAGTAGGGTGGAAGCTGGACTGCCCATCCCCCAGGGAGCCCTGGGGCGCTTTGTTAGAGAGAGCTGGACTGGCTGAGACAACAGGTTCTCTCTGGCCCTGTTGTCCAATCAACTCCCCACCCTACTCCAGCCCTACCCTGCAGCCTTGAACTGGGTGTGCCCAGCACCACTGGAGTTTGGTAGGCATTCAATTAAGGTATCTTAGTTGAATTGCTAAGTATACAGGAGTAAAGGAAGAAGCATGTTCCCAGTTCCTAGTTATTCAGCTTGTCCTGAATTAAGGCTAGGGCTGAAAAGAAATAGAAAATAAGGCTGGAAAAGTAGGCTGGAGTTAAACCATCTAGTACCTTGGAAGTCAGGTTGAGAGTCTAGATTTTTTTTTCTTCTGACCGGTGATGAAGGCTTATGACTGGGTGATGATCTAGAGAAAGCATGCTGGTCGTAGAAGAGTGAGTAGCTCAGGGCCAGCCCACAGAGCAGAGCGGGTCTATAATGAGGGGTTGCCAGTCAAACAGACAGCTGAGACCACAAGGTGAAGAAAAAAGGAAGGAAGACAAGAAGCACAGCATGGTTTGGAGATGGCCATATGAATAAACAGAGAATGAGCTCAAGTTGGCCAGGTGGACCTAGGTATTGGGACTTATAGTAAAGGCACAGTGGGGAATGGACTAGGAGAGCTTAGCTAAGAGAAGAAAGAGCATGCTGGCCTTTGCCCCACTGTTTCTTTGCCTGTTCAGCACATACTCACTAAAGGCTGATGCCAGTTAGGGGCACAAAGCAGGCTCTGCCCTTTGTGATTTACACCACAGGGATGCAGTAAAATAATGGACAAGGTCACAGGTTGTGAGACAGGCTGAGACAGATAGAGAGGGGCCTCAGAGGAAGGAAGCAGGCTGTGTCTGGAAACATCCCAGGGAAAGGCCCCTGCATAGTGTCTTAGAGGTATCTGTGAGCAGTGAAATAGAACTATGAGGAAGCAATAACTAGCAGGCCCAGGACCAGAGAAAGGTGACCACCAGGCACGCAGGTGGACCATCCTGTGCACAGAAGAGTTAAGATCATGGGTGTGACCACTTCCCAGAGAGAGCATGAAGGACACAGGAAGATGTGTGCCAACAGAACCCTGGAGAGTGGGAGGAGAGAGGTAAGAGGTGGAAGACAAGACAGTTGTGTGGGCACAGGAGGCCATGTGAGCAGGAAGAAGTTTTACAGGGGAGAGAAGGGCTGCTGAGGCCAAAAACTGGATAAACCACAGAGCAGCGGGTGCTGCCAGCATGGGCAGAGGACGCACTGTGAGAAAGCACGTGGGGCCTGAGAGCCCACAGAGAGAGCAGCTGACATTCTCTGAGGCCAAGATGGCCTTCTGCAGATGATTTCTAGCACTCCTTGTTCAAGAAGCCAAATGGCACAGAACAGAGCCAGATCTGGCCTCTAGTCTCTGCTGTATCTTAGAGAGGTGGGAAGAGCAGTTCTGGAGCTTCTTTCACCCGCCTGCTCACCAGTGTGGGCTTTCAGGCGCTTCCTCACTGAGCCCATTTCCTCATTTGCAGAACAGTGACACTGTCTAGCCCCTCAGCTGGAGGCATCAGTGAGTGCTCAGAGCTATAGCTCTGAGGCTCATGGGAGGAAGAACACACTTAGCTATGGAATATTGGAAAATTCCAAACGTTAGATGGCCTAGGGCAGCTAAGGGGTCTGCAGAGATATGCACCAAGGCTGAGAACTCTGCACCACCCTCTTATGGTCGCCTTCCCTGCAGGGATGCTGCTGGAAGAACACACCCCATAGGGCACACTGAGTCTCAGATCCTATCCAGCTCATAGGTGATCTTTAGACAGACTTTCAAAATTCTTATTCACCAGGAACCTGGGAAGGGGGAAGTCATGCAGGCTGTGAGGAGACAGCTGCTGAAGACCCATTGAAGAAGCTTTGGGCATCCTGAGGCTCAGTGATGCTACCTGTGCACCTGATGGAGCCCAGAAAAAGTAGTGAGGTTGGGGGCATGTCTGAGGGAGTCAAAGTGCCCAAGCAAGGGGCTGCACATGTGGCTGAGGGGCTCCAGGCCCCAGGCTCCTGGAACCGGCAGAGAATGACAGTCTGGCATTTTGTTCTACTTCAGCTCTCATGTTCCTCAGGGGCGATTGCTCTGCAAGGTGGGATGTGCTCCTGTTCTTGAAGTTGGGGGCTTAATAGGTTCCTTGGACTAAATGTTAGGGCTTCCCTGAAATGATGCCCAGGAAACTGACCCATATCATCCAGGGCCCAGGTCTGCTGGGTCTTGCTGGTGGGAGAGTGAAGAGGGGTGTCCTCTTGGAAGGAGTCGTGGAGGAGAGATGTCCAGAACACACATGGCAAAGGAGTGAGCCTTTCAGTTCCATTCAGAGTGCTTCCCTCTGATCTCTTTCAGTACCTTTGACTTTTGAAGGTTCCACTTGCTCGGGGAAGAGGCAAGCAGAAAACACTGGGAGTCAGCTTAGTGCCAGGAGTGAGGGGATCTGAGGTGTGGGTTGGATGGGGGATCTAGCTGGGGTGTGGA
The DNA here is from genome assembly GCF_000299155.1 of Elephantulus edwardii. Lineage (NCBI taxonomy): Eukaryota > Metazoa > Chordata > Mammalia > Macroscelidea > Macroscelididae > Elephantulus > Elephantulus edwardii. The sequence goes on along the minus strand of NW_006399821.1, from coordinate 3,656,528 downwards.
TAATCTGAACATATTTCATTGAGGAGGGCCAGTTTTTCTCAAATGCCAGTCACAAGCGCAGAAACTGGCTGGATCCCAGGGCCATCGAGCTGTTTAGAATGCTGTTCCTGATTGCGGCTCACCTTGGAGGTTCCAGTCCATTAGGCTGTGCTCCCAGCCAGCTACACCTTTCACAGACCACAACAGCTGCTGAAAATCAGCCATTTCTCTAGAGTAGGGTAGAGAAAAGCAGCCAGATAAAGCAGGAGGAGCCCTGGTACATCCTGCCCATTACCCACCCCAGGCCAGCCCTTCATATAACTGCTGGTCCACCTGGTGAGGCCTGTGGTGGCTCCAAAGCCCCAAGAGCACCTAGATGCAGTGGTTTCAAAACAGGGAAGAAAACAAAATAACAGGAAAACTCATGGTTTGGGAGGGGCAGCAGTATGAAGTGGTGTGTGCAGGGAGCAAGCACCCACCGGGCTGTCCTCGGAAGCTTTGGGAACTGAGGGGCCCAAGTCCTTTCCTGGGCACTCACTACCTTCCTGCCCAGCTTGGGTGTAAAAGCCATTCTCTGTCCAGCCATTCTGCCTAGAGGGGACCCCACAGCTGGCCAGCAGGCTTTTCAAAGGGACGTGACAGTAGATAACAAAGCTAAGGACACCATGTCTTATTTATTTATAAGAACAAATAGCACACTCTGTTCATGACTCAAGCTTATAGCCACCAGGGAACCCAGCCTCCAAGACAAGGGCCAGAGGACCATCACCATAAGAGAGGGGAGCATTCTGAAAGCACAAAAGGAGAAATTCCATCTCTGCCCCACAAAAGTGAGAAGAAGGTCAGGCAAACCAGAGTAGCAGCTATGGTTCTGAACATTTTAAGGTAGTATAGAGCCTGGCATTGTTCTGGGGAGAGAGGTGTCGAGTTAAGAAAGGACATGAAAAGGGAGCAAGGCTGGGGGACCTGAAGGGACAAACACCCCCTCTGAGCTGGTAACTGATGAGAAAGGCTGAGTGAGCTCAGGAGCTTCTGCGTGGCTCCTGAGAGCTCCACACCTGTGGGGAAGAAGGAGTGGTGTGTGTTGGAACATTTTTGTCCTATTCCCACTAGTGATGGGTCATAGAGGCGGTGAGAGCCCACAGAACACAGTACAGTGCTGGCCAGTGATGCCAGATCTGAGTTCAAGAGAAAGGAACAAAGCAAAAGGGGTAGTCTTCCCAGAGAGGGGAACTGTGCCATGGGCGAATGTTGTGTGCTCCTCACAGTCTGCAGAAGGCCGGCCATCTGTGTGAGGCCACCCATGGCCACTTCTATCTCCCCTGTCTTTGGCTGTGGGCCCCACCCTTGCCAGGATCCAACCAGGAGAAGGTGGTGGCGAAGCCTGAGTCACCTGATAGTGATCGAGTAGCCCTTCAGGTTCTGCTGCAGCCTGAGGCTCGGGCAGGCCTTGCCGGCTGGGCCTGACCATATGGCAGGTGTTTCCTTTCTCTGACAGGAAGGAGATAAATCTCTGCTCCTGAGAGAGCGAGTCCGCACCATGACCCAGGCAGGGCCTCCCCCGGAGATGCCTTCTGCATGCCATCAGTCAGCACACCTTTCCTTCTCCCGGGACCTTTGCTAACATGGAGGCAGTGGCATGAGTCGTCCAGACACACGTGAACGCATTGGCCCTGGTGCCTCCTCTGGGGTCTTAGGAATGGAAAGGTTTGCTCAGCTACCTGGGACAGGGTCAGCCCTGGGGGAGTGTGGTACCCCCTCAAAAGGACCATTTCACTGCTAATCTCCAGACTTCCCTCAGATGCCCCAGGGAGAACCTCCAAAGCATGTGATCCCTATTCAGCAACTTGGTGTTCAGGCAGCAATGACTGGTGTGTGAGGTGAGCAGCAAGGAGTATTTGAAGGGGAGAGGGTTAGCAAGTGAGAGCCCTGGGGAGGATTGAGCGTGAGGCAGTCAGCGTGTGTGGACAGCCTCTTAGCATACTCTTCTTACCACATGGTCTGAAGGAGGCACACTGTAAACTTGGAATTTCCCTCTGAGTCTCTCTGACTCCAAATACCAGGTGCTTCTACATGGTCACAGTTCAGATATATGAAGAGGAGGTGTGAGAATATTCCAGACTGCAGTGGAGCATGAAAGTGCAGGATGTGCAGCCTCCTTGAATAAAAGGCCGTATTGAGTAACAAGGCTGGAGAACTCAGTCAGGGCTTAAGTACTGGCAATGTCAGTGTCCACTTTTATTTGAGTTTTAGTTGTTCTCTAAGCCACAGTCAAGGGAGCTGTGGTGGCTTAGTCCATAAGGAGATGCCCTACTAATCTAAAAACCAAGCCTCTCTAGCAGTTAAAATACAAGAAAGATGAGCAGCTTCCTCTCATGCAATTTACAGCCTCACAAATCAAATGAGCTAAGAATTGGTTCGGACTCAAAGGCAATGAGTGAGTGAGTAAGTAAGGTTCCAATGAAGCTATTAAAACCCTGCTCTGACAACAGGAACCATGATAGGCATGTATGGTCTATATACACGTATCTGTGGAGCTCTGGTGGCCTAGTGGTAGAAAGCTGTGCTGCAATCCCACAGGCACACAGTTCTAATCAATCTGCTGCTCCACACAGGGAAGGATGGGCAATCTCCACCCGTGCAATTTACTACCTCTGAAAACCTGCTGGAGGGTCAGCTATGGGTCAGCTCTGACTCAACAGTACACAACAACAATAGCATACATCATATCTCTGTTCTCTGTTGTGAATAGGCATAGATGAGTAGGTCTACAAGTGACAAGTCTCAGTTCCCATGGCCTTCAGGTTACCCACATAGCAAGGGGTGGAAATGAGTACCAGCTTAGCCTCAACCCCAAAAACTCATGCTAAACTAGGGACTCCACACTCAGCATGGAAGGAGAATGCCCCCTACCCTAACCCCACTGCACTGCCCACAGCCCCAGATGGGATCCCTATGTCTGTGCAGCTTTCAGCCCCCTCTACCTACATGGACTCTTCCCTTTCTCTTCACCTTCCTATTTCCTCATGCTGCACTCCTAGCTCAAGGGTCTTCTGCTCTGGGAATCATCTCCTGTGTCCCGTGGTGCCCTGGACTGTGTACCCCTCCTCTGCCTCACTCTGAAGGTAACATAATCCTAGTGAGAAGGGATTAGATGTCACACCATCATTTCTGCAATGCTCTTGTGGTGCACACTGCACTTCTCAGGCTTACTGTGCCCCTCAGCTTCTTTCAGTCCTTCCTCTTTTGGACAGCTTCCTCCTGCCTCCCTTGTGCAATTGACTCCTGTCCCATTCACAGTATTGCCGTTCAGTCACTGTCCACCACCTAAGCCTTGAGCTTCTTGAAGCAAGTACGTGCTGCTGTTGACGACACGAATGAGTGTTGTTGGAATTAAATTAGAAAAGTTGGAAGATTTTTTTTTTCTTGGAAGGTTCTTTTAAAGTAAAATAGTAACGTGTTACACAGCTGTCATTCTTAGTGAATGTCACTGTCATTACTACCATTATTCTGAATGTGATGGCACGTGCTGTCTTCTGAACTCTCATGATTGAAGCTCAAAAGGAAGTAAGTTTGCTGTTCTTCAGACTGACTGTGCACACTCCTAAAGGCATGAGGTGCTGTGAACTTGGCCAATATGGGTTCCTCCACCATCCAGACCTGGAAGCTGGAAAGGCCCAGCCTCTGAGGGGCTGTCACACTTGTTGGCACAAACCTTTATCCTTTATCCTGTAAATTGTAGTCTTTTCATAGTGTAAGTTGCTCTGAGGAAGTCAGACACCAACCAAAGGTCCTCTGGAAGTTCCCCACACCTGCAGAGTTAGGTTAAGTAATTCCTAGTATTTCTTTTTTGTCCTTGAAAGCAATAATTCCAAGAAGACTTGGACCCAAAGCCAAACTCTGCAGAGGAGATTCACTGGGAGTGTCAGAGGCATGTACAAAAGAACCTTCTGTGGCAAATGGCCCATTGGTCTATGCTGTGTTGGTAGTTGCTAATAAATCAGCTCTGTATCACGTCAACCCTGTGCACAATAGAACAAGGTGCTGCCAGACCTCCGTCTTCACAGCTGTTGGTATGCCCTGTTCCATTGTTGCAGCCACTGTATATTAGTACTTTCCAACCTAGGGGTTCATCTTCCAACACTACTAACAAAACTATGTTCTGTTGTGATCCACAAGGTTTTCACTGGCCAATTTTCAGAACTGGATGACCAGGCCCATCTTCCTGCTTGCTCTCTCTTAGCTGAAAGCTCCCCTGAAACCTGTCCATGGGCAAACCTACCGGTTTTTTTAAATACTAATGTAGTAGCTACTCGTATCACAGCAATGTGCAAACCATTGTATACAGCAGACTGACAAGTGGTAGGGTCTGTGATTTAGGTATAAATTAAATGCATTATTACAGCCATTTCTGAGGTACTTGAGGAAGTGATTGTTGTGAAAAAGCCATCAAAACAAAGATGCTTTCTCTCCAACTAAAGGTTACTCTATGAAGCCAGTCAACTCCAGCTGGAGAACTACGGGCAGTTTCCCTCTAAGGTCCAGGGCTGCCCTTGCCTCGCACAGTGTGCTGCTCCAACATCACAAAGTTGTGCATTTCCTTCAGCCTGGTCCCCCTCCTGACTTACCTTTCTTTCCTGGCTCAAGCTTCCGTACCCATATTTCTCTGTACACCTTTAACAAGTTCTTATTTTCCAGAGTACAAATCCCATCTTCACCAAAAGCATCTTTGTTACAGTTCTCATCACTAATATGTCCACTCTAGACAAGATCTTAATTGACAGCCTACGATATGATAGCATAGTGTTTGGATTCAGGTGTACCTGGTTTTGAGACCATGGAGTGCCATGTAGCAGGTTATGCACCACACTAAGACCTTGGTCCCCTTATCTTCCGATAGGAGTAATATTGCTGTTGTCATTGTGGTTGCACTTACTCTAAGACAGACTTGTATGTTCTTTTCACAGTCCATGAGATAGCTAGTACTCTTCTCCAACACCACAACCCAAAAACAATCTTTTCTTCTTCTGTCATCCTTAGTCATTGTCTATCTTTCAGATTCATAGCAGGTGATTGGAAATGTCATGTATAAGACCAGGCACTTCTAGTCTGATCTAGTGTTGTTGTTGCTGTTGTTAGGTGTTGTAAAATTGAGTATTACTCCTAGTGAACACAGAGCTGAATCCTGTCCTATCCTGTGCTGTCCTTACTATCTCTGCTACATTTGCACCCATTGCTGCTGTCACTGTGTCAATCCGTCCTGACGAGGATCTTCCTCTCTTTCACTGACCCTCCACCTTTCCAACCATAATATCCTTTTCCAAGGAATAGCCCCTCCTAGCAACCTGTTCAGAGTATGAGAGATGAAGCGTTTCCATCCTTGCCTCCAAGGAGCACATCAGCGCATCTTTTCTAAGACATACCTGTTCATTCTTTTGACAGTCCATATGATAGTCAGTACTCTTCTCCAAGATCACAACTCAAAGGCATCAATTCCTCTTCTGCCGTCTTTATTCAATGTCCGTCTCTCAGATGCACAGCAAGATGATCCCGTGTTAGCACTCAGTAAATAGAAGTTGACATTAGTGACTCTAAGGGGTGGCCAGTTTTCCCATCACTAACCAGTCACTCAGCACAGAGGCCTCACTGGCCTGTGGGGTACCTGAGTGTCTGGAATTGCTAAGGGGCTCAGTGGCCCCTGCACAGAGATTCTCAAAGTGCAATCGCCTAAGTGGACACTTAGAAATGCAGCTGCAAGTTCGCTTGGATAAGCTTTGCCTCAGGGAGAAGATATCAGTAAGTCATGTCTCTGCTTCTTTCTCCAAGTGCTTCATGGCGTGCTGAACATATAAAGTGCAGGGCAGGCATGCCATCTCAGAATAGCTTATATGCCTGCAAATATGACTTGACCACTCATGGAATGCTCTCTGTGGGGAGCGCGAGGCTCCACAAGGCCTTGGTCAGCATCCTCCAGTTCACTTGCCCAGGCCCAGTGTCCCTTTACAGGGCCACGTAGGGAGCATTTGATCTGCTGTGGTGACCAAATGGGATCTCTGGGGAGGCCTGACAAGGAAAGAAGATCTCTGGATAGCTCCTCTGTCACCCCTCTGCCCTGACTTCAAACTTGAGGCAATCTGGGGTCCAGTGCTCCAACAAAGCATGTTGTGGTCCAGCTCAGAACCACACATGAGCACAGCAGTTTCTGCTGCCACAGCCACTGTGTAAAGTGAACTGCATCAGGTAAAGAGGGAAGGCACGGGGTCCTTGAGGCATGAAGGCTATCCTGACTCGTTCTGTGGTTATAATGGTACACTAGCACATCTGCCCTATCTTTACAAATGAGGGGAGCAGTGTCTCTGAAGGGCAGACTTCAAAACTTCTGGAGACGGAACCAAACGAGAGCTGAGCTCCCCTTTCACTTCCTGCCACACTACTCCTGTACTTCCTATCCTGAATCTTTGGGCGATCAGGAGGTCAGCCTTTCTGGCACCAGAATGGCACCTTTGGGAAGAAAATTTACAGGGATGCCATGCTGTAATAGGTAGCCTCTGTCAACGGGACGCTATCAGAAGCCAGGCTCTGCATCCTGCTCATCAAGGCTCTTCAGTCCAAATGAGCTGCAGTGGCTAGGAGCCTTCTTACACATGATGTAAGATGTAGTGGAGATTCTGCAATAAAATGAAGGGAAAGCAGCTTTGAACTGCTTTGAAGTCATACACCATTGTTCTGCTCTTTGACCCAGACTAGTTCTTTGCCATCCTCATTCAATCTTTTAACACCTTTCTCCCTAAAACTCAGTTATCTCAGAGCCTTCACTGCTGGCATGGCTTAGGAGAGAGGAGCTTTCTTCCTATATCAACAAGATAGATTATATCTTTTGTATAATAGTGTGGCCAGAATTCTAGAGCCAACAGAGCTTCTAGTTTACCCTTGTTCCTCCTTCCTGTATTTATTTGTAAAATATGTCATGTACATCAAAGAACTCAATATTCCACCTTGAAAATTCTCACAAATGACTAAACAAGAGAAACAATGGGAAGATACAAATATTTCTGGAGTTTAGGCCAATTTACAAGTAGTCTGTCCCTTTATTCGCTGGAACATTTTGGAATGTTTCTTCTTTGTCATATCTTACTGCATTTGTTAGGAGGAGTAATGTCACCATGGTACAATATTCTTGAAGTACTACACAGGCAAGTGACCTTTCAGCAAAATGTCCTAATTAACTAAGAGCTAGCAGAGAAGGCACATCAGTAGAAACAACATATGAAGTAGAATGGCTTGGCTTGACTATATTGTTGATGGATTACATGATAATATATGACTTGAAGCGCTTACTGAAGAATATTAAAGAATGCTTCCTTCAGAAGGTGCTCTGGTAACCCAGTAGGTAAAGAGTTGCACTGCCAATCCAAAGACAAGCAGTTCAAATCCATCAGCTTCTCCCCAGGAGAAAGATGAGCAATCTCTCCCATGTGGTTTACTGCCTCTGAAAATCCATTGGATGGTAAGCTATAAGTTGGTTCCAACTCAATCTATATAACAACAACACAGCCTTAAATAGAGATTGCATCTCAACTTAAAAAAAAAAAATCCTGACCACTGACCCAATGGGCAAAGTCATAATGGCTGGTGAAAAGATTGATGTTTTTAATGATTTTCTTTTATTCCACGATCAACACCCATGGTAGCAGGAGTCAAGGAATCAAAAGACATGTTGCATTGGGAAAATCTGTCAGTGACCTCCCCAAAGTGCTAAAAAACAAGGATATCCATTTAGAGACCAAAGTAAGTCTGATTCAAGCCATGATATTTTTTATTGCTTCCTGTGCATCTGAAAGTTGAGTAATGAAAAAGGTAGACAGAAGAAGAATCAATGCCTTTGAGTTGTGGTATTGGGGAAGAGTACTTGATATCCCATGGACTGTCAAAAGAACAAACAAGTCTGTCTTAGAGGAAGTGGAACTAGAATGTTCCTTACAGGCAGGAATGGTGAAGATCCATCTCATATTGTGCGCATAGTTTCAGAAGTAGCTAGTCCATTGAAAATGACATCATATTCGGGAAAGTAGAGGAAGAGAGGGTAAGAGGAAAAGAGGTAGACCCTAAGTGAGATGGATTGACACAGTGACTGCCAACAATGGTCTTGAGCATGGCAGAAATTATGAAGGTGATGGAGGAGAGGTCAAAGTTCAGATCTGTCCTTCATAGGGTCACTATGAGTAGTAGTTGACTTGGTGGCACATGAAAACTACAACAACAGTTAATTTCTTGTATTTAGATAGATCTATTCCAAGGAGTTCCTTGGTGGTACACATGGTTAATGTAGTTGGCTAGTGACCCCAAAGAACTCGGTAGCCTGGAGGATAAGGAGTTTAGGTGCCAATCCAAATGTAGGCAGTTCAAATCCAACAGTTACTTTTCAGGCAAAAGATAGGCAATCTCCTCTCATGCAATTTACAGCCTCTGAAAACTCACTATGTTTGGACTTGAAGGTATACAACAAGAACAATAATAGTAACCAAAAGGTTTGAGGTTCAAGTGCACACAGAAGAGCCCTAAGAGAAACACCTAATGTTGCTCTTCTGAGAACTTGGGTGCTGAGTCTCCTGTGAGAACTTTCCCTCAGATACACACACAGAGGGTCTTCATGGGTGGGGTCAGGGTAGACTCAGTGACAATTTCAAATCATTTTAACATACACTCAAGGGTTGTTTTCAGGCAAGCTGGCAGAGTCCAGACTGAAATCTTGTTTTTCCGTGGAAATAAAACCCACTTGCCCTCGTGGGCACAGACAGCTCTGGAAGTGGACAAAGCTCCTGCAAAGAGTTCCTACTCCTCCATACGAAGAGTTCCAACAGCAAGCATCAGACTGAAGTCCACACCAAAGTGCCATCAAAGCAAATCTGATTATTTTCTACTTGATTTTCCTGAAAGGATGTTATGATTTGCTAGATGTTTGGTGGCTGGCGATAAATCAGGCTTTTATGATGTCATGTGAAAAGCCACCTCTCGGACTTCCTGTGCTGCAGCTGAAGGATAAGCAGGCGCTTGGAAGAGGTGGAAGACCAGTTTAGCTTTAACCCCTTGAAACTCACCCGGTGAGGGTCCTGACGGATAAGTAGGTGTTTGGAAAAGGTAGAGGGCCAGTTTGACTTTAACGCCTTTGCACTGGCCCCTTGTGGGTGCCGTGGGAGGGAGCTGTGTACCCCACCTGCCTTCACAGGGGCCAGCCGGGCTGGGAAGTGGAGCTACTTTCTCCCTGTGCAGCAGACTTCCTCAGCTAAGAGGATTTGGCATCTAATCAAGTTTTTAAAAAAGTGTGTTCCATGGAACAATATAAGAGATCAGAGGTAATTTTACAAAAGTAATTTTTTTTAAAGAGTCCTTGTTTTGTAATCATTAAAATGAGAAGCTTCCTTTAAAAGGAGATAAAATCTGATGGCAGGGGATTGCAGTAGAATGGTACACAAGTGTTGCCGGAAGCATTTTAAATGTGTGCAATGCCTCTGAAAGCAGCAAAAAGGCTTCACATGCAAGCCAAAACCCTAAAGGTTCTCAGTAAATCATCCCTGTCCCTCACCCCTAGCCCAGTACATCAGCAATTCCTTTTTCTACTGTACCTCGAGCAGAGGTCCAAGTCCACCCACATCTTTCTACCTCCTCTGTTGCCTCCCTGCTCTGCCTCAGCAATGGCTATAGTCCATGCTGGCTGCCTCGCCCACCTGTCTCTCTCTAATCCAAGCACCCCCAACATGCTCTTTTTAATTACTTTTAGTACAGTCATTCATATGCTTTGTATTTTAGACAATCATATTCATTATGGTTTTTATAATTACTATTCATCATTGCCTTTTATCATCTCAAGTCTCATCACCTCTTGTCTATTCCTCCACCCTCCATCCATACGCTAGTCTCTGCTGTTCTAGAATTTCTCCCCTTTTCCACCCCTCTTCTCTCCTTCCCCTTTTGAAAAAAAAAAATCTGTCTGTCTGTCTATCTTTCTATCTATATTTTCTGTTCCTATTTGCTAATTGCAATAGCCATATTGTCTTTATCTTGATTCTTCCCAAATTGATCCTCCTTTGTCCAGGTCATTTTTTTTCAGTGTTCAGTGTCTGTACATTCTATTTCTGCTTCTCCACATCCCCTAACCCACACAGTTACCATCCTGTTTTCACAGTAGCAGTTCTATGAAGTATTTGTCCTTTTATGACTGAGTTACTTCATTCAGCATGTCTTCTAAACTCATCCAATTTATGTATTCTTTTATGAATTTGTTATTCTTTGGTGGTAAATAGTATTTTATTGTTATCACAGTTTCTATATCTATTAATTTGTTGATGGGTATTTTGACTGTTTCCATTTTCTTGTTATTGTGAATAATGCCACAATGAACATAGGTATACATATCTCCATTTGTACCTCAGCTCTAATTTCCTTTGGGTATATTCCTAGTAGTAGAATTTTGTTGTTGTTGTTGTTGTTGTGTGCCATTGCATCAGAAATGACCCATTGCAGATCCTCTAGCAGGTTTTCTGAGGCAGTAAATTGTGTGGGAGAAGATTGCCTCTCCTCCTGCGGAGCAACTGATGAATTTGAACTGCATGCCTTTGGGATTGCAGTGCAGCTTGTTACCACTAGGCCAGCAGAGCTCCCTACCAGTAGAAGAGTTGGATCAATTGGTATTTCTACTTCCAACTTTTTGAGGAAGTGCCAGACTAATCGTTGTACCATTTTACAGACCCACCAGTGGTGCATGAGAGTTGCACTCTCTCCACATACTCACCACTCCTATTTGCAGTGGAGAGTGTGTAGGGAAATGGATGAATAGATGGATAGATAATTAAAAATAGGTTCCTTGCATTAGAGTGCCCTATTTTAAGTTGAGAAAAGCCTCAAAAGGGGCCAGGGGAGTTTCATTTCTAGTAGAGGCCATTCATATCTTTATAATACATACTTTGAACATGTTGTCAGAAGGGGATAGTCTTTGGAAAAGGACAGAAAGCAGGGATAGCAGAGGGTCAGAGAAAGAGGAAGACCCTCAACAAGCTGGGTTGAAAGTGACTGTAGCAATGGGTTCAACCAAGAAGGAAATTCGAGGATGGCACAAGATAGGGCAAGGTTCAGATCTTTTGTCCAGAGGAGTGCTGTGAGTTAATGGCACCTACCAACAACTTCAGTGCTAGAGCTTAAAGGAAAGATGACCCTTTCCTAAGATGTAGTGTGGATTTCCTAGCAAACTACAAAGAAACGCCATTCAGAAGTATGAACTCCACGTGTGCAGCCGGATCCCTGTGGCACACTGGCCCTTCTGGGTCAGAGGGAATCTCCTTCCTTGAGTGCAGCTTGGAGATAAAGGATGATGAGAGTAGTGTTTCCCTCCTCTGCACTTTCATCTCCACCAGGGCCAGGAACAGGTGCCATCCCAGATAGAAGATCTCCTGAGTTGCATTTTGAGTGTGATTGTCTTGAGGCTTAATTAGCTGGCATTTGTAAAGGGCTTTGACGTGGAAAGTGCTCAGTGGCGAGGGAAGCAGGCGTGCACCGCGTGCTGCAGAGTGCCTCTGCCAATTATGGCACAACGCTTCTGTAATTGCTCCACTTACAGGGGCTTTATCTCCCATCCTCCGGGTTTTGTCACCTCCTCCCAGCCTGAGTAGCTCTTCATACTCTAGATCCAGTTATTAGCAGTAACCTTTAATTTCCAATGAGCTTGGTTCTGGCTTTGAAGCCTGAATGCTGAGATTACTCAGAGTTCTATCTTCTTCCATTAAATTGCTCCTGAATTACAGCTGTGAGTCAGCCCCACCCCCTTATCAGCTGGTTAAAGTGAAGATCAGTGAAGTAATCAGAATCAAGAGGGTTCTAGTTATAGTCCCTAGCCTAGCTTCCTCTAGGTTTATGCTCCGTAAGCATGAAGAATCAAGAAAGACCACTAAATAATGACTCCCCAACTGCAACTGTGGCAGTTGGGAAGATACTAGAAGCCCTAGTACTTAAAAATAAAAAAACCCAAACCCACTCCTGTCAGGTCAATCTGATTCGTAGCACCCTGTGGGGCAGAGCAGAATTGCCCTAGACTTCTAGGGCTGGAAATCTTTCTCCCGCAGAGCAGCTATTCAAACCACTGACCTTGTGGTTAGCACCTGGGTGCTTTAAGCACTATACCCTAGAGATTCTGCTATACCCCATAAACTTGTATAATGCACAACTATATCCCCAAAAGCCTATTTGTTTGAGTTGGTTGGTTTGGGGTTTTTTTTTAAAGCAACACAATAAAAGCCTGCTTAATAAGGAAAGAGTTCCTAACAGGCTACGAGGCACACAGCCTCACTCTGCTTGGGTTGCTCGAACCAGAGTCTGGTGAAACAAACCAGGCAGTAGGGTCCTCAGAGCTGACAAAAGTCCTCCACAGCAGGTACTCTGGATCAGGCCCCTGCTCTAAAATGCCCTGGGCATTTGCCTGTCACCTGTTGGGCCAGATCCTGGCAACATGGAAGAACAGTGCTTAGCAAGACTTCAGACCAAGGCCTGGGTCACTGAGTCCCTTCGCCAATGGAGAGTGGACCCTTGCCTCCTAAAATATTTTGAAATGTGTTCAATCCTCTGTTTTCTCTAAATAATCATGTTGCCTCTATGATTCATAGGCCCTTTGGCTGTCTTTCTCTGTATGCCAACCATATTTTTATTGTTTTTTGCTAACCATATTTTAAGATGGAAAAGAACAAGATATGTGTCTGTATGTAAGCTACATTAATGGCCATTAGTTAAATAATCTCTTTATTAAGTGATTTATTTTCCAACCATTCTTATTCCTTATTTACAAATGGACACATACACAAAACAAACTCACCAAATCCATGCCATTTAGTCCGAATTGACTCAACTTGGAGCCACCTTCTGGCAGGTTTCTTTATGGGAAGAGACTGCCCATTTCTCCCTTGGAGCAGCTGGTGGTTTTGAACTGCTGACATTCCATTTAGCAGCCTAAGATGGAACGCACTGTGGAATGAGGGACCCATAGATACATAAAAGGGCAAAACCAATTCATTGCCATTGAGTCAGAATCAATCCATAGCTGACCTTGCAGCAGATTTTCAGATACTGTAAGTCATGTGACAGGAGACTGTCCATCTTTCTCCTGTAGAGCCAATAGTGGATTCAAACCACCTACCTTTGAGCTGGCAATTCTACTCCTTACCCACTAGGCCCCTGGAGCTCCTTATAAAGCGGGTAGACTGTATTTTCTTTCACTTTCCCTGAAAACTCTGAAAAGACCAGGCCGACTTTCTCCACTATTGGCTCTTGGCTTGGGCTATCCACGTAGTCAAATGCACGTATTTCCTTCTTTCTGTTTGGTAGCTCTCTGCAGTTGTTGGTCCCAGAGGGCATTTCTAGCCCAGAAACATGAGTTCTGAGAGGGTCACAGACTTGGACCCTCCAGAAGGTAGACATGGTCTGAGGCTTTGTTTGGACCTGGCTCCATTGGCCAGCTCAGTGCAAGTGACTATGTTGTGGCCTAACTGCTCAGCAGCTTGGTTCCAAGGCCAAGCATTGACCACTCCTTTTCTCTCCTTGTCAGTGCCCTTGCTGGAGCTGGGACTGACTGATGCCATCTCCCTGAGGCTGGACGATGGCAATGCCGGCCTCTGCTGGGCTCGGCCAGCCACTGAGCTTCCTGCACTGCCAGGTGAGCCTGCTGCCTGTTCCTTGTCTCTTATCAGCTCTTGTCGGCAGAGCAGCCAGGTTTCAACTCCAGTTTGTGCTGAAAGGCCGCAGCAAGGCAGAGAGGGGGCGTGTACATAGTTGTTACTAATGCCACTGCATTTACTGCTGGCAGAGAGGCTCATCATCTTGGGAAGACTCGGTCAAAGGATACAGCTGTGAAGAACATGAGTTTAAACTGCACCTTATAAGACACATGCTCTTATGTACTTTCTGAGAGGACTTTCAGAATTCATTTGTTTGCTTTGTTGGGTTTGTTGGTTTTGGGTTTTTTTTTTCCTTTTTCTTATTTAAAATATTCTTACTAACTCCAACAGTTTGAATCTAGGTTTTGTTGTTTGGGTTTGTTTTTGGTGTGGAGTGTTTTGTTGTTATTGTTGTGGGTTGTTTTTTTTAAATTGTTTTTCTAACAAGAAGCATTACCCCAAAAGTAAAATTTTCCTGCTCACTCTTCACTAATAAAAAGGTTAGACCAAGAGCTGGATTCCATGGCATTCTTTAATTCCCATGGTACCTGAGCTATTCCTCGATTTTTCTTTTCTAAGAAGTGTGGGAGAAAAACAGTGACTATCCAGTGCCACTGGCATTGCTGTATTTTAAATTCTCGATGCTCTTTAACCGGAGTTCGTGGTTTTCCTCGTCAACATCTTCATCTCCTTCATAGCACTCAGGAGTCCATTTCTTTTAAAATACGCGTCAGAGATTTAACAGCATCATACCAAAAGGTTCCCCCTCTTAAAACATGTTCATAGTGAGCCCAGCAAGAAGACCTGATGGTAGAACACGGCACCAAATGGAACCTGAGAAAATTATTAATTGAAGGTCTCCCCCGGCAGCTTCGCTGGAAGAACAAGAAAAAGACTGTGGCTGTGGGCTTTCCACAGTTATCCTGCATGACACAGTTTATTTCATAGCATTCTATACATACACCCAGTCATATGATTTTAGGGGAACTTGGGGTAGGGGTCAAAGGAGTTTAATATGTTAGAGAATCATCAAAATAAAATAAAATTGGAACTTAAAGGTGTGTTGTGTCAGTGACAACGAAAAGGCACCACAGTTAGGATGGAAGATAATAATAGCATGGTGCCGTCTCTACTTTTCTGGATTTCTCGTTAACTACTGTGGGTTCAGGAACTGGCTTAATGACTTTTCCAGGATTTCGTCTGGTCCTTTATCAGTTCACTGAGCAACAGCACAGGCCAGGAAAGCCTCAGGAATGAATGGGGCACAGCATGCCCTCCCTCCATGCCTGTGGCAGCCCCATCCCAGCCACTGGGCGTGAGCCTCAGACCAGGGCGCCTCCTCAAGGCCAGGGCGAGACCCAGGAGGAGCGGCAGGCACTGGGCGCTTACATTTTCTCTCTGAGCTCATGCTGTTTTGCTGCTGTAAAATGCGCAGTTAAACCTAATTGAATCTGACAATAATAAATGACATATTGAAATTATATAGTTCACCTAAGGAATAGCAATGCAAACAGTGAAGACACCAGAAGCCAGAGCTCGGGAAATGTCATGTTCGTGTAGGAATGCTCTCCATTTTCCCCAGACCTTTACTGTCTCTCTCTCTCTCTTTTTTTTAAAAAAGGGAACACTCCAGACCACCCAGTGCAATAAGTCCTTTTTGGAAATGATACATAAAATCATCACTTTAATTCTGCTTTTTGCCCCTGTTGTCGTAATATGGCCTTCAACCTATAAATACAGAAGGAATTGACTGTCGGAGGGGTGGGAGGAGGAGGAATATAAACTCATTTTTCTCCCTTGCCTTGGCGAGCTAAACATGCCCTTGTTAAGGGAACTTGTGGAAGTCCAGGGCTCTGTAAGGGTGTTAAATATTAAGTGACTGTAGTCTGTGCCCTCATTTTCCCCTTGACGACCCCCAGTGCTGAGAGCACAGCCAGGCTTGGTTTCCTTGCGAGAACACAATTTCCACAATCTGTTTTCTTTTCAGGCAGAGGAAGGCTTATTTACAGAACGTGTTCATGTCCTTCCTATCATTCCACTCATAATAAAGGAAAGGTCATAACCACATCCACTTCCAAGCCAGTCTCCTCTCTCCCAGCCCTGCTCCCCCCCACCCCCGCCACATTTAAGTATGCCTTTTGGCTACAACCTTGTAGACTAAACCATTCACTGCATCTTTTGTATAAATGACACAGCAGAAAGACGCAAGAAATTCCATCAGGAGCAGTTCAACACAAGGCATCTGGGATGTCCTTGGTCTAGATCGGCTCATAGTGACTGCTCCAGATGCTGTTCAGCAGCCGCAGACCAAGCCCTGTTTTACTGATGGAGCCTCATCCTTCGCCTTTGCAAGATCTCTTGGCCTAATTAAATCTCAGAGAGACAGAGCCTTGGCAGCAGGTTAAAGTAAGCTGCTAGATTGGAATGTAGGAGTTGGGCTCAAAACAAAATTGTGGAGTTTAACTGGGTGCGTCTCTGGTTTCAATGAAATACTTTGACAGAGTGTGGTAGCAGGTCTGTGCCTAAGCTTTTCAAAACCATTTTTCCTTTTCCTTAATTGTAGTTCCCTGGTTGTTTTTATATTATGAGCTACTTGTAGAAAAATACAGGAAGCATAATTACAATACAGAGCTCCTTTCTCAAGCCCACTGAGATCATCTGAAGCCAAACTGGGTTTTAGGGTTTTGCTAACTATAAGTTGAGAGCCATGAATTGCACCCTTTGAAATTCTGGTTGATTTTCAGCAAGTGTTGTGTGATTAAACAATAGCTGAGTTTCTTGGAGCTGTGTGACTGTTATGGAATTGAAAGGGAGCTGGGGGTGCTGCTTCATGATGACCATTTCACAGCTCCTTCTGGGGAACAGGAAGGAGTAGCTTTGAATGACTATAAGAGTGAAGTACAAGGGTCAGAGAAATAAATACAAGGTTTTTTTGGGAATAGGAAAAAGAAATTGTTTTATTTTCCATGTGTATCTTCACCTAGCACTCTGTTAAATTGCTAATTACTCATTTTCATATACTATTTCCATGAAGACTCTGCTTATGGGCCGTGAGAGCCAGCAGAAAGAACTTATTTTACTATTACAAACACTCTGGAAAGGAAATCAGTACTTCAGTGGATTATAAAATGTAAAGCCTTCAGCGGGTTTGATTTCTTCTAGCCTAAAAAATAATGGTAGATTATTGAAAATGAGAGTTGTTGAGTGCACTCTTCTAATGTAAGATTTCAAGTAAGAGGTACAGGTTTTCGAAAGTGGAATCTGAACCTGTGAGGTAAAAGACCTTCCCATTCCACATCTGTCTCAGGGTCCTGCCTCCACCACCCTTCAGGGGAGCTCAGAACCAGCCTGATTGTCTGCTGGACCATTTGATGGGACTAAGACATTTGCAGCCAAAGTCTCTGTGTTCTGGGTGGTCTGCCGTGTGGCTGTGCATCCCGTGTGCTTCGAGTTAAACCTGTGCCAGGCTACCTGCCAGTCTTCCTTTTGTCTTGGGATCTCAGATCTTATCACTCTTTGATGAATAAATTTGCATACGAAAAACTATTTCCCTTACTCCCATCTCGGTCTTTTTTCCCCTCTTTCTCTCCGGAGAGTGGTGATAAATGCGCAGGTGCAGACTGAGGCAGGGGTGCATTTATTTCTCTTCGGTTTCCTTTCCAGCGGTGCCCCTAAGCTAACCGGCAGGAGCTGCAGTGGGCCGCGTGGGTGCTTGCCTCGTGCTGAGGGCTGAGGACTGAGGGCTGAGGGCTGAGGGCTGAGGGCAGAGGGCCTCGGCTCTGATCTCAGAGTCTAGCTCTCCACCAGGCAGGAGAGGAGCCTCAGCAGCTTCAGCCCAGCCTTCCGCTCGCATGGAAATAAACATGCTCCTTCCTCCACTGCGGCGTGCAGGCGACGCACTAGGGTATGCTGGTTGCATTTTGCAGTCGGTCATGAAATCAACGATGTGGGTCTTACCTGCGCTGTTGACACACCGGCGGAAAGGAGAGGCTGTGTAGTGACCCCCAGTGAACATTAACTATTGCGCCCGAGATTTTTAGTTTCATTTCTTTCCGAGTGTCCAGAAGGCGCGGCTGGCTCAGGGCTGCGGGGCCCCATCGTCCTAGGACTCTTCCGATGGCCAGTGCTGTGGCTGGCGGCTGACAGCCACCAGGACAACCCAGAGTTAGAGGAGCAAGTGGCGGCCAAGCCTGGCGACCAGCTCCGGGCTCGCGCTGGGACTGCAGGCGCCTGGGCGCACGGGAAGGGCCGCGCACTGCAGAGTCGCCTCCCCCAGTGTAGACGGTGGCTCAGTCCCAGCAGCTGGGGTCCGCTGTGGCCAGAGACAGCCCTGCAAGGAGCAGGGCGCTCGCCAGAGGTGCCACACTGTGACGCGCGGGCGAGAGCCGCCCGTCTGGTGATTTATTTACTTCTCTTTTTTAGCTGGAGAAGTGCAGTAATTTGAAACAGTTCTCACAGTAGCGTCCCTGACAACTTAATGTTAAAAAAAGTCATTAAAGAGTTTGCAGGACACAATTGGGGGAGGGGAACGCGGGGAGAAGAGCGGCTGGAGCAAGTTGAGGATTGATGGCTTTTTACGGTTCTCAAGTGGCCTGCGCAGTGTATACCTAATGCAGCCCCGGGATTTATGGCTCCGAGCTTGGTGAAGCCCAGGAGAGCCTGTCCCGGTACGCGCCCGGGACAGGGAGCAGGCAGGCGCAGGGGCTTGGAGCAGGGGCGTCCTCCTGGGCTCAGTCCACCAACACTCGACCTGACCCGTGTTCTCTTCCCCCACCACAGGACTTTCTGCAGGGTGACAGCTCCAAGGCCAAGCAGAAGCTCAGCTGGCAGCCCCAGGTCACATTTGATGTGAGTTTCCACATGGGAAGTAAGGGACTTCAGAGGTGGGCTCAGAGAGGCCGGTGAAGGGATCAGTCCGAGGCAGGGAGGCCAGGACCCTGGGGCAGGAAGGTGGGAAGGAGTTGCCGGGAGAGGGTGAGTTCTAGAAAATCTTGGTGGAAACCCTCTCATCTCTCACTCTCTTTGGTGCCCCAGGAATTGGTGCGTGAGATGGTGGACGCAGACGTGGAACTCATGAAGAACAACCCCAACGCCTGAGGCGGGGCTCACAGCGTGGCACTGGCTCCTGGCTGTGAGGACGCCAGCACCCCCCTCCCCCGGTCTGGGTTTGCGGCAGTAGACCTCCTTGCTTCCACTTTTCCTTTCATGGGCACCACCTTTGAATGGTTTTGTGAAATCAAGATTTAATCACATCCACTTCACTTAAAATTATGTCCTTAGACAACTGAAATTGTGGGACCTTCGGATTTTATTTCTTTTCTTATTAAATACGACCTTTTTATGAATAGCACTGGCTAAGTTACTGTCAACAATTTCCTCGAGTTCAACAAAGCGACTATCAAGCGCACCCCCTCCAAAAGACAGTTTGACAGGGTTGCAGCCCACCTCTGGCTTGCGGGGGTGGTATATGGGGGCCGCCTCTGGCCAATTTCTGGAACAATAAGGTTTTCTACCAGCACCAGAATAAATACTACCAGACTAGAGTAAATCCCCCATCCCATCATTGCTAGCTGTACCTAGAACTCTGACTACCTCAGAAAATGGTCTGAGAAATAGAGGGGGGTTAGAAGAAAAAAAATGCCAAGTGGAACTGTGCTTAAGTGTTTGCTAAGCTGTGGGAGGCCACACTCACCCACCTGACCTCTGCACTTCAGCTCATTGCCATAAATATTACAGCTTTGGATACCCTATGGGATATTCTACCCTGTATTATAGAGTCCTTCACTCAAGGGCAACAAGCTTTTGTTTAGTTTTGTTTTGTTGAAGAAACTTTAAGGTAAGTGAATCATTTTTGTTTACCCAAAGAGTCAGAGCCATACTGCAATGGTCTACAACTTGTCACTTTTTACAGTCCTGTATTAGTTCCTAATTCTAAATTGCATTTATTCATCTGACAAATATACATTAGGTACCTGTTACACAGGCTGAACCTTAAAGTATCCCCATGATAATTAGAAATTACCACAAAGACGTTCAGGTCTGCTCGAGATCATGGGATCCAGTGCTGCAGACGCAGCCGGGGCCTGACTTACGGGTGTTTGTCCCTGAGCTGAAGTATCTGCAGGTAAGCATGCTGACACACGTGTGTCATGGCTGGGACAGCAGAAGACAAAGATATGTGCAGGCACACATGAGTGGTACAGGTGCAGCTCATGAACAGTCCAGGTCTGGACACCTCCCCTCCTCCAGTAAATATAAAGTACAACTTCAGAGCAAATGGCATCTCTGCCTTGCACAAGATGGTGTGTGAGGCTATTTCTGACTGTCTCACAGGCAAGTT
Organism: Elephantulus edwardii; assembly: GCF_000299155.1. NCBI lineage: Eukaryota > Metazoa > Chordata > Mammalia > Macroscelidea > Macroscelididae > Elephantulus > Elephantulus edwardii. The sequence goes on along the minus strand of NW_006399821.1, from coordinate 3,636,515 downwards.
TATGATCCGGGGGAGGATACTGAGGCTCCAGGACTGGCGGTAAGGAGAGAGGGCTCTTTGTGTGGCTGCTGGAGGTCACAGAGAAAGCGAGGGGCGGCTCCAGCTTCCAAGAGGCAGGGGGGTGCCTGTAGAGCTGCGCCCACCCGGTTCTCAGAAGTCAGCCCGCTGAGCCTTCCCCGCTTGGGATGCTGCTAATTGGAAACAGATGGTCCCTTGAAGGTTGGTCCTCCATGACTGGGAGACTAGGACACATGTCACATGGAGTGTCACATAGTCACAAATAGCGCACACACATATCCACATCCACACACAAACACCCATACAAACAACTCACAAATATGGTACCTTAATTGCCACACAAAAGTACAAATATCACACTCACATATACACAACTCACAAACACCCACACACAAACTATCACACATATAAACATATAACCACACACATTCACAAATGCCCACCACAAACACACAAGTATAACATGCATAAAAACAAATACCCACACACAAATACAAGTCACAAAAATGGGGTCTTACACTGTCACACACATATACATACACACATATCACAGATACATGCACACATACCCCCACACAAACAACATATTCATATACTATATACATATGTCCACAAATACAAATGTCAAACACATATCCACACACAAACACAAATACCATACAAACATGATGCTTTATACTGTCACACACAAACACACGTACTTGCAAACACAACTCTGGCATGAACTGGCTCACACTTTTACACTCATAAATACAAACACAAGCCCACATGGGTACACTGTGCCCTTTTGCCCACACCCTGCCAGTAGGTCACTTGAGCCCACCACCCTTCTCCTGTGAGGCATTGGGACTGCAGTAGCATCTCTCCACCATGATCAGCTCAGTGGGAGCAGGAGAGATGTGAGGCACAGGCTTTTGTGACGCAAGGGGATCCATGATTTAAAATTCTAATTCTCAAAATGGATTGGAACATCAAGGTTTTGAAGGAAACAAAAAGGTATCTTCAGTTTCAACCTTCTCTCTATTCTAGCACCCTTGATAACAGTGGGTGGAGGTTTAAAAGAAGAAAAAGAACAGATTTGTGTCAATCTTTCTGTGCTCTGAGAGAGTATAATTTGGATGTCCTTCAAGACATTTCTTATTAAAGATTTTCTTAAATGTCATCTCAGTATCTGTGAACTTATTTTTCTCATCTCTTTTGTTGACTGTTGCTTTTAGTTGTGATGAAGTATCCGATCTTTCAATTTTTTTCATTCGACATAAGCACTCAGTACACACAAATATGATAAAGCAGTCTTCTTCTTCCGAGAAGGGACAAGACTTGCAGGTATTGGTTTACCATGCAGTCTCACTGTTCAACTCACCTGCTTGCCAGAATCCAGCAGGGTGTCCTTTGTATCTGGTGTCCTTTGTCTTGGAGGGATTAGCAGCTAAACCCCTCATACCTCAAAGCTGCTCTGGGATAGGGCTCTAGAGGACTGGCTGCTGATAACTTTAAAGGACGTGTATCAGTGCTGCTTTGACCCAACAAGGTTGATCCCACCAAGATGGCAGCAGTATTGGCCCAGGCAAGTGTGGCCTGGGTTTCCACAACACCACCAGCCACCAGTGTGCCTCAGGACCCTAGCAGCAGACACCAATTCATATTTTCATTTTAAAATAATACCCTTCAATTCACTGTGGACAAAGAACTCTCTAAACCCTAAGAAAAAGGCTCCAGCACCCCAGGTGCCTGGTTTGCTTTCTCTGGGTGAAGATGTGCCTTCAGGAACCCAAGTACCCTAAACACCCATCCCTGGTGGCCTGCCCTGCATGGGGGCTGCAGGCCACAGGGAGGGCTGTGGGGAAAGTGCCAGCCCAGCTTTTACAAAGCATTGTTTCTGAAGGGGGAATTAGGGGGAGCTTTAAAACAAATTTACACATCCAGCATAACACTGGAAACTCTGCAGAAATTCTGGGTTTTAATCACTGAGTTGTCAAATTGAACAAATGGGGACACTAGAACACAAATGCTTCTAGGAAAGGGGTGCAGTCTGAGTGTCTCATCCCTTTTCAAGCACACAGGATCAAGGCCTGGTTTAGTCTGGCTCCTCACAGTCCCTGCCTTGTTTCTGGAGCCCTGCACCCCGCTGCTACTGAGACTGTGTCTTTTGCTCCCTGAGTCTGCACAGCTAGGGGCCCTCTACTACCTGCTGCCACCTGGACACCCAGTGAGCCCACCCCCAGATGGACATGGCTGTCACACTCCACCTCTCTCCCCAATTGTAGTGTCTGGGGTCCCAGTCCCACATCCACAGGATTTACCCCTAAACTCAGGAGCCAGGTGCCTGCTAGGTGCTCACTGTGAGGGCTGAGAATTGACCATGCAGAGACCAAGGCGCCCTTGGACCTCACCTCATTTTTCCCCATACCAGAGCAGATCCCCCTCCAGATGCCCTGCTGATATCCCAGGTGCTCAGTACCCATGGACAGGAGAAAGCGGCTGCCATGGCCTCTCCAGGACCAGGCCCAGCCAGACGGGAGAAAGCAGTGCAGCCCAGCAGTGGCGGAGAATGTATATTTGGAAGAGGTCAGGACCTCGGCTGGAGGCTGGCTTTTTATGGTGAGGAAGCTGGCCGGGAAGGGCTCTCTGGCGATGCTTTCCTGTTGTGTCCCTGTCCTGGCATGCTGGGCCAGGCAACAGAGCGGGGGAGAACTGAGGCCCTATCCTGGTAGAGTCGGAGCCTTTGGGTGAGTGCGTAACTGCTGGGCAATGTCACCTCATTCATCACCAGCCCAGAGAATGAGCAACATTGCCCTGCTGTCTCCTCCTGGGAACTCTGCTGCCTACAGAGCCCTGTCACCTTCACCCTTCGCTGTGGGAAAGGGACCTTCTTCCCAGCCTGGTGGGTCCGGGCAGCGCCTGCTCCATTGGGACCACTGCAGCCCAAGGCAAAGCCAGGCCTGAACAGGGCCCTAGGGTAGAACCTGCCAGAGAGCCCAAGCTCAGGGGACACAGGACCATGTGTGGGGTGCCAGCTGGGCCACAGCGTGCGGCTGTGATCACCTGCACCCCGAGACCTTGGTCTCCTGGTCCTCTGCGCCCCACAGATGGCTCTGATCCCCTATGCCCTGCACAGGGCCAGCGCCCAAACGGAGAGGTCTCCGACATGGGTCTTCCACAGCCTAGAGACCTGCGGCAGCCACCACTCAACTCGAACAAAAGAGTTCTTATTTTCCCTCCACTCACAGATGTTTGGAAGTCCTGTCTCTCCAAACAATTGGCCCCCATCCTGTCTGGTTTATACATTTGCGTTAAGAGACCCCTACCCCAGAGAGCCCTACCCAGGGACTCTGACCACCAAGCCCAAAGACTTGCTCTGAAACAAGGAAATGCATTGGGCCAAGGAGTTAAGGGCGCTAAATGTGTTGATTTTCCTGCTTGTTTCCCCTGGAGTGGGTAATGGGGTGCTTTTCAATCTGTCGCTCGCTCTCCACCTAAATTGTCCCCACTCTCATAACCCCCTGCCTTGCCCACTCCCACATTCCAAGGCATAAGTCCCTGCCCCTGGGCTAAGACGTTTTGGCCACCCGCTGCTGCTCGCCTCCCTCACAAATGGCTCTACCTTGCCCACTGAAGTCATACCAAGCTGTGTTGATTTAAGGGCCAAATGGGGTGACCCTAAAAGGCCAGCTGGGGAGGGGGTGAGCAGGGATGTCTGGCAGTCAGAACTGCTCATCTAGACACCAAGGTTTCCCAGCACAAGAGGAAGCTTCAGTCGGACCAGAGGAAGCTTCAGTCGGACCAGAAGCAGCAGCTGCTGCTCTGGGAGAAGAGAGGGTTCTACATGGAAATGGCAGTGTCTGTGGAGGCTCTGCTAGGCTTGCTGATCACCGTCCCCACTCGGACAGCTGACGCAGACATTCTGAGCTTGGAGCAATTGTGCCACCCCCCAGCAGACCCAGGTCTTCTCCAGCTCAAGTGGAAGCCCTTCTCTGTCACACACAGGCCTAGATGCAAGCACACTCCAGATCCTACTGCGTCTCCTATAATACGCTCAATATGCTGCAAATTTGAAATCAGTGAGGGAAAAAATCAAGTAAACAACAAAAAAAAATAATATAAAACAGAGGCTTTCTTTGGAGCCAGAGTGAGTTGGGAAAGGCACGCAACAAAAGTCCTCAGTTCGCTGGGTGCCCTCCACACCGTTTTCTGGTCTCCAATAAGGCGGACATGGTATATTTTGCTCAATTTTCCACTCTTAATCACATTGAGGAGGTTTGTGGAGAAGCAGCTTTCATTCCCCAGTATGATTCTTGGAGCTGGAATTCATTTAATTAAATATTGTGCCTTTTCTACTGGATCGGACCTAGGGCCTGCCCCAGCAGCTCAGCAGCGCTGCCCAGCCTGCTCCCCAAGTCGACGGCCTGGCCAGGGCCAGACACAGCCTGGAAGCAGTACGCACGTTGCAAGTTGTGGCCCCAGAAGCCCAGTACAGTGTGGGCAAACAGGCCACTGCAGAGGCCCCCACAAGCTGAGAATGGGACATTAGGGAGAAAACGGGGGTCCCTAAGGTCTTCTGTAGAGGTGTGGGGAGACATGAGGGGGTGACAGGACCAGAGAGATAAAAGGCATGGAAAACAAAACCCTGTCATCCTGTGGATGGTGACTCAAAGTAACCCTATAAAATATAGAGCTTTCCCATAGGATTCTTAAGACTGACTCTTTACCGGAGCAGATGCGAGGACCTTTCCTGGGGCACCCCAACTCTTAACTCACTGTACCACCAGGGTCCCCACAGGACAAAGACAATGAATAATTTAGTAATTACCTTGGCTTCACCCTTCAAAGAGGGGAGGAGAGCGGAATACAGATCAGACCACAAAAGCTATGAAGATGGAGCTCCAAACCAAAGACGATGACATGAAGATGCTATCAACAAAAGATCTTTCCAGGGAGCTTCCTGCCTGAATTGAAACAAGAGCATTTAGAAAGTGGGCATTCTGCAGCTGGCATTCATAGCCCCATGGCAAATCAAGAGTGGAGTGGGAGTTTTTATCTTTCGACCTGGCCACTGTCTTAATAAGTCACCCTTCACTTGCCGGGCCTCTGATTCTCAGAGCTGTGGCCTACTGCCTGTCTCAGTGGGGTTAGAGTTTCTCATGTCCTCCGAGGCCCTTCCTCACTCCTCAAGCTGTTGCTGGGCTGAAGAATGGTGACCTGGGATAAGGTTCTGTCTTGCTCCTAAAGCTACCCTGGTTCTGCCCTGGATGGGGAGAGCTAATGAGATTATGAGCCCACCTGGTCTGAATCTGGATGATCAGGGCAGTGAGGCAGCCTTGGAGCCAACAAGCCGAATAGAGGGGAAGCATAGCTGGGCATAGCAGTGAAGACCCTCATACACAGAGGTATCAGGGCGCATGTTGGAAGGACTTGGACATCACCCTGGCACCCTGGTCCCACAGAGCCTGGAGATGGGGTGTATGTGGGAGTGCTGGAGAATGCTATTGCCCCAGCCCAGCTGTCCTCCCTGCCCAGGTCACAGCTCAGCCCAGCTCAGTACAAGCTCCAGGCCTCTTGTACCATCAAGAACAAAGCGAATGGCCTGCTACCTTAAAAACTGGACCCTTTAAGTGGCAGGCAAGCAAAAGTCCTTTTCTCACCTATCAAAGTCAGGGGAGCCAACAGAGCTACAACTGCCCTCTTGTTTTCTGGCCCTTGTTTGCCGACCCTGCAGGAAACAGCCCAGAGCTTATGGGCCACCAGCACAATTGAGCCTTATTCCTCAGCTAACATCGATTATTACTGACACAAACTGCACCAAATGATAGATTGTGAAATGCACACAGCCTGATGGAAAAGGCCTGCTTACTGCACAACCCTGGAGAACAGCAATCGCTCCTACACTTGTGCGAGTCTTTACAGGACACGTCACATTCCGGCCTTTCTCAGTTCATAGTACAAATTACTAAGAGGGGGGGAAAAATGTACCTCCTGCTACGTAAAACACAAAATGCCTCATTATCTTAAAGCTTTTCACAGAAGTTAATCTCCAAATGTACCATTAATTACGCTATTCAAGAGTTTTTCCTTAAATTCTCCTTCTAACCAAACGTGAACACTTTACAGAAGAATAACCCTTATGCCAAAAAAGTGCAAGTCAACGTGCAAATGCAAAAAGAATGAGCAAACGCTTCTGTATTTTAGCTGGAGCTAGTTTTTCTTAAGTTGGATATAAGGATCTCAAAGCAACTATAATGCAAGCAGGGAAATAGATACTTATCATCACTCTCTGCTGGCTGGAATAAGAACCCACCCACAGCTAAGCCTCCAGCAAGTTTTCAGAAACTGTACATTGCATGGGTATCTGTCTTTCTCCCAAGTAGCAGCTGGTGGGTGCAAACCACTTGCCTTTGGATTGGTAGCTCAACACTTTACTCACTAGGCCATCAGAGCTCCCTGCACGCATTTTAAAAATCTGAATAATGTACAGAACTGACTTTTCATTCTAACATAGCCTCTGAACCATTACTGTATCTGAATCATTATGTAACCAACTCATACAGAAGCAGCAACTGCTATCTCCATACATGTATAATCATAGACACCATCTTTCAAACTACACGTCCAAACGCCTCATTTACACACTTGGGACGAGAGGGCTACCAAGTTGTTGAGAAAGTCCCTCTGTGAGTGTGTACACATTAACAACAGGCGCTGTCAAGTCTTCACAGCGTCCTGCTCACCTGTGGGCCTTCTCTATCCTCAGGCAATGTGGCCTGACAAAGACAATCCAAGAGCACTCAGTCTTCATGCCTAGGCCCCAAAAGGGTTCCCCATCTACTCACTCACACCCTGAGCCTTTAAGGCAGGCTTTGGGAGCCAGACTGATGCTGTCCCCTCGCAGCGGTGTCTAGACGCACACTCACTCCGGATTGCATGCTAAGGACAGACTCGAAGGCCAGCGCTGGAGGCTGCGGTGCTGTCCCAGGGCCCTCCAAGCCAAGGCCGATGCTGGAAGGGACCAGGAAAGTCACAGACACGAAGCGCCCCAACACACAGCCAGGGCTCCCTTGCCTCCACTATGCCCAACGACTGCCCTCTCCAGCCTTTCGGTATCATCAGTGAGCTCCCTAAAGTGACCTCGCAAGCCAGGCAGGGATGCTGTCACCGCACGGAAAGCCCAGGGCCGCCTCTGGAGACCTCTGGGCCCTGCTGTCCCTGATGCCCTAGCACCCGGTGGAGACGCAGAACGCGCGAGGGCTAGATGCCACAGCGCAGCTGAGGGCGCAGCTGAGCTGGGAAGGCCCCGGAGCGCTGTCGCTTGTGAGCAAGAGCCCTGATCTGCCCACCCTGGCAGTTCTCCGGCACACGCGCATGTCCCCCCACAAGGGCGACGAGTGATGAGTTAATAATCGCAGGCTGGGCCTGGAACAAAAGGAACTTCGGGTACTAGAAAGCGGAAAGGCACCAGCCCACCAGGTGCCCCTTGGCCTGAGGAGGGAAAGCAGGCTTTTCTGGGCCTAGTGCTGGCCCGGCTGCGCGCCCTGGTACTCCCCGCCAGCCTCAGAGCACATTTCCCTGCCACCGCGTCTTCACCAGTGACTGAGCCTCCCAAACCCCCAAGGTTCTCCTGTGCCTGGTGTTTCTCCAACAAGGTATTTTCGGGCAGCCAGAGACAACAACGGGGCTCGGACGAGGAGGGGTTTGGGGCTGGGGCGTGGGCGCGGGAGGATGGAGAGCGCAAACACAAACAGAAGCCGGACACCAGGCCGCGACGGTAATTAAAGCTAATTAACAGAGAGCTCTGCCGTCCGGGCGCGGCGTCCCCGTCCCGGGCGGCATCCGGCTGCGCGCCGCGGGGAGGAAGGCCCGCCGCGGAGCAGAATTGGCCCCTCAGCGAGCCGAGGGTCACTCGGTCCCGCGCCCGCACCAGGCCTGGGGTCAGCCGCGATGTCCAAGGGGCACATCCTTCTCCGGCGCCCAGGCCATACGGTCACATCCCGCCTCCACAGCAGGCTCCCCCGAGCGCAAGAGGCACGAGCCCCGAGGCGCGCGGGCCGCTCCCATCCCCGCCGGGAGGCGCCGGGCTGAGGCTCCTCGCCCCGCGTCCCCGCGGGCGCCGCAGGGATTGGATTACAGCTCTGCGGGAGAAGACCGGACGAATCAGAAGCCACGGAAAGCCGGTTTTGACTGAAATTAGAGTGTATTTATTTGCAGCAATCTTTTAACAATAATCAAAATTTGACAACAAGCAACAGCAATTACTGCTAAGTGTTGCGTCTAGATAGGAGCGGCAGATAGCAGGAAACTGTATTATCTCGAAAACAAACTGAAAGGCCTGCAAGTGTCTGTAATCAAATCGCCATCTCCCCAAAGTCTGACTGACAGGGCAGATTACCTTCCAGATAATGAATTTATTACATTTCCTGGGTTATTTACAAAGGGGAGGGCCAATTCTGATTGCCCCTTGGTTTAACTGTAAATTAACAAGAAAAATGGGTTTGAAAAGAAACCGCCTACACTACAAATGTCTGCCCTTTTCTCTGGCCTTTTTGTTATATTGCTTTAAGGCTTTAAAGAACAATTGTTCTACAAACACATCTTCTAAAATAGTTTACCAAAGATTAAATATCCCTTTCCAACCCACAGTATATTAAAAAATTAAAATAAGTCAATCCTTGTATGTAATACATGAAAGACTGTACATGCCGATGACTTATATACATTCACTTAAACACGGGTTAAAATTTCTTCTTAGAAAGGACTGAAATTAACACAAAGCGTTTCTTCTGCATCTGTTCACAGGGGAGAGTAAGGGACATGATTTTATAAGTGAGACCAAGGGCCGATCTCCCCATGTGGGGTCTGCAGGCCCACGGTGGACACTTTCTGTGTGCATACCCTCACTGTCCAGCCATTACTACCAACTCACAGTTTTGTTTCCAACTCAGGTTCTACCATTATTGAGAAAATTGTTTATATGTCAGCTCAGACCTATTTAGGGTCTTTTTACTAGTCACCAAAGCAAGCTAATTATACATTTTGCAGAAGATGCTGCAAGGGGGGCGGGGGGGGGGGGGAGAGCTAAACAAGAACATATGGTTATGTGAAATTTGACAGGGAAGCTCAGAGGATTTCTCCATAATCCAGAGTTAGGTGGAGAATAGACAATTTACTAGTGTTTTATCTTGGAAGTATTTTCTCTTATTAAGGCTCTATTAAAGTATCCAGACATATAAGTCTCATTCAAACTGAATGGCAATTTATTAATAAACAAATGAAATATGTTCAACATAGAGGGGGAAAAGGATGATAGAAATAAGATTAATACAGTTTCCCTTTTATAATGAAAAAAAGCACAATTTAAAGTTTCAGGCACTTTAACGTCAGGTTTCAGAAACACTTTCTGGCGTTTGGTCCACAACATCCAACTACAAATTAAAAATAAATTACTATGTTGCAATTTACATTTTCAAACAAGTCCATGGATAAAAAGAATGCGATTTTCATATACAGGGGCAATCCCCTCCTTTAAACATAGGGTAAAACAATATCTTACAGAAGCGACACCACGGAGAGGGGCAGGGGTCAGAGAGGGAAGAGGAGGGGAGCGGCACCTCTGAAACGCGAGAAGAAACTTACGTGTTATCTGGAGTAACACTGTCCTTTTACAGATCATGCTTTTGCGGTCTCTGTACACTACAGTTTACGTTTTTATTTAGACAAGGCACAGTGGAGGTGGCTCTGAATTAATCTCTTAACTGTGTTTGTCGCTGGTGTGCTGGATTCTGGAGAGATTCTGTCAGCTGGTGCAAAGAGTGTTTTTCAATCAGATATTTTTGGTTTCGGTTTTGCCTTGATGGGTCCTTTGGGCTGCTCCTGCTCTGGGGTTCGGTTCGGTTTAGAGGGGCTGCGGGTGTCAAAACTTGCTGCAGTCGTAGACGAAAGCCCCGGACGTGCGGTACAGGGACTGGCTGGAGGGGAAGGCCATCTGGCAGCTGCTGTTGCCATTGACCGGAGAGCTGTTCAAACCAATCCTCTGTGCCTCGAACATCTCCCGCACCGAGTGGAAGTTCTGCTGCTGTCCAGGATAGCCCGCTGCCGCCGCCGCCGCCGCTGCGCTCGCCAGGTGGCCTAGGTCCCCCGCGGCCTGATTCAGGTACCAAGAAGCTAGGCGACCTTGGTGCGCCGACGGGTGGTGGCCGGCCTCCGGGCCTCCCCCGCCCCCGCCGCCACCACCCCCGCCGTGGCTCAGCGTCGAGGAGCTGCTGCTGGTGGCCGGGGGCAGCGAGTAGTCAGGCAGGGCGTCGTCCACGGCCGCGCCGCCCGCGCCCCCGGGAGCGCCCTGCAGGTGGCTGCCGCGCTCGCCGGCCGCGTACAAGCTCATAGCCTGCATGTTGCAGTGGTAGGTCCCCGCGCCGCCCGCGCCGCCCGCGCCCCCTGCGCCACTGCCCGCGCCGGAGCTCTGACCGCAGGGTGCGCTGTACAGGGAGCTCTGGCCCGGCGAGTAGGCGCTCAGCGCCAGCGGGGGCGCCAGGCCCGGCCTGGAGGACGCCGCCGAGGCCAACAGGCCAGAACCCAGCTCCGCGGCCGCGCCCTGCGGCGACCCCCGCAGCGATGTCATGATGTTGTCCACGCTGAAGCCCTGGCTGTGCGGTGGCGCGGGCGGCGCGGGGGCCGGAGGCTGCGCCAGCTCGGCGCCGTCCAGGCTGAGCGGGCGTGCGGCAGGCAGGCCGCCGCGGGGGCTGCTCCCGCTCGACAGGCTGCTGCTGCTGCTGTCGGGGCTCTCGATCTTGGGCACGGCTGCAGCAGCAGCCGGGGACAGGGGCTGGGGAGGCGAGGAGCACGTACCGTTCTCGGTCTTAATGTCCTGGATGCGCACGGGCTGCGGCTGAGCGCCGGGCGGCCCCGCGACCCCGGGCGCGCCGCTGTCGGTGGGCTCGGGCGCGGGCGGCGCGGGCGGCTCCTTGAGGTGCAGCCGGTCCTTCTCCTCCTTGTCCTTCACCGCGTCTTTCTTCTTGAATCGCCGGCGCCGCCGCAGGAAACTGCCGTTCTCAAACATGTTGTACGAGTCCGGGTCGAGCGTCCAGTAGCTGCCCTTGCCAGGCTTCTTGTCGTCGCGTGGCACCTTTACGAAGCACTCGTTGAGCGAAAGGTTGTGGCGGATGCTGTTCTGCCAGCCCTGCTTGTTGTCCCGGTAGAAGGGGAAGCGGTCCATGATGAACTGGTAGATGCCGTTGAGCGTGATCTTCTTGTCGGGTGCATTCTGGATGGCCATGGTGATGAGCGCGATGTAGCTGTAGGGCGGCTTCACCATGTCCTTGGGCTGTGGCTGCGGCGTGTAGGGCCCGTAGGCGCGCGCCATGCCGCCCGGGTACTGCTCGGCGTGCGCCGCGGGGTGCGAGTACATGCTCATGGGCGCCGGCATGGCGGTGTAGCCGCCCCCAGCCGCCGCCGCCGCCGCGCGGTAGTAGCTCTGCTCGCCACCGAGATAGGGCACCACTCCCAGGGAGTTGGGACTGGACACGGAGTAGCGCGCCTGCATGGCCGCCGCCGCGGGCCCTGCCGCCCGCCGCCCTCGCCGGGCCCCGGGCCGCGTAGTCCGAGTCCCGGGCCCTGCGGGGCGCTGGATCCCGGGCCCGCCGCCTTGGACTGCTGGCGGCTGGCGTGGGCCTCGCGCTCCTCTGGCTCCCGGCTCCTCCGGGTCGCCTCTGAACACCTCGAGGCTCCGCGCTGACGGCGGAGAGTGCGCCGCAGACGTAGGGCCGGCTGGGGAGGAACTCGCCAAGTCACTTCCAGGCGGGAGCAGAGAGAAAAGCCAAAGCGCCCTTTTGGCACAAGCAGCGCCTCGTCTGTGTCTGCTGCGAGCGAGCGGCTGGTGAGGGTGGGGAGGGCGGGGCGGCCACCCTCCCTACGGCCGGAGGGCGCAGGCTCTCGCGCGGGCCGCTGCGGGCTGCATCTGGTACGCTCCTGAACTTTTAAGCATCCGTCACCCAGGGAGGACTTTTTTACGCAGTTACATTTTTTCCGGGCCGCGATGCCCCGCCCCCGCGGCGGCGGCAGCCAATGGGCGGCCAGGGCCGCGATGGCGGAGTCGGAGCCGAGAGGCTGGCGCCCGCGCCCTAGCCGCGCTGGCCGCCCCGCCCGCGCCCGCGCCCGCAGCACCTCGCCCGGCTCGGCGCTTACTTCCCGACCCCGCAGACACCCCCGGCCCTTCGTGGGCATGGTCCAGGCCAGCCCTCGGCCCAGCAGTGCAGCCACCCGCTCCAGTCCCGGCCTCAGCCTGGGCTGCTACACCGTGTCGCCGCCGGGGCCGGGGCCTCGAGCTCCCGGGTTTCTCCCACTTTTCTCTCTCTCTCCATCTCTTAGCCACCTCCTCATCGCTGCCTTCCTATATGGCCGAGTGGCTGCCGTCCCCACACTCGTGGGTTCGGCTTCCAGACCTCACTCACACCGGGCAGATTTTCAGGACGTAGCTCTGTGCCGAGAGGGGGAGATGTTGTCACCGTCACCTCCCCTCCTCAGTGGGAGTAAGACGAAGGGACTGGAGGTGGCAGGTGGGCCCTTCGCCCAGGTAGGCTGGCCGGCTTCTCCGCGGGCCCCGCGTGGTGCGGGCCGCAGTGGGGTCGTGCCTGTCTCCCCGACCACTGCCCCTTCTCAATCAGATCGGAGAGGGTGTCAGGCTGCGCCTCAGAAAGTCAGCAGGTGTGATGACAAGAAGTAACTAATTGAAAGAAACCTCTGCAGGCCGCTGTCCACCTCTACGAGCGGCCGTGCGCTCACAGAACAAGTGTCAAGGCATGTTCACAGGCACCTGCGGGCCGCTGGGGTTATGCGCACAACGCCCCGTTGGGATCTCTTCTTGAGTTAAAGAGGGCAAGAGCCTGAGAAGGGAAGCGGGCAGGTTCAGGGGAGGAGAGGCGCCCTCCCTCCCACGACGCGCGCTCCGCGTTGGGGGGGAGGGGGGGCTCAGGGCCTCGGCTGGAGCCGGGGAGGCAGGGGGTGTGGCGAGCTTTGGGAGAGTGTGAAAACGCGGGTGCCGTGTCCCAGGCCTTGGCTCCTGAAATTTCTGACAATCTTTAACTCCCGAGACGTGTTGGGAGCCCCTTTTGGCCTTCCAGCTGGAATTCGGGCTGCCTCACTTCTGTACTAAACGTGGAATTGCTGATAACTAAGGCCCTGCCTGGCGTGGCAGGCACCGCTGCGTGTCACTTGAACATTACAAAATAAGCACAATTCGGAAGGGATATTTATATGGAGGGAAGAGGCGACCCTGCTAAATCTATAGCATCGCCTGGGGCGGCGTGGTTCACCGGAAGTTCCCCTCCCAGGGCTGTGGCCTCTGGGCCCTGCCTGAGCACTTGTGACTCCTTTTTAGAGTGTTTCAAGCACGGGTCACAGAGGGATCGAGAGCGCCCTCAGATTTGTCAGCAGGAGGCTTAGCCCTGGCAAGTCCGAAGGACACTCGGGGAAGCGTGACGGAAAGTCCCACGATCTCAAAGCCGAGTTCTGTCCGGCTCCGGCCCCTCTCACCGGCCTGCCCAGCAGCTCCTCGGGCCGCGGCGGCTGCAGACGACGCTCCAGCTTCAGCCTGAGGGCACAAAGAAGCACATGGTCTCCCCACACCTCTTTACGGCCAGGGCCCCTCGCTGGTGGGGCGCACAGACGACTCAGCGATGGCCGCTCATTGGCATTCCTGGGCGCAGGGTGCGGTGGCGAATGCGGTTGCCTGGTTTCCCCTCCTCTGCCTCCCCTGGCGCTGTGTCCTGCAAATGGCGAATCTAAATCCTGGTTTCCTCGCTTCTCAGCTTTGGGCACCAGAAGTCGCCGTTGTGAAATTCTGTTCTGGCCTGCGGAGGGGGGCGTTTATAAAGATCAACTTTCCACTGGTTTTAGCGCTGGATGTTCGCCAGAAAAAGATATTTGTGTTTTATAAGCTAACTCGGAAGCAAATGGCCAGTAAACGGCTTGTCTATATCCCAGGCGCTTACTGTTGAGGGTGCTGGTGGGGCCTGAACTCTAGACACATGAGTAAAGTCTTAGGGGGACGGACAAAGGCTTTATTTTTAGGGTGAATTTTTGGTCGCCCCTGTTTGGTTGCCCCGCAGGCTAGGGCAATCTGCATTTCCCTCCACAGCCCTGGACTCTGAAGAAAGAAACACCCCAAATATCCCGGCAGGAAGCCTTGGACTTCTTTCCTGAAGCTCTGCAGACCGTGGGCCGCAGGCGACAGCGGTAATGAATGTTTGGAGGGGCAGTCGCTCTGAGCCCCCTCTCTCCCCGCCTCCTGCCCGGTCTCTGACCACACCAGGTCCGGGTGCCCAGTGGCCAACATGCTTCCAGTGGGGAGGGGGCGTCCATGTCAGCGCTTAGCACAGGCCTCTGCGCCCCCATCCCAGCGAATGCACAGGGGCTGGAAGCAGCACCCGGGAGTGTCGGTGCCGTTTGTTATTTCTCAAGTGAGGAGGCGGCAAAGGAGCCCTGGGGGCGTGGTAGGGTAGCCCTGGGGTCAGACTGAAAGGTAGGTAGTTCTAATCCACCAGCTACTCGGAGTGAAAAATGAGGCAGGATCCTCCATGAAGATGAACAGCCCCGGAAACCAAAGCGAGGTTTCCCCACGACTTTGGGTTTTGGTTTGAGTTGAGGAAATGAGGCAGTGGCCCCTGAGCTTCCCTTCCAGGCCAGAAAGTGGTTCCTGAGACATTTGAGGCAGGTTCACTTACCATGGGCGAGTGGCCTTCCATGTCAGGAACCCCGGGACCTTCCAGCGCGCCCCCCACCGTGTCCACGCCTTCCCCGCCCTAGAGCCGATTCAATTTTGCCCTGGAAATCAGACCCATAGGGATCAGGTACCTCTGCCCTCCCGCCTGGAGCTGCGGGGAAATCATAAAAGCAGCCAGGCAAAGACGCCGCAAGGGCTGCTTCCCGCTCAAGCGGCGCAGGCCCAGACCCCAGGTCAGGACGCACCCCAAGTCTGCAGCCGTCCTGCATTGCTTCCTTGGCTGCAGGAGACAGAGGGGACGATTTTAAGGCTAATCATCGGGTCAATGACATGCGCAGACTCCCCCAGTTAGCCTAAAATTCACAGCTGGAGGGAAACACCATTAACTGGGGGCGAGTGTCTTTAAAGTGTTTAGTTCGTTGTGTTGACCCTCCATCTGGCCTTCTTTGCGCAGGTTGTTTGCGCAGGGAAGGCAGCTTCGTGTCAGCGACCAGCATTCGTTGTGGACTAGATGGCCACACGAGGCGCCGGCCTTTCGTGGGACTCTAGCTTTCCTCATGGGTAGGGATGCGAGGAGCACAGCCCCTCCTTTGAGGAAAAGGCATTCCCAAAATACATGCATCGGTTTTTTTTTTGTTTGTTTGTTTGTTTTTTTGTTGTTTTTTTTTTTCAGTTAGCTTCTAGAGAAAAGGCGATCCGCATTGCACTGACAGGAGTCAGGGAATTCGGCTCTCCAACTACCTGAGGACAGCCTTCCAAGGGCAGTGTGAGTGAAGGAATAATTTCACCTCATCCCCAAGACGCGCTGGCTCTACTCGCTCTCATGCTCCACAAGCTGGGAAGCTGGGACCAGAACAGAGGTGAAGGCTGTAACCCTCGGAGCCCGCAACCCACCTGCAGTGCGTCCACAGTGAAGCCCCATGTCCAGCTAGAGGGGCAATGGGACCCGCAGGAAAGGGGTTTGCGTCTCACTTTGCTGTTGCACTTCCAAAGACGAAGCAGAGGGAGCTGGAGACCAGCACTGTACCTTTTATTTACACAGAGAAAGCACAAGAATAAGATTTGTAAAGGGTCAAAAGATGGAAAGGACAAGTGTTCGTGCGTGCGTGGGCGTGCACACGTGCCTTGGTTTCTCCAGATCCAAGCCTCCGGCTGCTGAAGGGCGGCAGTGCCCCCAGGGCTTTTAGGATTAGAAGCTACACTTCTCTTGTGTTTGAGCCCTCCCCGCGCTAGGCCGCCCTGGTCCCCGCCCAGAACCCCCGGGCGAGGGTGTAGGGGCAAGGATCTGGGTGAGGAGGGAATGGGTGTGAGAGCGCGCGCTAGCATGTCGGGCGCTCGGTGGAGGGTGCAGGAAGGGTTCTGGTTGCCAGTCACCCTCCGTGGAATCCGGGGCTCTCGGACCATGGCGTGCGGCGTGGGCTGCACTTCGAGGGAACCGGGTGGCTCGATCTCCTGAGGAACTCGGGGCGGCCTCAGCTTCTCCCGCCTCCTGGGCGCCCTTTGCGGAGCGAGCGCAGCTCGCTCGGATCCAGCTGCGAAGCCACCTCCGTGTCCATCCAGCTCTCTCACGCATCTGAGGCGGCCCAGGGTGCGGACACCCGGTCAGACCCGCACCCTGAACCTTGTGGGAAGCAACCTTGAGTACCCCCGTCAGATCTAGTAATTGCACTTTTCCGAGAAGGCGCAGTCGTTGACCCTAAAGAACCTGCTTCTTACGTGTGCGCGCTGCTGAGTCCACCGTCTCCGTCTTTCTGATGCTCGGAGCGGGGGCGAGGAGGCCCTGCGGACCCGAGCCAGTAGCATCTGACGACACCTCACCGCAGTCCATTTGCAGGGGCCAAGATTGCTGGCCCCGCACAGCCCGCCCGAGCCTCACCTGCGCTCCCGCACCTGGATGCCCGCACCTGCACTGCGAGCTCCGAGCGCCCCCTGCCGCCTGCGTCTCCTCTCGGCTTTCCCGACCTGCCGGCCCTGCCTTCCCCGCCTGCAGCCCAAAGGGCACCTCGCCAGGCTCCCCTGCTCCTCGCGCTCACACCTGCAGCGCTTCCAGAGACCAGCGGGACCGGCCTGGGTCCTTAGAGGACCCACCCAGCCTAGCCACAGACCAGGGACATGCTTTTTCTTCCTGGAGGCCGGCTGATCCGGGATCGGGGTTTCTAGCCACGGGCTGCGCAGTCCTTGCGAGGCCCCTGTAGTTTACAAGCACTTTACAGAAAGGGCAAGGCCTCTGCATCGAGCGCGTTACATTCCGAGAGATGCCAAAGAATGTGTTTACTGGCAGCCGGGTTTGCCAATAAAAATTGCAAACGAAGACTGCTGTTGGTTTCCAGGAAAATGAACTTCTGTTTTAGAACCAAATTTCAGTGGCTCTAAACGGAACCTTCAAAGAGCTGGTGTTGGGGAACGGGACGGATCGGTGGCTGTTCTCACACACCCTCAGAGTTACCCGTGTGAAAACAGCGCGCGCGCCCACGGCTGTCCCCAGCAGAGCCTCACCAACGTGACACACAGCAGACGCTGACAGGGAGCTGGATGCTGGCTCCTGGCAGATAGGCGCTCCGATTAGTGTTATTTAGTTTGGAAACAAAGATAGAAGAAGATAAGAAAAAGAGGCAGGGTTTTGCAGAATATAAAAAATTATGAAAGAAAGGAGGTACCCATTCCACAGGTTTTAGCTCCTAATTCGTACTTACTCTAGAACTTTTTTTTTTTTTAAAAAAAGGAACAGTTATTTCTTCTCTCTCATCGCCTTCAAGTCAGAACCAACTGATAGCTGACTTTCCAGCGGTTATACCACAGGGAGGAGATTGCTCAGAGCAGCTGGTGGATGCTGCCTGCCTGTTTTTGGGTCAGCAGCGCAACTCCTTTTTCTCCAGGCCACCAGAGTGCCCTGCATAGAAATGAAAGCTAAACAAGCTCAGTATTTACTTTCACTTTTTGTTTTGGGGAAACGAAGACCTTACGTGGAATCTAAAAGGTCCTCCCTCATCTAATGAGACTTCTTGTTCTCTGAGTCTCTGGGCTGTTCCACTGGACACTTGATTTTGGTCACCGAGTAAGTACTAATGCGAGGTGAGTCTGCTGGATTCGGTTCCTAACCACAAAGTTGGTCTTGGACAGAAATACTAAAAGGAGACGTAAGATGTGCTAGGAATGTTATCATTCTGTTTGGTGCTTTAGGTAACGGTTTGCTCTGACCTCACATGGATCCCAAAGTGGATGCTAGCAAATGTACCCCACACAGTGGAGAGAATTCTAGTGGTCCTGTGGGTAGGGAGCAGCTGTGGTGCCACCCCAAAGGCAGGTGGTTTAAATCCACCAGCTGCTCTATGGGGGTAAGCAGGGCAAATCTCCTCCCATGCGATTTACAGCCTCTGAAAACCACTAAGAGGGCAGCAACCACTAAGAGAGCAGTTGTAAGCTAGTTCTGACTAAAAGTCACTGAGCTGAGAGAAAACAGGCCAAATAGTTTACCAGAGGTTACACCGCCCTCACAACTATATTCCGCACCCCTCCCCCGCTACTAAATGGAACCACTTAATGCTTTTTTATGTACTTAATAAATAATATGTTCAAAACATTTATTCAAATGAAACCCAGTGTCTTTTAAAGGATTGATAATTTTCATACTTTTATTTTGTTTATCTTGTGGGATCTGAGGTACCATTTTAAAGAAGATACATCATTTTCATGGCACCAAGAAAAACAAAACAAAAAACCAAGAGCCCTTGCATATCACAAACAGTTAGGTGCTTGACTCCTAGCCTAAAGGGTGGCGGTATGAATTCACCCGAGGGGAGTCTTAGAAAATGCCTAGCCTATAGCTGCTTCCTAAAGTCAAAACCAGAAAAGGTCTTTCTTGGAGTAATTGCACTTGACACCCCTGAGGTGGTCCTGAGTCAGTTAAACTGACACCAATCAAGAGCAACAATTGAACAACTATGTGTCATCTCCTTTTCAAAGACATTCAACTTGGGGAAATATGTGCATTCCAGATCAGTGAAACTTCCGCTATGTTACCCATTTAATCAAGAAATTTTGTGGAGGCTGCCTTTGTTCTGCTTTCTTTTTGGGGCGCTCTTTGCTGAACAGCTATGGAACCACAAGTAGGGAGAAATGTTTCTCCACATCAAGGCGCGAATCTATTCTATGTGAGTGATCGTATTAAACCTACATTCACTCACTCATTGCTGCTGAGTTGGTACCAGCCAGTAACTACATTTAAGTTGCTAGGGAGGAGAGAGCTCATCTCTCTCCTGAGCTGCTGGTGGATCCAAACCAGATGCCTTTGCTTTAGCAGGACAATCCCTATGGACTACAGGGCTCCCTGTTAGACTTGCAGTAGGCTTTATTGCTAAAGCCCCACTTTCATATTAATCTAGACATACTAGTGATCACTAATAAACACTGATATTGTTAAGTACCATCAAATCTAAACTGATTCATCGTAACTGGCCCTCTAGCAGGTTGTCAGAGGCAGATTGCTCAGTAGGAGATTCCCACCTTTCTCCTGTTGAGCAACTGGTGGATTCGCCTCTGGGATGGCAGCGCAGCTTCTTACCATGAGGTCACTAGAGCTCCCTGATAAACACTTGTCATTGTTGCATATCTTTGAGTCAGAGGCAACCCATAGCGGACCATCCAGCGGGTTTTCAGAGGCAATTTAATCGCTGGAGCAGAGAATATCCATCTTTACTCCTGTGAGCAGTTGAAAGATGTGAACCGAGTGCCTTTGGCATGGCAGTGCAGCTCCTAACCACCAGGCCACCAGAACTGTTGTGTACCATCGAGTCAAACTAACTCATATAGCTCATCCTTTGGTGGGTTTTCAGAGGCATTTAATCCTAGGAGAGGAGATTGCCCGTTCTTCTTCTCTCACCAAGCAGCTGGTAGATTTCAAAGTGTGCCTTCACAAATGCAGCACAGCTTCTTGCCACTAGGCCACCAGAGCTCCCTTAAGGAGCACTAGAAGTCCCTAAAAACCAGGGGAAATGCTAAGAATACAAGGGTCCTGCCACCTCATGCCCTTTGCCCTTGACTTGTACCACCTTAAGGCTCTTCTGCAGTTCACCTCCATGGAGTGTGGAAGAAGAAATGTCTTGCCCTCCTTCCCTCCCCACTGGGCGTTGCTTTGACATTGTGGCTCTCTGCCTTCTGAACCACCAGTTGACAAGACCTTTCAAGATAGAAAAGTAGAGAGAACAGGGGGCATGGAATGTGCCCTTAGTACCCCATTCTCCATGAGGTCAGAGACCAGGCAGGCTGGGAGTGGGGGCTGGTGGCAGATGGTGGCAGAGGCAGGGTTTAGATGTCGGCTGATACTCAGGATCTCGTAGTGGACTGACCATAGTCATTGGGGCCAAACCCAGGGTGTTAGAGAGGGTTTATATCAGATAATATTTTGTCCCAGTCACCGCTCAGTGAAATAGTAGAGGCCAGACTCAAACCAAGACTTGAAGTCCCGAGCAGCACTGCTTCGCTTCGTCTGGCACGGAGTATTCCAGTCAGTGGAGAAAAAGCCTGTCGGGGTCTTGGAGGACAGATGCACAGAAAGCAGAGTAGAGAAGGCAAGGCCTTCCCCACTCTCCAGGAACTCTCCCCCGACCACGTGGTTCAGTCTGGGCTTGGAACAGGGACTCAAAAGTCCACAGTAATTTGTGGGGTGGCAGGGCCCTAAGCACCCTAGCTCAGCCAGGCCTCGAGGTGACCATCACCACTCTGGAGGGTCTGGCTTCAGGGAGCCTGAGCTTCGGGTCGTTAAGGGGAATTGGCGCAGTGGAGGGCTTTATTCTCCCAAGAACAAGACAAGAGCTGGGTGCTGGGCCAGGGCAGGGTCAGCAAGGCGCCACGACGCCTGCCTACAGTGGAGACCTGGGTCACAGCAGTGAAGGGTCTCAGTCGTGGCCTGGACAGACGGCGGTCCAGGACGGCGAGCGCGCCTTTCTCTAGCTCAGGACCCGGAGGGGGGCGCCAGGGTCCCTTCTCTCCCGCCTGAAAGGTCTCCGGCGGAGGCCTTTTAAAGGAGGCTGCGCGCCCCCAATCACCGCCCCTCCGCATAGTCCTGACCCGGCCTGTGTTTAGTCTGCCTCGCTGACGTCCTTCCTGAACAGATGGGGAAAGGGAACGGGTCCATGAATCGCTCGGCCTGCCCGGGGCGGCCCATCCATCATCTTCTCACCTGCCTGCCCCGGCCAGCGGCCTTTTACTGACCATGGGCGCTCAGGGTCCCCGCTAAGTCGCACGGTCCCCTCCCCACCCACCCGGTCTGCTGCACTTCCCTGCTCCCCAAGACACGAAGGTTCCCTATTGAGGTCCCGAGGTAGGCACTCCAGATTGGATACCCTTAAAGCCAAGTGCCACTGCCCTCTCCCGAGCCGCTTTGCCTGTGTGCGTGTCCTGTGTTGTCACTGTCGTTCTGTGGAAGCACACACATTCTTTCTGCCTCGTTAAGGGGCAGGACCGCTGACTGCTCGAAGCCCCACTGAGCCACTCGCCGGGGACAGCGAGCTGTTGAAAGCCGCTGACTCTGCAGACCTGCCGCGCTCTGGCTTTTGTGCTCATGTCGGGTGCGCACTTAAGAAACACACGAGAGCATTTTTCATTGTTTGACTTTATGAGCATTCGCTATCAAAGATTATTTGTTCGGTGTGTTTATTTTAGTAAGGAACCTGTCCAAGGCAGGCAGACGTGTCTCTGGGAAAATCTTTTGGCAGGAGCCAGCCGGGGTTTTGCATAATAGGAAAGCAAACGGCCCCGCCCTCACACAACATCAAGGCGGGCACGTCCCGTATTTTGTTTGATAACACTCACATTGTCTGCTGTCTGCTGGAAGTAGGTTAGTTTTCTAGTAAACACACTGTCATCGGTGTCACTGTTTGTCCTGGACTGAGTGAGCTCAGACTCCCTCGGGCTGGGTGGGCTGCCCACCAGGCTCTTCTTCTCCTTAAAAGAGCGCCAATGCAGCATTTAACACGCTTGGGGAGGTGCAAAGAAGAATCTTGTTGTTCCCCCTCATTTTGGCCAGTTTTAAATTTCTCCTCAATTGTGCGTTTAAGAGGAGTGAAAGAAACAGGCTTTTCCTATTTCTGTTCCTCCCATCCCGCTTCTTTCTGCTTTATACATCAACTTTCCTGATGATATCTATATAGCTCTGCCGGTTTCAAGGAGATTCAGTTATCAGATGGTGTTGACAGTCCATTGTAAATCTCCCACAAGGAGAGTTACACTGCATTTTCCAACTGTGCCAACAATCTCCAAGTGGTATTCAGAAAGCGTCCCCTAGCAGATACAGTCACATGAAGCCCTGCGTTCAACATTCTTGGCAATATCCCTTTAAAAACAAAATTACTCTGCTCTATCTACATACTGCTTTTTAAATAGTAAGAACTGTCAGTATTATCCACCAGACAAACAAATATTCTCAGTGTCTCCAGTTGTGGATTAAGAAAATGATGAATGCCTATTAATAGTTCTTTCTCTTAGGACAAGTTTATTGATTAGTGTCGTTTAATGTTTGTCTTGACAGCTGGGGACATTTTGTGTTACTTAAAACCTTTATGATTTGATGTGTAGGAAGAGGGAGTGACAGATTTAAGATTTAAGAGATTAAATAAAGATAAAAAATAGAACAACAACAAAAAAGATTGGAATCTTTTTGAATACTACTTCATCTTAGAAGCATACGAACTGATTCTTAATTCATGTATATTTTGAGGGTCTTGTTCATGGACATATGTATAGGGAAAAGGGTTTGGGAGATGTGTTACAGGGGGACCCTCACTCCAGTTTTTCTGAACCCCGTGATGGGTGGGGCCACCAGGGTCATCCTCTGCCTAAAGACAGATTTTGTTTTGGGGGGAGGGAAAGCTTACCGTTATTTAAGCTGGTACCCCAGTACCTTATGGATAAGATACAAGAACTCCCTAACACTTGAGTGTAAATAGCTTTTGTACCAACTGTTAGTCATTCTGGGGAGATGCTCTGACCCCCGGAGCTGGAGAGGAACATCCAAAATCTCTGTAAATGTTCATTAAAATTACTAAAATTAAAAAATAAAAAGAGTGCTGGGGAAACTGCACTCCCCTCAGTCTCCTGGGCCTGCCCAAGTCCAAGCAGTGACCCCAAAACAAGCATCTGCTCTTCCCTGGCCAGTGTTGAGGAAAACCAGTGAAGGAAGGATCTATCTTCCTTTTAAATGCAACATCTCTTCCTTCTATCTCCTCTGGAGCCCCTGACCAAGAAAGATAAGAGGTCAGAGGGGACAGCAGTCTGTTTCTCCAGCTGCCCTGCAAAGCACAGGTACACCTGCCAGGATTACATCTGACATAGGGCAGTGTTTGTAAAGAAGCACACACAAACACCTAGACTTCTGTGGGCCTTTCTGTGGGCCGAGAGAAAAGCCCCCATGTGTGGAAGGTGGCATTCATAAAGGGAGCATGGGCACATGGACCTGATGTCTCCTTCCCATCCCAAAGAATGTACCCAAGGCAGGGCCAGTGGGGACATGGGGGGGGGGGCGCCTTCCCTGGCCTCGATCTGCCCCTGTGCTCCCCAAGCAGAGTGTGGGTGTTCTCCCTTCATACTTTCCTCTGCCGGCTCCAATTACTGCCCACATTCGGTATGCACCATGAAAGGCCATTTTTCTTTCTGAAGCTCATCCAAAATAATACACATGATGGAGTGCAGGCAGAATGCCTGTGGAAAAAGTAACTCCTCCCAGTTATAACAGCATAAGGAGGCTCTCCAAGCAAGATGTGACAGTGAAGAAATATTGTTACCCCTAAAAAGAGGAAGTTTGGAGGGTCTGGCTAGCCCTGAGGCCACAGCATCTCCCCAGTTGCTGTCCTAAAAAGATGCAGGGTTCTAGGGGGGAGTGCTTAGCCAGGGCTCAGGTTATGCTACTTTCAAAGGAGAGAAAAATACTCTGCTCTCTCTTACAAGTTAAAACAGAGATTTCTATAAGGTGATCTCTACAGAGGACCTTTCAAAGAAGGTGCTGTTACATAGGAAATGAAAAAACAAAAACAAAAACAAAAACGAAAACAAACCACCCATGACTATAAATAGGGAAGAGTGTTAAGGAGTTTGCTGAAGTTGCTGGCGTGTAATAGCCACAAATCTACCCTAAGCCCAACCTCGTGTCAAAGTCTGACATGATTCAGGATGGAGTTGAGGGATCAGGGGAAGGGAGGAGCTTTGCCTTGCAGAAGCATCCATACTACAAGTTGTAGAGGCTTCTGGGGAAATCACCTCATTGGGCTCAGAATCAGTGCTCCAGGATGAAGCAAAGGGCACACACCATTTAGGGAGAGATCTTTAAATATTAGGGCAAAGATTCCACTTCTTGAATACAGAGAAACTTCTACAATAAGTACATCAATTGTAAGTACAGAGTGAAGATTCCACCCTGTAAATACAGACTAGACTGCCATGCTAACATGGATTAGATAAAGTGTAAAATAGTGGATATTTGAAACACCCTAGGTATCCTTAAAGAAGACAGATTGTTGGTATTATTGAATGCCGTCAAGATGTCTATGACTCAAAGTGACCCTGTGAACAATGAATCTGAACTTTACCCTATCCTGTGTCATCCTCATCATCTCAAATATACTTGAAACCACTGTTACAGTCACTATGTCAGCCCTTGTTGTTGAGGGTCTTCCTCTCTTTCTCTGACCCCCTACCTACCTTTCCTTGATGTCTTTTCTTAAGGACTAGCCCTTCCTAACAACATGCCCAAAGCATATGAGATTTCTCACCATCTTTGCCTCTGTCGAGAACCCTGGTGTCACTTCTTCCAAGACTGGTTTCTTTGTTCTTTTGTCAGTGTATACTGTTCACCAAAATAAAAATTCAGTGGCATTGATTTTTCTTCTATCATCCTTATATATCACACAATTTTCAGATGTTGTTGTTGTTATGTGCCGTCGAGTCTCCAGTGACTCATAGCCTATGTACAATCCTATACAACAGCCCTAAACCCTGCTATATCCTGTGCCAATCTCACTGTCTCCAGCACACTTAGCCTGATCACCCCAGTCACTGAATTAATCCACCTTATAGAGGGCCTTCCCCTTCTGCGCTGTCCCTTCACCATCCCAAGCATGATGTCCTTCTCCAAGGACTGGTCCCTCCTTGCAGCATGTTCAAAGTATGTCAGAAGAAGCTTCAGAATCCTTTCCTCCAGGGAGCAGCCTGGTTTAACCCTCTCCATGATGGACCTGTTCATTTTCTTAGCAGTCCATGTTGTTGTTGTTTTTTTTTACTTTTTTTTCTTTTATTGGGAAAAAACATATTGGGGGTACAAGGAGGTGAGGGTTGGGGGCAGAAGGATGAGGATGGGCCAGGATGCAGTTGCAGAGCTGCACAGTTTGGTCGGTGGGGGGAGCAGGTGAAGGAAATGATGAGGGTCCAGTGGGGACCAGATGCTACAGAGGAATGACAAGCATTTTCCAATGGTAATT
>NW_006399821.1:3570201-3608887 GCF_000299155.1 Elephantulus edwardii | reverse complement strand
GAGGGACATCATGCTTGGGAGGGTGGAGGGACAACGCAGGAGAGGAAGGCCCTCTGTGAGGTGGATTGTTTCAGTGACTAGGATAATTGGGATGGGAGTGTCAGAGACAGTGCTATTGGCACAGGACAGAGTGGAGTTTAGGGCTGTTGTACATCGGGTTGCTATGAGTCACAGGCGACTCGACGACACATAACAACAACAACATAGGAAAGGGAGCAAACCTAGAGAGAACAAACTTTTGAGTTACAAATAGGAGGGCCTTCAGGGTGTTGCTTTCAGGTTTGCTGGGGGGCGGGGTGGAGGGTGGCAGAAGGTGGCCTAGGTAACATTCTCTGGATACCCTAGGCATTCTTTTTTTTTTTCTCTTCCCCACCCAGGAGTCAGATGGCACAATCTGGGGACTGAGGAGCTCACCCTGAGGGCTGAGACGGCTCACCCCAAGCTGGGGGCCGAGGGCAGCCTGCCCCGGGCAGAGGCCGTGATGGCTCGCCCCGAGCCGGGGGCTGAGGGCAGCCCATCCTGAACAGAGCAACGCCCCCCAGGAGCTGGCTGGTATACTCCCCCTCCATTTGCCCCTACCCCAGACTGGTCCCCTCACCTGACTGAGGACTCTGATCAGGGATAGTGTCTCCCATTCAAGCACTGCCACTTTTACCCCCTCATAAGTGGTCATACTATATTTTGAAGTAGGTGTCACTGCCCTTCTCCTTTATATATGATAAAGGGAACCTGAGAATTGTGAACAGACTCCCCCCAGGTCTAACCATCTTTTGGCAGAAGCATTCAACAGAACAAAATATGTGGTGCATTTAGGATGTCGGTCCTCTGTGCATGCTGCCACTATTAAGGTCATCAGACTCACAGTGAGTTTCAGCAATCCTTTGTATAGGTAATCTTCTTCTTTGGCCTGTCCAAGGAAACCCAAACCTGCAGCTGGCGGGCATGCATCCCATCCCCCACCTCCTACGCAGGTGCCCAGCAGGGCATGCGCTTCCCCCTGCAAGGCCTGCCTGCGCGGGGTGCGCAACCCCCCTCAGCGCTGGCGGCCACTAGAAGCGCATCCCCCCATCCCACTGCATGGGTGCTCGGTGGCCGCGTGGCCCCTCTTGTGCAGGAGGCCAGTGGGTGCCCACTTCCCCCACTGCCGCCATCCTGGCTCCAAGAATTCTCTCCAGAACAAGTCCACCTTGCGGCAGTGTGGTAGCTTTGCTGCACCAGTCTTGAGGAGGACTGGTGCCCAGCATCCATCCTGGGTGAGGGAATCCATTGGTTCCGGCTGTGGAAGCCTCATGGAGCTGCAGCTGCTGTGCGGCAGGGCGTGGGCTCTGCGGGAGGGGGTTGGGAGCCATGAGACTCACCCATTCCTCCTTGGGAATCCTTGAATTCCTGTTGTTGAGCCTCAATCTTCACTGAGGGCCAGTCATCAACTGTTTAAGTGTTCAATTATCAATAAGCTGAAGTCTGTGGAAGGCCATAATGGCCCTGCTTTAAGTGGTTCACTGCTCCCGCAGCTCACCGCGCTGTCTCTGCCTCTGCTGCCATCTTGGATCTCAGCAGTCCATGTTATATTCAGTATTCTTCTCCAACACCACATCTTAAAGGCATCAATTCTCCTTCTATCCCCCGTAGTCTTTGTCCAGCTCTCTGATGCATAGCAAGTGATTGCAAAGACCATGACCTGTATCAGGCACACCTTAGTTTCCAGAGTGACACCATTGCTCTTCAGTACTCTGGAGAGGTCCCTAACTGCAGATTTTTTCATCACAATACATCTATTAACTTTCAGATACATAAAAAATAATTGAAAAGATTATGGCGTGGATTGAGGTCATCATTGCTCCTTAGCTCTTTTGAGAGGTTCCTTGCCAACAAATTTTCCCAAGCAACACATCTTTTGATTTATTGACTGCTGGTGCCAAGGTGTTGATTGTGGATCCAAGGAAGATGAAATTGTTGATGGCTTCAGCCTTTTCTCGATCCATCTGTGGCCCAGTGGTGAGGATGTTTGTTTTCTTGATGTTGAGATGTAATCCACATTGAAGGTTGTAGTTCTTGATTTTCTGCAGCAAGTGTTTCAAGTTTATTTGCTTTCAACAAATAAGGTAGTGTCATCTGTATAATGCAGATTGTTGACAAGTCTTTCTCCAATCCTGATGCCACATTCTTTGTAAAGTACGGCTTCTTGATTTACTCACCATACAGACTGATTAGATACAAAGAAAGTTTACAGCCTTGATACACAACTTTCACCTTTATTTTAAACCATTTATTGTTTTCTTGCTCTGTTTGGATATAGTAAAAAGATAATAAGACACTTGGACAAAAAAATATGAGATAAAATGCAACACTGGTAAAAACTATGGATAATTATGATGTCAGTTTACAGACAAAGGTGTGTCTGATTCAAGCCATGGTCTTTTCAATTGCTTTTTATGCATCTGAAGAGTAGACAATGCATAGGGCTGATGGAGAAAGAATTGATGTCTTTAAATGGTGATGTTGGAGAAGAGTACTGAATATCTCCAGTACTTGCAAAAGAACAAACAAGTCATTCTCAGAGGAAGTGCAACCAGGGTGCTCCTTAGAGACAAGGACAGAGAAACTTCTCATCATTTGGGTCTGCTATTAGGAAGGACCAGTCCTTTAAAAAGACATCATGCTGGGAAAGGTGAGGGATCAGAGATAGAAAACAAGGCCATCCATAAGATGGATTGACACTGTAACTCACAATGGGCTGGAGCCCATCAGAGACAGCAAGGATGGCACAAGGTAGGGCAGCATTCAAGTCCTTTTCTAAAGAGTTGTGCTGTGAACCCAAAGGCACAGGGTTCTTCTCCATCTTCTCCGTGGGAGAAAGATGGACTATCTCTTCCCATGAGCTTTACTGCCTCTGAAAACACACTGGAGAGTCAGCAGTAAGTCAGTTCTGAAGGTAAGCATCATTGTTGTTGTGTACCAAAGAGTCCATAGCTGATCTTAGGGCGGGTTTTCAGAGGCAGTTAATGGCTCGGGAGGAAATTGCCCATCCTTCTCCCATGGAGTAGCTGGTGGGTTTGAACCCTGTGTCTTTGGGATTGCAGCGCAGCTTCTGCCACTAGGCCAGCAGAGCTCCCTGGTAAAAATTTTAGCAACAACAACGCAGCACCATCATGTAGATTTTTAGATTCTAAAGTGGGAAAGTGGAATTTGGGGGAAGATTAAGACTTGAAATATAAGGACGCTTGGACAACCATATCACAGAAAGGTCCTTGAACTGCGTCCCTGCCAAGAAAGGTTCTCCCATCTGAAGAGCAAAGAGGGAGCACAGTGCCTGGTGTGCACTAGGTGAACACGCGTGGGCGCAGCCATTGGGGAATCCAAGGAATAAAGCAGGCCATATATTTGGGTTTCCGCCTTACTCTCTCTCCATCCGTGGCGTCTCAGCCAGAGGAAGAGGACAGAGGGCGGTGTAGCACAGGAGGATCTGCAGGAGGACCACATGGGTTAGTCAGTCGGGCTCTGGGGAGGACCCATCTCGGGCGCTGTGGGCTCGTCTCTCATGGTTCTGCCCCAGGCGCTGCTGGCGTCCACGCGGAGCGTGAAGGGCGATTGTGGAGCGGCTTTTCTGGTTTTTCTGGGTCTTGGTGGTTTTCCCTCCCACCTACTTCTTTCCTCCCGCCCCGCCCCGCCCCATGTGGCCTCCCGGGCAAATGGCTGGGCTCCCGCTGAGAGAGGACCTTTTTTCCAGCCCCTGTGTGTGCTGCGCCCTGCGCCCTGCGCCCAGGCCGGCCTGAGCTCCTCTCCAGGGTGGCCTTGAAAAGCAGAGACGTTCTGACAAAAGGAAAAGGCGAGCAGAACTGAGATCAGCTCTTTTGCCTTTGACCATTTATGAAAAGGAAATTTGAGGGGGGGGGGATTTATTGTCAGCTTGTTTTTAGGCATACTTAAGGCAATCGGTGGTGTTTTAATTGAGGTCACAGAAGGAAAAGGTAGATTGCATCTTTTGTACTTTGGCTGCAAAGTGTTCTGGGTTTTAAGCTTTAATGCTGCTAAGAAGAGTTCTTTTGAGATTGCAGAGAGACTAGAATCAGACCTGAATTTTTAAACTAGAACAGTGCTCGTATTTCTTAACTCCTATGGAATGAACGAGCAGGCTTTGTTTCTGACCCCCTTTCATCTGCTTTTCTTCCGCCAGGAAGCCTTGCGCTGCGTCCACCTACCTCTGGGTCTCGGGACTGTGATGGAGCTGTGTCTCCACCTGGTGGGAAGACTGAGAAGTGCAGCTCACTGCCTCCGGGACTGGGCCGGACCCGGTCACCAGGTCACCAGTCCTGCGTTCTTTTAAGGACTCCAGCTCAGTGGTGAGGAGGAGTATATGGGTACAAACTGGGGTCTTTTTGGTGCCCCTATAGTGTGCAAAAAAAGTTATAAATGAATGCATATTCCTTTCCTTTGTGACTTACCCCTCTCCATCTCCATAGCCCGAAACAGACATACCTGGAGTTCAGAAAGGTGCAAATTGTGTTCACACTCAACTCTCCTACAGGCCTGGAGCTTGGTGGTCTGGACATATCATCTCACGCAGTGACCCCACAAAAAGAAGTGTGCTCAGCTGTCCCTCTGCCTAAAGCATCATGGTCAGCTTCAATATATGTGTGCATGTGTGCTGTGGGACTGAGGCAGAGCTCTCTTGTGATAGGGAGAAGACCCTGAGGATCCCTGAAGTGAAATATCAGGCAGATTGGTTAGAGAGAACAGCACATGGAAAGAAGGCCTTTGTGTGGACACCTGGATGCCAGGTAAAGTCCTTGCACATCACCTAAGTCTTGGAGGACATCTGAGAAAAGAAATGACCATACAGCTCCCCAAATGTTTCACTGTTTCCTAGCAGTAGCACTGAAGGGCTAAGCTGAGGAAAAGCCAGGGACGATGAGACCACCAGAAGCTTTCCTTTTCAGTGGATGGGATCCCATAGCAATGCACAAAGACCATTCCTGAGAAGGAGCCTCTCTCTGAGAAGTAACCTGGGTCCTTATATATGCAGTCTGGAGACAATGATTAAATTTTCCATGTTGTACAACCATGCTGCTTTTCCTTTTCTGAGTTGTTCCTCTCACTACTCCATCCCCGCTGCCTGCTCAGTTCCTGTTATGGTTAGAGTTGTGTGTCGACTTAATGGGACCATGATTATAAGAGGTTTGACAGTTCTGATGCAATCCTCTCCCATTTTGGAATCTGACATCATGTGATTGCTATGATGAGATGACATGATGTAGTCACTTTCACAGTGAGATCTGCTATGAGCCACCAGTCAACTGAACGGGAGGTTCCTCAGGAGTGTGGCCTGCATCCAATGTATATGGACTTCTGGCCAACCGTCGAATTAAAACTGACCCATGGATGATCCTTCAGCAGGTTTTCAGAGGCAGTAAATTGCACTAGAGGAGACTGCCTTTCTCCAGTGGAGCAGCTGATGGATGCCAACTGTGTACTTTTGCACTGGCAATGCAATTCCTTAGCCACCAGAGTCCCATCTGAGTACTGTTTCTTGGAATGTGAGTCAGCAGCATGTTATATTACCTGTTGCTGTGATTTGTTAGTCTTCGAAGCAATTATCTTACTTGCTGGTATTGAGTTCCTCAGTCTCTACAGCTTTGTGAGTAAGGAGGAGCCTCCTGTCTGGTGTCTGATCCACAGATTTGTTAGCTTTCACAACCTCATGAGACATTTACTTAAGACTAAGTTGTGCTGCAATACCAAAGCCATGTAGAGCACTATCTGCTCCATGGGATAAAGATGGGTAATCTCCTCTTGCGTGATTTACTACATCTGAAAACACACTGGAGGGTCAGCTATGGGTCAGTTCTGACTAGATGGCACACAACAACAATCTCTCTACATGCATAAGTTGCAGTGGTTTTGCTTCTCTAGAGAATTCAGTCTTAAGATGGTTCTTATCTAATCTTTCTAATTAATTGGTTTTATTCAGTCACTCATATGAATTTTTTTACTCATCTACAGTTTGATTTGTAACAATAATTACAATTGCTTTATCTAGTCTTTTAAGTCACTGCCATCTATTTGAAATTAGATAGATCTTAAAAGAGCACACCACTTAAGGCACTTTCCTACTGTTGTTGTTATGTGCCATCGAGTTGTTTGCGACTCATAGCGACCCTATGTACAACAGCCCTAAACTCTGTTCTGTCCTGTGCCAATCTCACTGTCTCTGACACACTCATCCCGATTAACCCAGTCACCGAATCGATCCATCTCGTAGAGGACCTTCCCCTCCTGCGCTGTCCCTCCACCATCCCAAGCATGATGTCGCTCTCTAAGGACTGGTCTCTCCTTACAACATGTCCAAAGTATGTCAGATGAAGCCTCAGAATCCTTGCCTCCAAGAAGCAACCAGGTTGAACCCTTTCCAGAGTGAATCTGTTTTCTTAGCAGTCCATGGTACTCTCAATACTCTTCTCCAACACCAAAGCTCAAAGGCGTCAATTCTCCTTCTATCCTCCTTAGTCATTGTCCAACTCTGATGCATAACAAGTGATTGCAAAGACCATAGCCTGTATCAGATGCACCGTAGTCTCCAGAGAGACACCGTTGCTCTTGAGTACTTTAGAGAGGTCCCTAACAGCAGACTTTCCCATGGCAATGCGCCTTTTAATTTCCTGACTGCTGGTGCCAAGAGTGTTGATTCTGGAGCCAAGCAGACTAAAGCTGTGAACAATCTCAATCTCTTCACCATCCATCCTGATGCTTCCAGTTGGTCCAGTGGTGAGAATCTTTGTCTTCTTGACATTGAGCCTCAATCCACATTGGAGGCTGCAGTCCTTGACTCTCGGCAGCAAGCACTTCAGGTCCTCCTCAGTTTCAGCAAGCAGGGTTGTGTCATCTGCATAACGCAGATTGTTGATAGATCTTCCACCAATCCTGATGCCACATTTCTCCGCATAGAGCCCAGCCTCCTGGATGATCAGTTCTGCGTGCAAGTTGAAAAGGTATGGAGACAGGACACATCCCTGGCATACACCCTTCCCAATTTTGAACCATGCAGTGTTTCCTAGCTCTGTTCTGATGACTGCCTCTTGGTTCAAGTATAGGTTTTGCATTAGAACGATCAAGTGTTCTGGGATTCCCATTCTTCTCAGAGTCAGCCACAGTTTGTTATGGTCCACACAGTCAAACACCTTTACATACATTTCTCTGGTACTCCCTGCGTTCAGTTAAGATCCATCTAACATCAGCTACAATATCCCTAGTACCACGACCCCTTCTAAACCCAGCCTGAACTTCTGGCAGTTCTCTGCTGATGTGCTGTTCCAGTAGTTTTTGGATAATCTTCAGCAGAATCCTGCTTGCATGTGAAATCAACGATATTGTTCTATCATCCCTAGACACTGTCCTACTCTCTGACACATAGCATGCAATTGCAAACACTATGGCCTGGACCAAGCACACCTTAGTCTACAGCCTGATGTCGTTGCTCTTCAATACTCTGGAGAGGTCCCTGACCTCTGATTTTTCCAATGCAATTTGTCTCTTAATTTCCTGGCTGCTGGTACCAAAAATGTTGTCTGTGGAGCCAAGCAAACTAAAACTGTTAACTGATCTTAATCTCTTCACCATCTATACTGATGATACCAATTGGCCCAGTGGTGAGAATCTTTGTTTTCTTGATGTTGAGCTTCAATCCATATTGAAGGCTGCAGTCCTTGACCTTCTGCAGCAAGCACTTCAGGTCCATTTCAGTTTCAGCAAGTAAGGTTGTGTCATCTAGGGCAATATTTTTTTACTTAAGGTTTGAACATTATTTCAGGGCAGCTGATCATAGAAATACCATATGACTCAGCTATTCACTACTAGGAATACACCCTAAGGAAATGAGACCTGAGACATAAATGGAGATATGTTGTTATGTGCCATTGACTTACCTGTTGTCATACAACAGCCTTACAACCTGCTCTATCCTGTGCCAATCTCACTGTCTCTGACCCCCATTACCATTACACCTACACCCATTACCCCAATCAACCCATCTCATCGAGGGTCTTCCTCTCTTGCTCTGTCCTTCCACCCTCCCAAGTTTGACATTCCTCTCCAAGGACTGATTCCTCCTTGCAACATGTCCAAAGTATGACAAATGAAGCTTCATAATTCTTGCCTCCAAGGAGCAGCCTGGCTTCACCCTCTCCAGGACAAACTTGTTCATTCTCCTAGTGATCCATGGCATATTCAATACTCTTCTCCAGCACCACAGCTCAAAGGCATCAATTCTCCTATGTACACCTATATTCATAGCAGTGTTTTTCACAATAGCAAAAAAAGGAAAACAGCCCAAAGCCCATCAACAAATTAATGGATTAAGAAACTGTGGTATATTCACAAAATGGAATAACATGCAGCACTAAGGAACAATGGTTTAATAAAATATTTATAACATGGGAGAGTCAAGAGAGCATTATGCTGAGTTAGCTAACATCTGTCTCATAAGGACAAATATTGTGTACGACCATTATTGTAAATATAGAAGGATAATTAGTTGTTGTTGTTAGATTTCAATATAATTCATAGCAATCTTATGAATAACAGATCTGAACCCTGTCTTATCCTGTGCTGTCTATACATTTCCTGACACGTTAGAGTACATTCTTTGATCTTCTGCAACAAGTTCTTCACATCCTCCTCCTCCTCCCTTTTAGCAAGCAAGGTTGTGTCATCTACATAACACGGGTTATTGAGGAGTCTCCCTGTGATCCTGATGCCACATTCCTTCTTATAAAGTCCAGCCTCTTGAATAATTTGCTCAGTATACAGATTGAATAGGTATGGAGAGAATACAACCCTGACACACTCACTTCCTAATTCTAAACCATGCAGTGTTCCCTTGCTCTGTTCTCACAATAGCCTCTTGATCCAGGTAAAGGCTTCACAGGAATGTATTCATGTGCGCTGAGACTCCCATTCTTCTCAATAGTATATACATGTCCAACAGGGAAAGGGGGAAAGGGGAACGGGATGGGAAAAGGGGAAGAGTGGAAATCATCAGGATAGAAGAATTTTGTGAACGGATTGTGAGATGGTGAGATAATAAGAATGATTCAATGAAGACTTGAAAAGAGGGTGCAATAATAACCATAGATTAATGGTAATTAATTATATGGAATTGAGTGTATCTGAAACATAATGTATATGAATGAAACAAAATGTAAATGAATTATTGTATGAAAATGAATAAAATAGTTCTTTTTAAAAAATATTATTTCAGGGTAGTAGTTTTAAGAGTTCATCCATCTTTAAGAGCTTCAAAAAGTCTTTAGTCGCTTCTTGTTGTTAGGTGCTGTCAAGTTGAGCATGACTCATAGTTAACCTATGGACAAAAGATCTGAACCCTGTTCTATCCTGTGCCATCCTCACACTTCCTGACACTCAAGAGCCCATTGCAGCAGTCACTGCATCCGTCCACCTCATTGAGGGTTTTCCTCTTCTTTGCCCAACCTCCACCCTTCCCAAGATCATGTCCTTCTGCAAGGAATAGCACCTCCTAGCAACATGTCCAAAGTATTTGAGATGAAACCTCATCATTTTTGCCTCCAAAGAGCACTCCGGCTGAATGTGAAATTCTATTCTACATTTCTCCTCTTTTGATCAAGATTCTTCTGTTGAATCTTTATTCAAAATGTTTAATAATGGTAGCTAGTTCTTTTGGTCTCCTGGCAAAGGAGGCAGGTAAAACTTGTCCTCATATTCTATATCTTCCTCCTGTTCCTGTTTCTCCTTACTTCCTTGATCCAAGTGAATAGCAACCCATTGTTGTGCCTTCAATGACTGCAAGTTTTAAGACCCCAGGCCCTTGAACTAAAAGTAAGAGCAAGCACAAAACATGTTATTGAGCCAATTATTGCCCCACAAAACTATAATTGTAAACCTCCAAGCAAAGGAGCCAAGTTTCATAATGTATTTGGTTTACATTAAGCAGTCACCACAGCTACTCTTTAGAAAAACATATCTATCAGACAACTTTTACCAATTTAACTTTTAACAGTTGTACAACTTATTGACAGCAGTTACAATAATTGTCTATACAACCCTGTGCTTAGTCAGTGTGATTTCCCCCCCATCACTGTAAACTCCCTTTCCATCACTGTAAGCTTCCTTTCTACCTCGGTAACCACTAATAAACATTAGTCTCTATACATTTTCATTTTCTTGTTTTTTCAAGTAAATTTGTTCATGCAGTACTTATTCTTTTGTGGTTGATTTACTCCACTCACAATGTCTTTAAGCTCCATTCACATGGTAGCATGATTGAAAACTTCCCTTCTCCCACTGACTCAGTAGTATTCCATTGTATATTATATGTCACATTTTATTTATCCCTTGGTTTGCAGTGCAATCTGTGATATATTCCACTATGAGCACTCCTGCTGTCCATTCATTGTAGATCGACATTTATGTTGTTCTTACTTTATCATTATTGTAAATAGTACTGAAACAAACTTGAGTATACACATTATTCTTCCTGAATTTACTTTCAAGGTTTTTTTGGTATATATTTAGGAGTAGAATTTCTGGCTCATATCATAGACCTTCTTTTGTTTTATTAGGCCCCACCACACTGTTTTTTATGAAGGCTGTACCATTTGGCATTCTAGCAATGCAAATGGTTTTCATTTTCCCCACATCCTTGCTAATGTATTATTTTCTGGGTTTTGTTTTGTTTTTGTTTTTATTTTAGCCAATGGAAGTGAAGTGGTATCTCATTGTGGTCTTGACTGGCATTTCTCTGATAACTTGTGGGTTAACATTCTTTCATGTTTTTGGTATTCCTTTGAATTTCTTCTTTGATGAAATGTTTTATGATTGGTTATTGATCTTTTTGTTGTTAGCTTGTCAAAGTTTTATACATATATGCACACATGTTCATATATAATCAGCTGTCAAGAAGCTTTTTAAAGTGCTAAGGAGTGAGGATATAACTTTAAAGACTTAGATATACCTCCTTCTTGGGATTTTCAATCATTTCTTATGCATCTGAAAGTTGGCCTATGCATAAGGAAGACAAAAGAATAATCGATACCTTTGACTGTTGATTCAATCTCTTCACCTGTTTTTTTTAATGTAATATACCTTATTTTTATCATGTAATGTGTTTCATTTCATGTGCAACCATATCAGTATAAATAATTGACAAAAATAGGCCTACCCATAAATATATTGGAACAGGGAAGAAAAAATAAGCTGAATATTTTCTAAATTATTGAACTAGTTTCCAAAGAACTTTGCCATTCTTCAGGATAAAAGATGATATTCTATTTATACATATTAGGATATTGCTAGAAATCTATTAGGATGAAATTTCAGGGAAACTCTGTCAAATTAGATTTTTTAGTCTCTATATCAATTTCTTGGGGGGGAGGAAGAAAAGGTGGAGATCCATTAAATTTCTCTCCATCTCTCTCTAAGTATTTTGAGATCTTGAGATTGGAGAGAGTTGTTGTTGTTAGGTGCCATCAAGTCGAGCACAACTCATAGCAACCCATGGTGTTAGCCTAAAAATTGGCTTTTTAAAAAGTCATTAGTTAGCCCCCTCTGTTCTCCAGCTACTTTAACTGCAGACACATAGTCGTGCAAATCAGCATGGTCTTGCAAATCAGCATCTGCTGTGGGACTAGGATAAAAGAAAGAGTGTTTCCCACATTGAGCAGCAAGACTTAAGGCCAGAAACACCTGAAGCAAGCAAAACTTGTGGGTGAAAACCTGGTGGTGGATCAATCTCTTCACTTGTTATGAAGCAGTTGAAACTTTCTGTTTTTTCTTGAGTCATTTTGGGTAGATTGTGAACTCCTAAGAATTTTTCCATTTCATCTAGGTTATCTCGTTTTTTTTGTCATACAATTGCTTATAACATTATGTGATAATTATTTTTATTTCTGTTGTATAATATTGTATGGGAAAGAGGAAGGTATGAAAGGCTCCGGGTGCTTGTGGCTTTCTTTGTGCCCCAAGTGGGGGTCGGCAGAGTGGACTTGCCGGATGAACTGGGGGTCTCTGGCCCAGAGTTGGCCAGCATTTGGGTGTGCTGGAAAGGTAAAATAATGAAGGGCCCTCGGGCCTATTTTTCATTGTTTTTGTTCAAATAGTCTTCTAGGTCATATAGCCCTGGTGTGTCCACTTGCTGTACAGAGATAACTTGTGGTCACTGCGAAGCTGAACACGGTGACACTGATGTGTCAAATGCGGTAATGGTTACCCATGGTGAACAGTGTTTGGTGGTACTCCCCGGTTGAAACAAGATTGGAAGCAGGAGTGGCATCCACTTCCATAAATAGCTTGCCTCCGGAAACCCTACGGACCTGGAGAAAGGATGAAAGTCACACATGCAAGTGTTGAGGACTCTTGTTCATAGAGTCACTATGAGTTGCCTATGACATGATGGCACTTAACAACAACAGCAACAACAATGTTGTATAATATCTATTGTAGACTGTCTCCTCTTTAATTTTTGAGGTTTCTTAATTTAATTTCTTCTCGTCTTCGTTAGTCTATTGTTAGTGTTATTGCACTTTTCAAAGAATCAGTTTCTGATTTTATTGATACCCTCCATTTCCCATTATT
The DNA here is from genome assembly GCF_000299155.1 of Elephantulus edwardii. Taxonomy (NCBI): domain Eukaryota; kingdom Metazoa; phylum Chordata; class Mammalia; order Macroscelidea; family Macroscelididae; genus Elephantulus; species Elephantulus edwardii. Next base: position 3,596,284 of record NW_006399821.1, on the reverse strand, counting down.
TGCAATTTTATTTCTCCTGTGATCTTTGTTATTTTGTTTCTTCTGATAAGTATATATTTAATTTGTTCTTATTCTCGTTCTTGGAATTGTTAAATTAAACTCTTAATTTGATATATTTAATCTTCTTAATGTAGGCATTTATATTGTATCTTTCAGGTTTTGGTATGTGTTGTGTTTTTGTTTTCATTTGAGAAATGTGTGCCTTCTCCCTTGACTCACTAATTGTTTAATTATGTGTGGTTTAATGTCCATAAGTTTTTATATTTTACAGGTTTTTTTGCTGTTGCTATTGATTTCTAGCTTCATTCTTTTGTCATTGGATAAAATAGTAATATTTCAGTACTTTAAAATTTATACAGACTTGCTTTGTGAGTATAATTGTGGTTATCCTAGAAAATGATTCATGAACACTGGAGTAGAACTATGTTATGTTCTGTTGATTTTGGGTGGTATAGCCTATACATGTCTAGTTGGTTGATTGTGACATTCAGCTTTTTTATTTCTTTGGTGGTGTTTCTAGATGTTCTGTCCAATATTGAAAGAGAAGAAGCCTTTTAAGGTAAAATAACTGTGACTGATGGCTGCTCCTTGTGGATCCCCTTCATCCACTTACCTAGATTTCTTGAGTATTTTGATGGCTAAATATTTGAATGTATCCAAAAAGCTGGTATTAGGTGAGCCTTTATTATGGTTCATATGAATGGAATAGCATTGTGTTTAGGTGGGTAAAAAACACCTAAATAAGCATTCAGAATAGTCTCAAAGGATCCCCTTCAACTATGAGTACATTAATTTAGTCTTCCTTGGCCCTTGGTTTATTCAGCACAGTACCCTCAACAGTACTCCTTTAGTTTTGAATTATTGTATATTGCTTTGGATTGGACCCTAGATACTAAGCCATATAGACCATCTTTATTATATGCTGCAGAGCCTGGGTATAGAGACATTGTGGGGAAGAGAGACATCTAGCTGCCTGGCAGGGACAGGGATAAAATGAAGAGCTTGGCTTGATAGTGTCAAGGTTACTGCATGCCTGAAAGGAGAGGCATGCTTCTTTCATCTCTTCTCTCAGAAGGTTGGATTTCTTTTGAACAGTTTTCAGAATTCACATTTTGAATTTTAACCTATATGCTCCAAAGATAGCTCTAGTATTTATAATGAGAAAGAGACTGACACTGTGACCTAGCTGTGTATTGGAAATGTATACACTTCATAAGTCAGTTCCTGAATTATTCATCATCAGTGAGGCATGAGTCAGATGTCAAGGTGTCTCACATAGCACTGTGCTTGGTTAGCAGAGTCAGAGCAACTTTGATTCTAATGCATGCATCCAGGCCTGGACCTCTGCTTTTCCCTTCACCCCAGGACAGCATTCAATGCTTGAATCTAGTTGAGGAAGAATGAAAGTGAGATAAATAAATAGAAGGAGAGGTCCTGTCAAGACTACCAGACCAGTACTGACGTGTGCTGGGCCCATTCCCAGACACTTGTGATATTGCGAGGTTTATGGGATCACCACTGGGCAAATAGGAAACACATAGATGGAGAAAAGATTGAAGTTGTCAAAGATTTCGGTTTACTTGAATCCACCATCAACAGTAACAGCACTCAGGAACAAAAGTCATGTTGCATTGGGGAAATCTGTGGCAAAAGACGTCTCCAAAGTTCTAAAGAGCAAAGATGTCAGTTTGAAGACCAAAGTGTGCCTCCTGTATAATTTTCAGTTACTTCCTTTGCATCTGAAAGTTGGATAATGAATAAGGATGACTGAAGAAAAAGTAATTTCTTTGAATTATAGTGTTGGAGAAGAGTACTAAATATCCTAAGAACTGCCGAAAGAACGAACAAGTTTGTCTTACAGAAAGCACAACCAGGGTACAATTTAGAGGTAAGGATGGTGAAACTTCATCCCACATACTTTGGACACGTTGTCAAGAGGGCCAGTCCTTGGAAAAAGACTTCATACTGAAGAAGATAGAGGGTCAGAGAAAGAAAGGAGGACTCTCAACAAGATGGATTGATCTGGTGACTGTTACGATCAGAGATGATGGGGCTGACTCAAGAGAGATCAAGGTTCAGATCTGTGGTGAAGAGGTCGCTGTGAGTCGTAGTTGACTAGATGACACCTAGCAACAATATGACACTGAAGCCAAGGCCCTGTTGTCCCAGGGAGTGGCTTTCTTCTGCAGAGGCATCGCCTGAGTGACAGTATATAAAAAGTCTTTATGAGCCTAGGAGAGTGTAGTTTGTTATTCAGCTACAGGTTACTCTCAGCTCAATTGTCAATTGTATGTTGTCACTACCTTGTCTGTAAGGAAATGCCCCATGGGCTTCAACAAGGTAACTTGTAGATAACAGAATTCTTACTCTTTGTGAATTAAAAGGAAAGTATGGTGTTACCCTCTTTTCTCATGATTAAAGAAGTTTTACTGACGACTAGGCTTTGGCAAGTTCCCTTGACATTTTTAATCACATAAAATTTATAATACAACCTGCACATTTATTTTAATCAGATTCAAATGACAACTTCCAATGCTGATACTTTTTCAACTGTACCACTCGGTTTTTACGCTGGTAACCTTGCACCTTGCACGGGAAAGTCAGGATTACCAACACCTTAGTAAGAGTCTCCAGCAAGAAAGCAAATGTTTTTGGTGGACTATCTAAGAGTTCTGGAGAGATGCTAAGCAGTGGTAAGAAAGCTAATAGTTGAGTTAATCTAAACTTGCCAGCAATTTCTTTCTTGGCCAGACAGTCATTTTTTTGTGCCTTCGTCTGGATTTTTTTTTAAGGATGGCAAAAATGAAAACAATTTTTAAAAATCTTTTCCCTTCCTTCCCCCTTCCCTCCTTTCTTGTCCTCTCTCTCCCTCTCACTCACTTCATTTCACTTTCTTGCCCTTCCTCCTCTCTTTTTCTCCCCTCTTCCTTTCCCTACCCACCTCCCCTGCCCTCCTCCCCCTTCTATCCCTCTTTCCTCCTTCCCTCTCTCTTCTTTTTCTTTTCTTCCAGCCATCCTCTCTCTTTCTCCCCCTTTTCCCTTTTTCTCTCCCTCTCAATTATAGGTACACATGATCTGAGTCTATCTGTGGAAGTCACACAAATTTTGGGACTCTGTTTTACCCAAATGGGGTCTTTCCTTCCTATAAACTCCTCCCAGGAAACTCTATTTTTTAAAAAACTCCAAATTGAGAAAGAAGACCTGTTGAGTTCCCCTTCTCATTTTCTCTCCCCCACATGCTAGAGTTTTTGTTTCCTTGCTGCTTTTCCCTTCTGCCCTCTTGAGAAACCATCTAGAGCCTGTTTGTGTGCCAGTAAGAGTGGCAAGCAGTGATGTTGCAAGGGGCTCATGGAAGGCACCTACCTTTGCCTTCATTCCAGTGCAGCACCAGTCTCCGCCTTCAGAGGCCAGCTCCTCTTCAAAGACGAAGTGTCTGCACAAGTTCTGACAGTACTAGCTGCCACGGGTCTTGGTTCATCAGATGCATTTGTTTAGGTGTGAGACTTCACAACAGGGTATCCAGAAAACTCTCCAAAGGGGAGCAAGCTCCTCCTTACTCCTGAACCCTAGAAGAGGCTGACTCTGAGCCTGCTCTCTGGCTCACATTGTGTGCTGGTACAAGCCAAGTAAAACCTCTTGTGAATCACTTCACTCCTCGCAAACACAGTGCAGCTTTCAGAACCGCCCAAGGGTCTTTTTGTCAGTTCAAAGGAAAAATGTGCTATTTCAGTCCATGAGCATATCTCTTTATAGTTCTAGAATTATCACATCATGTCATATGCACGCTGCACCTGGCAAGTGGGTGTGCCGGTCATAAAGGGGTTTCTCAGGGTATGTGCTGTCTTTGTAGTGTAAGTTCCACTGTATTTATGTTAAATTCAGACTTATTTGGCTGCAAACTTTATAGGCTGAGTCTAAAAGTAAGTTGTGTTTTAAAAAAACATTTAAAAGAACCAATCTCACTGAGGTTGTGGGAGTGGTGTGAGGTGGGGGAAAATGCAGGAAGGGTGTTAAGAAAAGACGTGGGCGTGTGGCTGTGTAGATTTTGCCCTTTTTTGTCTTCTAAAAAAGATGTGGGTCAGTTCTGGTGGATAAGGAGTTGCATTGCCAACCCAAAAGCAAATGGTTGGGATCCACCAGCTGCTTTGAAGGAGGAATGTGAATTGTTTCCTCCGAAGTGATTTACAGCCTTGATTATCACTGAATGGTTGTGAGTTGGGCTGTTGTGGAATGCCAGATAATTGTACCACAACCTCTGACATTTGCAGTAAGCTATGTTCTTATGCACAAACACTCCATCCACATTAGGATGAAGTCCATGTGACAGGCCAGGCAGCCCAGGCTGGGGGACGGCTGTTGGAATCTGGGGCACAGGGCCAATATTTGGCTACCATAGTCTTTATTTAGGAATGGTCTCCTGGATTATTTAGAGGGAAGCAGTGAAGGTACAAGTTTCTGCAGACATGACTGATGCTGCTGACTAGAAAGGTGCTTGAAGTACACTGGTGCTTGATTTATCATCATGGTTTACTACACTCAGTCTAAAGAAGTGCAGGTAAGCATGATTGCAGAACAGCGGGCTCACTGAACAGAATGGGCCCCAGTTTTAAGCTTCATTTACTGTCTGTACTAACAGTGCTATGGTGTCTTATGACTGAATTTCATCATTATTGATCAACTGATATACAATATGTCCAGTATATTACCCCCCCCCAATTGCTAACTCTTTGGGACTGACTCATAGCTAGCCCTCCATTGGGTTTCCAAGGTTATAAATTATATGGGAGGAAATTGCTCATCTTTCTGTCATAGAGCTGAACAACCAAAGAAGTGTGGATTTGAACCATCAGAGAAGTGTGACTTTGAGTTAGCACTGCAACTCTGTGCAGACTACTCCACCAGAGCTCCAAAATATTACTTGGAATTATTTTACTGAGAGATGGTGTTTTTGTTTTATTTAAGTATCTGTAGTGGGAGCTCTGGTGCTGTAGTCTGCTGACTGAAATGCCTTGTGTCTTCAGAGGTTTGAGTGTACCTGGGGCTTTACAAAAGACATATGAACTATCTCCTCCCACTATGATTTATAGCCTCAGAAATCCAACAGAGAGCTACTATGTGTTGAAACCTATTCAACACAAGTGCTGAGAAAACAAGTTGTGGGAAAAACATTTCAACTAAAGGATCTCTTTCAGGTGTCCTCATGATTTCATAATGCATAAGAATGATCAACCTTCTCCAAAGCTGGATGATGAAATTGCCTTTATAGGGAGCTATTTTCTAAAGTATAATAGCTAGACATTACCTAAAACCTAGTAGGGCAAGTAATGCAATTGGACACATTTGGGAAATTCTGAGCAAAATAAAACTTTTTTTTCTACCGCAGTCACCCTCATGTGTCCTATACAGAGTTGACCATGGCATTGTCTTCTGGCCTGTGCATTCTGGGTTTAAAGAATGCCACTGGAGATAGTGACATAGGATCATTATGGGTCGTAGTAGATTCGACAGCATCTAACAACAAACACCAACAATTACAGACACTGAATGGTATGCAGAAGATATACATTTCACAAGTCAAGGATCTACTTCTTCTGCTTGATTCGAAGATACTGCTTCCACAGAGGAAGGAGACAGGTGGGAGATAGACAGACTACCAGGGGAATGTGTAATTTCACTCATTGTCTTGGTTAAGTCAAATGATAGCCTATATCCTTTTCTTTTTCAGGATATAGTAGGGCATTATTTATCTACTTTTTATATACCACAAAGAACAGACTGTTCTCTCAGAGGTGATTTTGCAAGAAACATTTATTAACCACTGACTATGTACAGGCAGGATGCAAAGATGAATGAAACTTGAAGTTGCCAAAAGAAGGAAGAAACTAAGAGAAACTTCCCTTTGATCTTGCTTTTCATGATGCTTCGATAATCATCTCAACCTCAGTTACCAAATATAAATATTTCAGAAGGCCTCTTGCCAAAGGTTCACAGTTCCTCTGAACACCACTGAATAAAAAAAGGGGGCATCAATACCAATCCTGTAATTACTATTGCTGAAATACTGTGATGTTTCTCTTTCCACATTTCTCCTAAAGGTCATGACTAAATATACATAGCAATTAAACAATAATTTTAATAATTGCCCAATGTAGGCCTGTAGAGAGGGAGAAGTCAGTAAATTATTTTACTTTTTTTTTTTTACTTTGTACAATTTGAGGCACTTTATGGAAGTTGTCTTAGTATAAGGAAAACATGATAACATTATTATTACTTGTGAGTTGTGTGCCAGGCAATGTGCTATGTATTCATAGACAGGTCAAATTTGAAAAAAGGTCTCGTTCTTGTAACTAAACTGTAACAATTATAGTTATTAGTTTTTCAATGTCCATTCTAAGATAAAACCCTGTGCTCATCCTTTTCAGGTTGCTTTGAATGATATTGTGATATTACTGGCAATGTTTGGATCTGGGAATTTTTTTTTTAATCTGGGAATTTTAAAATGAGATTTACTATGATAGTTGGGATTGAAATTAAAGTGTTTTCTAAGCACCTAATAAACTGCCTGACTTATGGTAGATGCTTAAGGAAGGGAATTGTTATAAGACAGGGCTTCTTTTCCACAAAGACAACATTTACTTCTAATTCACCTTTGTCTTCTCAGTACGTGTTATAAAACAAATATCCAATAAATATTTGCTAAAGGAAATAATGTGTGGTTAAAAAAATCACAAAAAAGGGTGCATCAGAGGTGTGCCCTTTCTACATACTTATTCAATCTGTATACTGAGCAAATAATTCAAGAAGCTCAGTTATATGAAAAAGAGTTTGGTATCAGGATTAGAGGAAGACTCATCAATATCCTGTGTTATACAGATATTTCAACCTTGCTTTCTGAAAGTGAAGAGGACTTAAAGCACATAGTTATGAAGATCAAAGACTACAGCCTTCAATAGAAACTACATCTCAAAAGCAAGAAAACAAAACTCCTCACTATTGGATCAATGCATAACAGCAACATGATACAGCTGGGATCATGATAAAGAAAAGATTGAAGTTGCCAAAGATTTAAATTTAATTGGATTCACAATCAGCACTGAAATGGCAGCAGCCAAGACATGAAAAGACATGTTGCATTGGGAAAATCTGCTCTCCAGGACCACTCCAAAGTGCTAACGAGCAAGGGTGTCAGTTTAAAGTCTTTTCAGTTGCTTCCTATGCATCTGAAAGTTGGAAAACTAATAAAGATTACAGAAGAATAAATGTCTTTGAATTAATGATGCTGGACAAAAGTACTGGATATCTTATGGACTACCAAAACAATAGACTGATTAGTCTTAGAAGAAAAATGTTTCTTAGTGGCAAAGTTGGTGAAAATACATCTCACGTACTTTGGTCACGTTGTGAGAAGTGACAATTCCTTAGAAAAAGACATCATGCTGGGATGGAAGATCATAGAAAGAGAAGAAGATCTTCAAAAAAGATGGATTGGCACAGACTGTAACAATGGGTTCCAGCATATCAGAGATGTAGAGGATGGCACAGGATATGGAAAAGTTCATGTCTATTTTTCTTAGGGTTACTATTAATCTTGGTCAACTTGAACATAACAACAACAACAGAAAAATTGATGATCACTTAAAAAAGTGCAACTGATCACTCAGTAAAGCAGAATGGTAGCAAAGCCACTTCTATGATCTCAGTTTTTGAAATCAGAGTTGACTTAAATGTATTTATTTATTTACTTTGTAGATAAGAATGTACATATTTGATGTAAATGGAAACAATTAAATTTAACATTTTTAGACCAATATGGCTGTTAATTTCTGTATATGACAACTCAACCCAGAAAACTGTAATGCTTTCCCCTAGTTAACAGCACAACTAAAGTTTAAAAAAAGTAAAAATGTGTTAAGTATGAATAACAGCAACAGATTTTCCAAGTTTTGTTGTCATTGGAAGCAAGTAATAGAGGTATTCCACACACTCCATTAGAAAATAGGGCCTCTGAACCTCTTATTTAAAGCTGTTGTGATCCAGAAGGTGGGTCTTTCTTATTTGATTAATAGTCAGTTATGGGCTGGGATTCTCTTATTTAAACCAGTTAGGACCTGGTGGGTGGGACTTTGTGATTAACAGTTAGTTGGGTCTGAAGGTCTGTGTTCCTCTGGTCTAGTGTGAAGCCTGATATACTATGAGAGGTAAAACCAAAATTATCAGTTTGTTGTATTTGGGGAATACGTTGTCTAATTGGTATAGCATGTGTCTGTCAGTTTGCTGTACAGAGATAACTTCTGGGTTGCTATCATCCTGAAAGCTATGCCACTGGTGTGTCAAATGCCCCAAGGGTTACCAAAGTGGACAGGTTTTAGTAGTGCTCCCTAATTAAGATAGAGGAAGAAGCAGGATTGGCCATCAACTACTTAAATAGGAGGCCTCTGAAAACCCTACGAACAGTAGAGGAACACAGATAGTATCAGAAGTCAGTTGAAATGAGTAAAAAGAATGGTGAACCTCTTTAAATAATTGGGGCATGGAATGTATTTAGCTTGGATGTTGAAAAACTAAAAATTGTGAAAAATAAAATGGAATACATGAACATTGACATTCTAGACATTAGCAGGATGAAATGAACTAGCTTTGGCTACTTTGATTCAGATAATCACACTATGCTAAGAGGTAAAAACAGAAAGAGAATGGTGTTGCACTCATAGTAAAAAGGTAAATGTCAAACTCTATCCTGAAGTATAATGTTGTGAGTGATAGGATATTAGCCATACATATACAAGGAAGACCTGTTAATATGACTATTGTTCAAATATACACTTCTACATCTAGAGCCAAGGAGGAATAAATTGAAAATTTTTACCAAATCTTGCACTCTGAAATTTACTAAACATTCAATCAAGATGTGTTAATGATAATTGGTCTCAAATGCAAAAGTTGGAAGCAATTAAGAAAGAATAGTAGTTGCAAAGTATGGACTTGGTGATAGAAATGAGGCTCAAAATAGAATGATTGAATTTTGTAATTTGAATGATTTAGTCAATGCAAATATCTTTTTTAAAAAATACAAAGGGCAACATTACACATGGACATCACCTGAGGGACTGGTTGGAATCAGATTGAAAATATCTATGGAGGGAATCACTGGAGAAACTCAATATCAGTAGTCAAAACTAGGCTAGGGCAGACTGTAGTCCAGACCATCAATTACACATGTGCAAGATGAAACTGAGGTTGAAGAAAATTAGAACAAGCCCACAAAACCCAAATATGATCTTCAATCTATTACACCTGAATTTAAAAATCATCTTAAAAATAGCAATGATCGAAGACCATATGAGTTGTGGGATAACACTGAGGATATTATCGTCTCCCTGAAGAAAGAAAAAGGCCATTAAAAGACAGAGAAGAAAGAAAAAAACTGAAATGAGTGTCAGAAAAGACTCTGAAAATTGCCCTAGAGTGTGGAGAAGCCAAAACAAAGGGAAAACATGCTGAAGTTAAACAAAACAAAACAAAACAAAACAAAACAAAAACCCAATAAACCACCAACAACAAAAAACTGAACAGAAGATTTCAAAGGACAGCTCAAGAAGACAAAGCAAAATATTACAATGTAATGTGCAGAGAGCTGGAATGGAAGAATAAAAAGGGAAGAACTTGCTTTGCATTTCTTAAGCTGAGAGACCTGGAAAACAAATTGAAGGCTCAGGTCACAATATTGAAAGATGCTATGTCTTTCATTGTTTTTGTTCAGACATTCCTCTAGGCCGTATAGCCCTGGTGGATAAGTTGCCATACAGCAGTAACTTGTGGTTGCTGTGAGGCTGAACACTGTGACACGAATGTGTCAAATGTGTTAATGGTTGGTGACCCAATGCGGACAAAGAGTGGGGTAGAGCTCCCTGATTAAAACAAGCTTGGAATGAGGAGTGGCATCCACTTCCGGAACACCTTGCCTCCTTAAACCCTATAAGCCTGGAGAGAGGATGAAAGGCACCCAAGACACCCAAGCATTGAGGACTCTCCTTCATAGGGTTGCTATGAGTCGCCTGCGACTCAACAGCGCTGAACAACAAGATGGGCGATATGTTGAATGACCCAGGAAACATCAAAAGAAGATGGAGGATGCACACCCATGTTTATTGCAGCTTTGTTCACAATAGCAAAGAGTTGGAAACAACCCAACTCTTGTTAATGAACAACAAAGTGCCCATCAACAAATGAATGGATAGAGAATCTGTGGTACATTCATACAATGGAATACTATGCAACATTGAAAAAACAAGGAACTCGTGAATTATTATACAAAATGGGTGACCCTGGAGGATTTTATGCTGAGTGAAATATCTCAGTCACAAATAGACAAGTATGGCATAATGCCACTGTTATAAAGCAGGCTGGCATGGGGGCTGGGGAGAAACTAAGAAAAGAGGGGATAAATAATCTACACAGCATTGAAACAGATGGAGGAGAGAACTAAAAGGAATATATGATTAGGTATTACTGGCATGACAAGAGTCCCAAATAAGAGCTGCATAGTAAAATTGTCTGGGGTGAGGAGAACTGTATAACAATGAAAGAACTTTTTTTCCCAAAGAAAAAAGTGATCTGAGGGGAAGAGGGGGTAGGGAGGAAAATGTGCAACAATGAACTATTGGAAACCCAAGTTCTTTATAAACTTTCATTAAAATATCAATAAAAGAAATGGTGGTGGTGGGGAGAGAAAATGGAGGGAATGCGTAAAGTCACTATACCAAAAAACTGATTGACAATGAAAAATTTCAAGAAGTTCCATATGAGCAGGAGTCAATGGTAATGAAGGAGGAAGTTGAAGCTGCACTGAAGGCATTGGCAAAAACTAAGGCCCCAGGAATCAATGGGATACCAACTGACTTGCTTTAAATTAAAAGATGCATCTCTGGATGCACTCATTAGTCCATGCCAGGAAATTCGAAGGACAGCTGTCAAACCAACAGATTGCCAGAGATTTGTATTTGTTCCCATTCTCAAGAAAGGTGATCCAACAGACTGTGGAAACTATCTAAAAATAACATACGCAAGTAAAATAACTGCTAAAAATTATTTAAAAATGGCTAGAATAGTACATAGGTAGAGAACTGCTAGAAATTGAAGCAGTATTTAGAAGAGTTCATTGCACCAGGGATATCATTGCTGATGTCAGATGGATCCTGGTTGAAAGTAAAAAAATACCAAAAGGATGTCTATTTATGATTTTTGAATAGCAAAGGCATTTGACTGCGTGGATCATAACAAGTTATGGATAACATTGAGAAGAATGGGAATCCCAAAGTACTTAATTGTGCTCATGTGAAACTTATACCTAGACTGTTGTCTGGACAGAGCAAGGGAACACTACATGGTTTAAAATTAAGAAGGGGGTGCATCAGGGTTGTATTCTCTCTCCATATTCAATCTGTATGCTGAGCAAATGAATCGAGAAGCTGGACTCTTTAAAGAATGTGGCATCATGATGGGAGAAAGACTCATCAATAACCTGAATTACACAGATGACACAATCTTGCTTGCTGAAAGTGAAGGCTTGAAGCACTTGTAGAAAATCAAAGACTACAGCCTTCATATGAATTCCATATCAATGTCAAGCAAACAAAAATTCTTACCACTAGATCTGTAGGCAACATCATGATAGGTAGCAAAAGATTGAGACTGTCAACTACTTTATCTTATTTGGATCCACAATTAATACCCTTGTTACCAGCAATCAGGAAATCAGGAGATGTGTTGCACTGGCAAAGCCTGCAGTCAAGGATCTCTCTACATTTTTGAGGAGCAGTGATGTCAGTTTGAGGAATAAGGTGCATCTCATTCAGGCCATGGTCTTTCTGATCTCTTGTTATGCATCTGAGAGCTAGACAATGAATAATTAAGAAGAATTGATGCCTTTGAATTGTTGTTGGAGAAGGGTACTGAACATTCCATGAACTTCCAAAAGAACAAACAGCCAGAGTGCTCTTTGATGAGGCTTCATCTCGCATACTTTGGGCATGTTGCTAGAAAAAGCTATTCTTTGGAGAGGGACAAGATGCTCGGAAAGGTGGAGGACTGGGGAAGGAGAAGAAGATCCTCAACCAGGAGGGTTGACACAGTGACTGCCACAATGGGTTTTAGTGTGTCAAGAAGTATGAAGATGGCACAGAATAGGACAGGGTTCACATCTGTTGTTTGTAGGGTTGCTATCATACTCAACTTGACAGCACCTAACAACCAATTAAAAAAATAAAGAGAGAGAAAAGTATAAAACTAAAACTCATAAAATGGTGAAGTTCTGTTATTGTCACACCTGGCATAATTTTATTCACACTTCTCTATAATCTGGGGGGAAAAAAAATCTAGAGTAACATCATTAAAACCAGCTCTGATAACATGATCACTATTACATATCATAAACCAGGTACCAGATATTTTACATTCACTGAAGTATGATACATATGGTCCTAGGTCTGTTCTATTAGAAGATACAATTAAAAAGGCATTGTTTGAGACATCATGCCCCTCCACCCCCCAAGAGGGCCCAAAGCATGGTGTGACATAGCTCTGGTTCAGAAACACACCATTTAAGATAGGATTTTCTTTCATGAGTGGCACAGTTCTAAGTACTCATTAGTCTTTATGAACATCAGCTTGTTGTTATGTGCTGTCAAATTGCTTGTGACTCATAGAGATCCTATGTACAACAACTCTGAACTCTATCCTGATCCAACCTCACTGTCTCTGACACACCTACTCCATAATCCCAGTTACTGAGTCAATCTATATCATCCAGGGTCTTCCTTTTCTGTGCTGTCTCTCCACCCTCCCAAATACGATGTCCCTCTCCAATGACTCTTCCCTCCTTGAAACATGCCCAAAGTATGTCAGACAGAGCTTCAGAATCCCTGCCTCCAAGGAGCACCCTTTCCAGGATGCACCTGTTTATTCTCCTAGTAGTCCATGGTACATTCAATTCTCTTCTCCAGCATTACAGCTCAAAAGCATAAATTCTCTTTCTATCATCCCTACTCATTGTGCAGCTTTCTGATACATAGCAAGTAATCGCAAAGACCATGGCCTGGATGAAGTGCACTTTAGTCTCCAGAATGACATCGTTGCATTTCAGTACTCTAGAGAGGTTTCTGACAGCAAATTTTCCCAGTGCAACTCGTCTTCTGATTTCCTGGCTTCGGGTACCAAGAGTGTTGATTGTGGAGCCAAGCAAACTAAAACTGTTAACAATCTCAATTTCTTCACCATCCATAATGATGCTGCCAATTGGCCCAGTGGTGAGAATCTTTGTTTTCTTAATATTGAGCTTCAATCCCTATCGGAGGCTGCAGTTCTTGACCTTCTGCAGCAAAAGCTTCAAGTCCTTCTCAGTTTCAGCAAGCAAGACTGTATCATCTACATAATACAGATTGTTGATGAGTCTTTCTCCAACCCTGATGCCACACTTCTCCTCATAGAGCCCAGCCTCCAGGATGATCTATGCTGCATATAGTTTGAAAAGATATGGAGATAGGACACATCCCTGGCGTATACCCTTTCTGATTTTGAACCACCCAGTTTCCTTGCTCTATTCTGACAACTGCCTCCAGGTTAAAGCATAGCATTTTTTTTTTAAAGTGCAATCAAGTGCTCTGGGATTCCCATTCTCAAAGTTATTCTCTATTTGTTGTGCTCCACGCAGTCAAATGAATATCAGCTAAAAACCATTAAAAAAAAAGAAAACAATAATCTTACCCAAAGTGAAAACAAAGCAACAAAAATCCACTGGAATCATACAAAGAAGACCAAGTAGAGGTAAGCATATTTTCAGTTCATCTATTCATTTCAGGTTGACCTTCCCATTGTTCATTCTGCTCCTGCTGTAATTTTAGTTTTTAAGAAATCTTTCTCTTTGAACATTTGGGAAACTGCAGACACAGGCCAATCAAGTTGGAGAACTGAGTCAATTCATCAGGTAAATCAAGCTGGTGAAATGTATTTCTTTGCTTATTTAGATAATTCTAGCAGAAATATTTTGGAATTATGTATTATTTAGAAATAAATCCTTTCATGGTATGTATTGGCAGATGTTATGGAACATTACATACCCTTACCATAAACTTGATGAAAAATTGCCTTAGTATATGAGACTAGTTTTTATATGAAGGATCATCATAGCTTTCTGAACAGTTAAGTGTCTACATAAAGAAGATAGCTTTAGGCAATTGCACAGACTTTTCTTGGCATGTATGTGTTGTCTTTGTTATGTACCATCAAGTTGGAACTGACTAATAGCTGGTGTTCCAGCAGTTTCTTAGAGGCTGTAAATTGTGTAGAAGTTTGCCCATCTTTCTCCAACAAAGCAGCAGCTGGTGGCTTAGAACCACCTACCTTTTGGTTGGCAATGCAACTTCTTACCCACTAGGCCACCAGAGCTCCCTTAGGATGCCTATTATATATATTTCCATAAAGGTCACTTAACATTAATCTACAGTAGTTTTATGAAACTTACTTCTGAAGCTATTTGGCCTAGTGAGCTAACTTCCACTGCCTAGGGACCTGTGTCTGAATATTGACTATAGAATCACCTTCCCCCGATGTTCATAGATGCAAACTGGTTACTTACAGTGATATATGGAGTCTCTTTTTGAAGTTCCTTTGTTCACTTGCTCATAAATTTCTGCCAATTTCTTTTACCCCTGAAACCTTTTTTTTTTTTTTTTGTCTGGTGCTAAGCCATGTCTGCCCAAAGGTACATTGTTTCTGACAGAGTTATTAAGCCTTTCTTCAGTCAATGAAAAACTAAATTCTTCATCTAAATTGGTTGGTTTTAGTTCTCCGGTAATTAAGAATTTAATATAAGTCTTTCTCTGTCTCCTCCTGCCCCCATGCTCCACACTACCCACCAGTTTTTGCCTGCATCTTCAGTCTCAGCAATGAAATCTAGTCCAAGGGAGAATGTTTTCCTTGAAGGACCAGAGGCTCTCACTACTTGATTATAAATAATAATAAAAAAAGAGAAACTGGATTAATAGATAACCTCATTACATCATGGTAATTTTTAAACACAAACAAATGTACTTGCTGCTACTTCTAAATGAGTGTGAAATACCCACCAGAAAGAGACATTAAAGGCACAGCTCAAGTAACAGTAAGTGAGAAGGGCAGATCTTGAGTATGCTTATTCAATGTTTATATTCTAAAAGAGAAAGAAGGGTCAGTGGAGGCCCTCTAGGGATTGTCCTTTCATCATGTAGGAGACTCTCCAGTCATCTTTATCTTTGTACTGTCTGTTTTCTTTGTGACCTCAAAGAACTTGTTTTTCATATGATGATTGTTTATTGTTGTTATGTGCCCTTGAGTCACCTGTGACTCC
Organism: Elephantulus edwardii; assembly: GCF_000299155.1. Classification (NCBI taxonomy): domain Eukaryota; kingdom Metazoa; phylum Chordata; class Mammalia; order Macroscelidea; family Macroscelididae; genus Elephantulus; species Elephantulus edwardii. The sequence goes on along the minus strand of NW_006399821.1, from coordinate 3,580,902 downwards.
CTGTTCTAGCCTGAGGCAATCTCATCATCTGTAACAGACCTAATCCCATTTCCCCAGTCACTGAATCAATCCACCTCATCCTGGTTCTTCCTGCCCCTCTACATGCAAGTTTTAGAGTCTCTTTTGACATCAATTTTGGTCTTTTCTTTCATTATTGTCTTTGAAATGGCCTTTCACTTTCACCATGGATGGTATCTTCTTCCCACATCCTGTTGGGTTTTAGTTGTTAGTGTTTATTATGATAGATAAATGACTGAAATTTTCATTGATTTAGTTTTATGTGGATCCACAATCAACATCCATGGTAGGAACAGTGAAGAAGACAAAAGATATGTTATACTGGAAAATCTGCTGCCAGGGGTCTCTTTAAATACTAAAAAGCAAGGATGTCAGTTAAAGGCCTAAGGTATACCTGATGTAAGCCATGATATTTTCATTGCTTTGTGTTTGTTCATATTAAACTTTAACAATGAATAAGGATGATCAAAGAAAAACTAATGCTTTGAATTGTAGTACTGGTGAAGAGTATTGAATATCCATGAACTGCCAAAAGAATAAGCAAGTTTGTCTTGGATAAAGTGCAATCAGGTACTCCTTAGAGGCAAAGATGGTGGCATACTTTAGACATGTTGTTAGGAGAGGCTAGTCCTTGGAAAAAGACCTCATGCAAGGAAAAATGGAGGGAAGATCTTCAATAACATGGACTGACACGATGACAATAACGATGGGATTGAGCATGGTGAGATCGTGAGGATGGCTCAGGATAGGGCAAGGTTTAGATCTGTCATTCGTAGGGCTGGCATGAGTTGTAGTCAACTCAATCACACACAACAACATTCTCATAGCTTTGGTTCTGGGAGTACTAGAATCAAAGCTTACCTGCTTTGCTTTCTTTCTCAATCATCAGTACTACAGAACACTCTCTTCAGAGGCTCCAAATAGTGATTTGAATTTATAATGTTCTATATATAAAATTTTATTGCCCTGCATAACTTTCTTTTATAAAAGGAAAACAGAGAAAGTTGAAGAAAACAGGGAATAAAATATCAAAGAATTTAGTACAAGCAATTATAGGAGTAAATGAAATTTTGATGTGTGTTTTTATCAGGAGCACCCATCTGGAATGACAGGCTGCTCCCCAGGGATTGAGAAATCTGCCACAAGTTCAGAGAGTTTGTGCTGGCTCTATCACCTGGGTGAGAACCTGGAAGGCAACAGTGGGCTCATTATTTCAAAACTGACTCAGAGAATGGTGCATTGGGATCAGGTCCAGAACCACACCTGTCTATGAACATGTGTGTGCATTAATTTTATTGTGGCAAAATTTGTGTAATAAAACATTTGACATTTTAAAGAGATTTTTTCCAATTTATTTTTAAAATTTTTGGTGTTTTTCCCCCAACTTCTAATCATTATTGATGTATGCCTACTATTATCCTGTCAGATCCCTACTGGATCTTTCCTAACTCCCTCACCTCACTCCCTCAAACCACCAAACTCTTCCACTCCATGATTTCTACCCCTCCCTACCTTCTGCTCTGATGGCCTAGTGGCAAGAAGCTGTGCTGCAATTGCAAAGGCATGTGATTCACATTCACCTGCTCTGCAGGAGAAGGATGGGCAATGTTGGACAATCTCCTTTCATGTGATTAATGGCTTCAGAAAACCCTCCAGAGGGTCAGCTATGGATGGGTTCCAACTCTACAGTACACAATAGCAACACACCTTCTGCTCCTCTTATCCCATACCTACTCCCCTTCTCTCACTGGATAGCCATACACATCTTACAAGTTATCCTCCTGTTTTTATAATAATGGTCATATGCAATATTTGTTCTTATGAGCCTGAATTACTTCACTTAGTATAATGCTCTCTAGCCTCTCCCATGTTATATAGTATGTTTCCAAATCATTGCTACTGAGTGCTGCATAGTATTCTATCTTGTGATTGTACCACATTTTCTCAATCTAGTCCTTTTTTATGGACATTTGGAGTGTTTCTATGTTCTTGCTATTGTGAATAATGCTGTTGAGAGCACCAGTGTACAAATCTACATTTGTGTCTCAGTTTTATTTTATTTGGGATATATCACTAGCAGTGGAATAACTGGGTCATATGGAATTTCAGCCTTTATTCCTTTTTTTTAATGTTCATCTTTTGAGGAAATTCCATACTGCCTTCCAGAGTGTTTATACTAATTTACAGTCCCACCAACAGTATATGGGAGTTCCAATCTCTCCAAATACTCTCCAACATTTATTGCTTACTGTCCTGTTAAACTTTGCCACTGCTATAGGGATGAGATGGTATTGCATTGTGGTTTTGATTTACATCTCTCTTAATGCTAGTGATTTTGAGCATTTCTCCATCTGTTCGTTGGCCAGCCAAACATCTTCCTCTGTGAAAAGTCTTTATCTCTTTTACCCATTTTGTAATTGGGTTATTGGTCTTTTTCTTGTGGAGGTCCCATAGGATTCTATAAACTTTCATTATGAGGTCCTTGCCTGAGATGTCATTGCTAATCTTTTTTCCCCAGTCCATAGGTTTTTCTTTTCACCCTGTTGGAAAAAGGTTTTGATGTACAAAAGGACTTAATCTTTAGAAAGTCTCACTTATTGATGTTATCCTCTCCTGTTTGTATATAAAGTGATTTTCTTATTGCTGTAAATATAAATAACAACTCAAATACACTGCCATTGTGTATACTTCTGAGGCTGTTAAGCTCTTTGGGAGGAGACTTTCTTCTGAGCAGCAGCTGGTGGATTTGAACTGCCAGTCTTCCTGTTAGCAGCCTAGTATGTTAAGTACTATGCCACCAGGGCTCTTGTGTATAACAAAGTGTTTATCATGTCAGTGTTTTTTTTCACATGTAGAACTTATATTCATCACATTGTGCAACCATTTCCACTATCCATTTCTAGAAATTTTTCATCATCATCATTAACAGAACTTCAATAGCCCTCAAGAAGACCTATCATTAGCTTCTGGCTCAAATACTATTATCTCTCTCTCATTGCCATCAAGCTGGAATCAACTCATACCTGAGCCTTCAGCAGATTTTCTGAAGCTATAAATTACACAAGAAGAGATTGCTTATGTTTCTTCCTTGGAGTAGCTGGGGGATTGAGACATTTGAATTAGCAGTGCAAGTACTTAAGGACTATCTATGTCCCTAGTCACTACTCTTTAGTCTTTAGGCATTTTTTTTTAAATTCTAAAAATTTCAACTAAGTGGGGCCTGCCTCATTTCGCTCAGCATTATGTTCTCAAGTAGAACCACTTTGCTGACCTTGGCTGCCAAGTGTGAGGATTTGACTTTGTTTCAGCTGCAATGCAAGAACATAACCTCCTCCTACAGCTAGTCATGACAACTAGTTACAAAAATGAGACATAGTTACTAAAGGGAGCTCTGATGGTCTATAGTGGCAAGAACCTGCACTGCAACCCCAAAGGCACATGGTTTGAGGCCATCAGCTGCTCCATGGGAGAAGGATGGATGATCTTCTCCTGTGCTACTAATCGCCTCTAAAAACCATCAGACGGTCAGCTATGGGTCAATTCTGACTCTATGGTACACAACAACAATCTCACATAGATTATGTATAATTATGTTTCAGAGGACGGGAGTCATTTAATATCGGTCCCTGAGCAGTATGGTGGTCTGGGAAGCTGGAACGTCAACTCGATATATTTAGTAAATTTGGCAAGATTTTCTGGGTTCTTTCTAGGAAAATAGCATCTGGGTGAAGACAGTAGATTTTAAATATGGTAATTTGAAATCTTGAAGGCCAAATTTTCTCTCATGAGAACAGAAATGGAGTTAATGGAGTCAGTCCACGTGACCTTTGGCAGCTGGGTGCTTCCAAGGGTGTGGGTGTATTTTGTGTTGGATTGTGGGTGGGGTCTATTCAGGGTGATGCCTACCCCTCTACTGAACTACAGCCAGTGCTCTGGGGCAGTGGCTTCTCTTACTTCCCTCAATACTTGTTTATGGATGATCTGGGAAGGTAATAGTAGGAGCTTAGAGTCGGATTGTGCCCAGAGGCCTTGTCTATATAAGTAAAGTCAGGTGGGGAGCTAATTGGGCAATTTAGATCAAATCCCTCATTCCTAATTACTGAAGAAAGGAGCTTTCGGTTCTGTGTTATTGAGATTAAAAAAATCTTATTATTTTTCACAAGTTATAAGATATAACCTAGGTTATACTGCATGTTGGGAATCAAGACTTTGATGCTACAATAAACAGGAAAATCTTCATAATATATCTCAACCTTAAAGAACTACTTATTCACAAATCTATAGATTCTTGTTGATTTTTCTTTTGCTAAATAGTTCTGTTATATGACTAGGCAATACACATATGTCATAGTTTAAATAGAGAAAAGATAAAAATGGTGAACATTGAGAAGTCTTCCCTAAACATAATCACCTTTACTAATTTTGGGAATGTGCTTGGGGCATGTGCACAAGTGCTTCTTTCCGATGTTTCTTTTGGAAAGGTAAAGAATTGTAGATAACATCTCTATTTTTCTGTGTAGACCACTTGGAGATCCTTTGGTGGTACAAATGTTTAGACAAAGCTAACCACTAACTGAAAGGTTGAGGGTTCAAGCCCAAGCTTAGATGGAGTAAACTATGGTATAAAGAGGCTGACAAATACAGCCAGAAATATACAATCAGAAGACAATAAAATTGATGACTAGGACCTTCTAAAGATTAAATCCAATGGGGTGAAAAGAAAAGATACTGATTAGGAACTAACATTTAGCAATACCCTCTCAGACAAGGGTCTTATAATGAAAGTTTACACAATACTACAAGGCCTCTACAAGAAAAAGACCAATAACTCTTTTCAAAATGGGACATAGAAAAACTTCACAGAGGAAGACATTCAGATGGTCAGCAGACACATGAAGAAATGCTCCAAATCACTGGCAATAAGAGAGATGAAAATCAAAGCCACAATGAGAAATCAACTCACCCTAATTTTAATAGCAAAGTTTAACAGGACAGCAAGAAATAAATGTTGGAGAAGATGTGGAGAGATAGGAACTCTCATATACTGTTAGTGGGATTGTAAAATGGTTTAAACACTCTGAAAGGAGTCATTTAATAAAAAAGCTGAACATAGAAAGTCCATATGGCGTAGCTAGTCCACAGCTAGAAATTTATCCTGAGAAAATTAGAACTGAAACACAAATGGAGATTTGTACACTAATGTCCTAGCAACATTATTCACCATTTGAAGAGCATGAAAACAGCACAAATGTCTGACTATAACAGAATAAAGCATGAAATAGTGGTACATTCACACAATGAAACACTACACAGTACTCAGTAGGAACAATTTTGAAAATAATTATATAACTTGAGAGAGACTGGAGAGCATTATGCTGAGTGAATGAATTCAGTCTCATAAAGACAAATACTACATAAGACCATTATTGTAGAAATAGAAAGAAAACTAGTAAAACATGTTAGGCCTGCACAAGGGGGCAAGGAAGAGAATTAAAAATTCAAATGCTGATAAGTAGAGCAAATGGCCTTGCCTGCTTGCTGAGCTAACAGTCGAACCATAAGTCACAGTGGAATGTAACTCCCTTTCTTCCCTAATGATTCCATTATAAAACCCCTTCTCAATCCTCTTAAAGGTGCAACTTCTCTGCTCTGCATCTTCAGAACAGATAATCTTGCCCAAGAGCTTCCCTTGAATAAAAGTTATAACTTTAAACTTTATCGCTCTTTTGCTGACTTCTTTCTTAGCTATGCTGCTTGACATATTGGTGCTGAAATCTGGGAGATGAGTTAAGAAGTTATGCCCTCATCCTAATTTAGGATTAGTTTGGTGAATCTCACTTTGTCTTGAACCAGCTGACGCAGGGTCAGGATACATTACTGTTACAGGAACAGTAACGTAAAGTTCCCCTTTTCTCCCCAGGGTAATGTAAAATCTCTTTTCTCTTCTGCTGATAGTTGCTTGCAGGGACTGTGACCCTGCCCTTCTGTTATTCTGATTTCTGTATTCTCCCCAACCTCCCAAGACTCCTAAAGCCCTACCTGGCTCTTTGAAAACCTTCCAAGCTAGCCAGGCTTTAGCTTCTGTTCCAGGGCATTTAAGCCTTCAAGTCCAGACATTGTGAACTCCCATAGGGATCCAGACCTGTTCTTGCTGAACTCCCGTCTGCAAATACCCAAATAAACTGCTGATCTGCGTCAGGAGTTTAATCCAAGAGACACTGGTCTCTTTCCAGGCTATCAATCACCTGGGGACACCCACACTGTCTATAGCCTTTCTCCACAACTAAGACTCCCTGTTTCCAGAGCACACCCTGGAATCCTGGTCGCCTCATCCACAGATCTGAGTACCGTGGGTAGCCAAATGTCTAAACCCGCTAGGGACAGTCCCTTAGGTGCCTTTTCTTGAATCTTTCAAACTTGGGTATGGCTGAATATCTCTGCCCTAAGAAACTGGTCCTTTTTTGTAATTGTGCATGGCTGAAATATCAATTAGATGACTCTCAATTGCCTGGGAATGGGCTTTTGATTTTCACATTCTTAGAGACCTTGATAATTTTGGCAAGCAAACTCATCAATGGTCAGAGATTCCATATGCCCAAGTTATTTTATGCTTGTGCTCCTGCCCCTTCCTAAGCAAGGCCTGCCAGCCTGTGTAGGTACTTTTAGCACAAACCTCCTCACTGGTTAACCTTTCCAATACAAAATCATCTCCTCCCATTGCTCATTTACAATATTAATTTCCCTCCTCTCAGGGAGACTCTGCCTTTACAGATCCTGTGGAATTTCTGTCTCAGTCCTCCCCTTCTCCCTGCCCAGCATCTCCTCCAGAACCCACTACAAATTCCAATCATACTGAACCTCTTTGTTGTTCAGTTGCCCTGCCCACTGTGGACTCCCACCAAACTGAACCTGTTCATTCTCCAGATGCTCCACCCTCTGTTTTCTACCTAATCCAGATTCAGCCATTCTGATCCCATCTCTTACATCATCTGTTACTAGGGATAAACTATCCTGCCAGACTGAACCTTTGTTCTCCAGTTACACAGCTCTCTTCTATGCCAACAAATCCAGACTCAGGCATTCCTATTCCACCACTTACATCACTGGTTTCCAGACATAACTTGACAAGCTGAATGTCTTTGTCCCCTAACTGCTTTGTCTTCCTCCACTCACATAAATCTGGACTTGGCCACCCTTCCTCCAATCCTTACCTACACCCAGCCCCATCAGACTGAGTCTCTTCTTTATCCTCTTCAGGAAGTGGCAGGGGTTGAGGGCCCAATTCTTGTCCATGTGCCTTTCTCTCTAACAGACCTTTCCCAAATTGAAAAACCATTTAGGCTCACTTTCAAAAGATCCTCCAACCTATATCAAAGAATTTGGATACCTGACTCAGACCTATGATCTCACCTGGTGTGACCTCTTTGTTGTACTGTCCTCTACACTGACATCAGACAAAAAAGAGCATGTTCTCACTGCTGCCCAACAACATGCAGACCTAGTGCATTTAACAGATAGCACTAAGCCAGCTGTCCCTCAAGCTGTCCCCCAGCAAGAGTCAAATGGGACATACCAAATTAATACAGCAGCAGGAAGAGATGGTTGAGCCAGTTGCAACCATATGATTCAGTGCCTATTGGCTGGCCTACAAGTTGTATCCCACAAGACAAAATCTCAGGGAAGTTACCCAAACTAGAGATGAGAACACAGCTGCTTTCCTTAATCATCTCACTGAAGCCCTAACTCAGTATACTTGCTTAGACCCTACCTCTACCACTGTCTTAGCTACAAATTTCATCATCCAATCAGCTCCTGATTAAAAAAGCTGAGGAAGGCCCTCAAACACCCATTCAGAACTTGGTGAATTGACCTTTAAAGCTTTCAATGCCTGAGAAGAAAAGGTAGAAGCTGATAGAGAGACCTGTGCCCTAAAGAAAGCAAATTTGTGAGCCCAGGGTTTGCTTGCTGCCTTATGACCAGCAGCAGTGAAGGATCAGAGAACAAATGTTCGTTCAAAGAGCCAGTTACCTCCTGGTACACGCTTCAAATGTGAGAGGGCCATTGGGCTAGACATTGCCCTAACCCTCACCCTCGCCCTCTAACATGGCCTTGCCCTATCTGTGGGACAGTGGGTCATTGGAAGGTCAATTGCGTTTTGGTGCCTAGTCATGGTAGGACAGTTCCTCTACCAGACCCAGTCCCTGTCATGGGCCTAGCTGCTAAGGATTGAAGATGCCCAGGTTTGGTGACCCCTATCATCCTTGCTGAGCCCAGGGTAACACTTCAAGTAGTGAGTAAGCTAGTTTCCTTCCTGGTTGGCACAAAGGCTGCTTTTTCAGTACTCCCTTTTTTCTCAACTCCTGTTTTCCCTTCCCAGTTGTCAGTAATGGGGATTGATGCTCTTCCTTCAAAACTTTTTACCATTCAATGTCTCCTTATTACCCTCAACAAATGAGTACTCACCCATTGTTTTCTAATTGTCCCTACATGTCCAACTTCATTACTAGGTAAGAACCTCCTGTCTACACTTGGGCAATGTTTCACTGTGAGTCAAGTGAACCTAGTTCACCTGACCAGTCTCTAGTTCTCTCTTAGTTCTCCTTCCCTCTGAGCCCTCCCCTACATTAGTTCTACCATCAGATTTTGTCAACCCTGTTGTATGGGATACATCCACCTCATCTGTAGACTGTCACCATCAACCTGTTCTCATCACTCTGAAAGACCCCTTCTCTTTTCCTGTTAGACCCCGATTTCCTATCTCTACTCAATACCACAGAGGCGTAAAACCTATATTACCTGTTTACTTTCCAATAAGCTCCTCATCCCTATAAACTCACTGTGTAACACCCTGATCCTGCCAGTTAAAAAAGCTGATGGATCCTACCATCTAGTCCAGGATTTATAGCTAGTTAATGCAGCAGCTGTCCCACCAGCTATCCACCCAGATGTTCCGAATCTTTATACCCTGTTATCAAATATCCCCTCATTCACCACTCATTTCTCTGTTCTAAACCTTAAAGATGACTTCACTATCCTGTTATACCCAGCTGTTAGAATCTCTTTGTATTTACTTGGGAAGACCCCAACACAAACACTGTTTCCTAGACAGCCTGGGCTATGCTCCCACAGGGGTTCCACAATTCACCCCATTACTTCCGACAAGCACTGGCCAAAGATCTTCTAGACTGCCCCCTACCCCCAAGTGTTCTCCTGCAATATGTCTATGACCTCTTATTGTGTAGCCCCTCATACCAGCTTTCACAAACTCACACAGCTCAACTCTCAATATCCTAGCCTCCAAGGGATACAGGGTATCCCCCTCCAAGGCCCAACTGTTGCTCTCTACAGTTGCGTATCTTGGTGTCAAGTTAACTTCCATCACTAAAAGTCTGAGAGTCAACTGGCACAGAGCCATTGAAAGCCTAGAGCCTCCTCAAACCACTGATCAAATCCTCTCCTTGCTCAGCTTTATTGGTTTCCTCACACACTGGATCCCCAATTTTTCTATACTTTCAAAGCCTCTTTATGATGCACTCAAGACTACCCCACAATTTCCCCTATATTCACACCAAATAGTTAAAAAGTGCTTTCTAAAGCTCCAACACCTCCTTCTACAGTCTCCACCCCTAACTTTACCAAATTCCTCTAAACTCCTCCACTTGTTCACTGATGAAAAACAAGGTATTACTGTCAGTGTTTTAGCCCAGCCCCTTGGACCCAACTTTACCCGAATTGCTTACCTATCTAAACAGCTTGATAACCTTGCTTATGAGCTCTATCAGCCACAGCTCTTCTCAGTAAAGAAATGCAGCATCTGTTAGCTGAAGTACATCAATTGGTATACCATCTATTCCCGGGGCCTTATTTTTTACTATTAAAACAGTAGTCAAACAATTAAAAAATGTGTTGCCGTGGGCAAGATGTTACTTGAAGAACAATTCCTGACTCCCACTATGGTATCTTCAAATGTCTCACATGTCTCACATAAATGTGAAAGTTGAGCAATTAATACTGACTAAAGAAGCAGCTTCTGCCCTGGATGTGCTCAACAAGTTGTGCCAAGAAATCTGGAGAACAACCACTTGGCCTACTGACTGGAAGAGATCTATATTTGTTCCTATCCCAAAGAAAGGTGACCCAACAGAGAGTGGAAACTATAGAACAATCTCACTGATTTCACATGCAAGCAAGATTTTATTGAAGATTATAAAAAAACGACTGGAACAGCACATCAGCAAAGAGCTACCAGAAATCCAGGCTGGGTTTAGAAGGGATCGTGGTACTAGGGATATTGTAGCTGATGTTAGATGGATCTTAGCTGAAAGCAGAGAATGCCAGAGGAATGTCTAGCTGTGTTACATTGACTATGCAAAGGCATTTGACTGTGTGAATCATAACAAACTGTGGCTGACTCTGAGAAGAATGGGAATCCCAGAACACTTGATCGTGCTAATGCGAAACCTATACTTGGACCAGGAGGCAGTCGTTAGAACAGAGCAAGGGAACACTGCATGGTTCAAAATTGGGAAGGGCATATGCCAGGAATGCATTCAATTTCCATACCTTTTCAACCTATATGCAGAACAGATTATCCGGGAGGCTGGGCTCGATGAGGAGAAGTGTGGGGTCAAGATTGGTGGATGATTTATCAACAATCTGCATTATGCAGATGACACAACCCTG
>NW_006399821.1:3567242-3568306 GCF_000299155.1 Elephantulus edwardii | reverse complement strand
GATTGGCACAGGACAGAGCAGAGTTTAGGGCTGTTGTACATAGGGTCACTATGAGTCGCAAGTGACTTGACGGCACATAACAACAACAACAACAAAAGAAGCAGCAGTGCCTTTGGTACTGACAAAGAATTTTGAATATATCATGGACTGCCAAAAGATTAACCACATTTTTCTTAGAAGAAATGCAACCAAAATTCTTCTTAAAAGTGAGTATGGCAGAGCTTAATTTTATATATTTTAGTCATGTTATCAGGAGGGATCATTCCCTGAAGAAAGATGTCATGCTTGGCAATGTAGAAAGCCAATGAAAAAGAGGAAGTTCCTCAATGATATGAATTGACACAGAGGTTTCAACAATGGTTTCAAACATAGTAGTGATTGAAATGGTGGAACAGGATCTGGCATTATTTTATTCAGTTATTCTTAGGGTCAGCAGAAATTATAACTGACTCAGCTACACTTAGTAATAACAGCAATAAACAAAAACATTGATGCAGCCACTTGTGTTATTTACAGCCTTATGTTATAAAACCAGGCATTCAAACCATCACTTTGTCATTATGCAGTTGTATCTATAGCATCAAAATGAGTCTGAATGCACTTCATGCCAATGGTTTGCTTTGGTTTTGGTTTTATCCATAAAGTAAATTCCTAGAAAGAGATGGACAGGTTACATCTACTTACAATTTTGGTAAACAGAAAACCTCTTGTAATTTTCAGCAGCAATATATGAGAACACTCATTTTTTTATTGCCTTTGCCAGCTAATGGCTCATCAACCTCTTTGGATTTTGCCAATTTATCAAGGTAAAATGTGACCTTAGTGGGGTTTTAATTTTGAGTTATTTTATTGAGAGTGAGATTGCACATCTTTTCACATGTTCATATTTATTGTCCTGTTTCTTCAATTGTTCACTTTTCTTTAAGCCTTTGTACTTCTTTTTTCCTTTGAAAGAAATATCTATATATCTATATCTGATTTCACATGCAAGCAAGATTTTACTGAAGATTATCCAAAAACGATTAGAACAGCACATCAGCAGAGAACTGCCGGAAGTCCAGGCT
>NW_006399821.1:3564114-3566202 GCF_000299155.1 Elephantulus edwardii | reverse complement strand
TGATTCAGTGACTGGGATAATCGGGATGGGAGTGTCAGAGACAGTGCGATTGGCACAGGACAGAGCAGAGTTTAGGGCTGTTGTACATAGGGTCGCCATGAATCACAAGTGACTCTACGGCACATAACAACAACAACAACATAACATCTATATCAATAGCTACAGCTAATCTATATCCCAAACAAATCCATTGTTCTCAAATCAATTCTGATACATAATGACCCTAGGGCAGGATAAAATAGTCCCATAGTGTTCCCAAGTCAATAAGACTTTACAGAGGAAGACCATCTCATCTTTCTCTCTTGGAGCAGCTGAACTGCTGACTTCTTGGTTAGCAACTGAATGATTTTCTGTATCACCAAGGCTCCTTTATATATAAGAGAGATTAGTCCTGGTCTCTAATGTTGTTGTGGTGGTGTATCATTGAGTTGGCACCAACCCATATCTAACCCTCTGCTGGGTTTTCAGAGGCAGTTAACTGCAGAGCAGGAAATTGACCATCCTTCTCTGGTGGAGCAGCTGATGGAATCATATCACGTGCCTTTGGAATTGCAGTGCAGCTCTTAACACTAGGCCACCAGAGCTCCCTCGGTCTCTAATACAAGTTGCAAATGTTTTTTTCCCCCTCAGTTTACCATTTGTCTTTTTACTTTATTCATTATTTTTCCTCCTCAGATTTTTACTATCCAATGCAATGATCTTGGAAAGAATTATATAATTGAGAATAGAACAATGACCACCTGCCCACATAAAACTTAGATCCAACCATTCGATAACTTTACCACATTTACCTTGTGTGTCTCCATACATACTATGCAGGCACCGTGTCTCTTTAAACTTAGCACTTCAAAATGCAGTTCATAAAAATGGATGTTTTCTTACACATCATAACATTATTTCACTTAAGAAAAGAAATCAAAGAAGATAGAAAAAGAAAATATGCCTTTGAAGGGTGATGTTGGCGAAGAGTAAGGAATATAACATGAGCTTCCAAAAGAACAAACAAATTTGTCTTGGAGAGTGTATAACCAGGGTGCTCTTTCGAGGCAGGCAGGGTACACCTTACTGACTTCATTTCATATATTTTGGGCATGTTGTTTAGGAAGGATAAGTAATTGGCAAAAGGCCTCATGCTGGGAAAGGTGGAAGGTTAGAGAAATAGAGGAAGTTCTTCAGCAAGATGGATTGATACAGTGATTGTAACAATGAGTTCAAGCATATCAGAAATGGTAAGGACTGTAACATAGGACAAGGTTCAGAACTGCTGTTCATCAGGTTGCTATGAATGATGGTTGATTCTACGACACTTAACAACAGCAATGGTTTAATATCCACCTGTTTCGCCTTCCCGCCCCATATAGAAGCTTTTGCTTTGTTTAAGCCCATTTTTTAAAAATGTTGTTATCCAATGCATAATTTGACTCATAGTGACCCCATTGTACAACAGAATGAAATACTGCTTGACGCTATCCCATTCTCACAACTGCTGTGCTTGAGCTCACAGTTGCAACCATTTATTTATTTATTTATCCATCTCATTGAGGCTCTTCCTCTTTTTTATATAAAAAGGGGCTTTTGTATAAAAGAGGGCTGTCTCTCTGCTTTTCAGGTTTAAAAACCCTTCCCATTAAAAGTTATAAAGACTTATATCCCTGACCTTTCTTAGTACTTTTTATTTTTACATTTTTTGATCCATTTTGAGTTTTATTTTGGTATGCTGTGTGAAGGATTAATCAAATTTACTTTCCCCAAAATAGCTATGCAGTTGTCCCAACCTCATTATGAACAAGTCCATCTTCTAGACATTTCATATGTACACATTTCTCCCTTTTCCAGGGCTTGCTACTCTTTCCCAACAGTCTGTCTGTCTTTCAATTTTCATTATTGAATCATTAGTGCATATTTTAATATCTGGGAAGGTTAAATCTTTCTAATTATAATTGCTTTTTAGAGTTTTCTTGGTGCTCTTTTCCTTAAAAATATAGACACTTGGCTTCACCTGATGGTATGCATAGGAATCAGATCGACTACATCTGTGGAAGGAACCGCTGGAGAAGCTCAATATCAGCTGTGAAAACTAGGCCGGGG